>NW_024884586.1:31688420-32081255 GCF_019232065.1 Centrocercus urophasianus | reverse complement strand
GGGCGGAGACGGCCGCCTCCCGGACGCTGCCGCATGCGGGTAACAAAGCCGCCGCGACGGGCTGGGCTGGGCCGAGCCCGGCCCCGCTCCGCCCAGCTCCGCCCCGGGCCCGGCGTCTGAAGCCGGCGCGGGGGTCGCGGGGATCTCGCGGCCCGCCGGAGCGACGGGGCTAGCGTGGACGCCGTCCGCCGCAGCGGTCGGCGCGCGGCGGGCGTGTCGCTACTGTCAGCGAGCGATAAGGGCCCAGGCGGCTGCGGCCGGCGATAAGCGGCGGTGCGACGGAGGGAGCGGGCGGGAGCCCCGGGGGCGGGGCGAGAAAAGGGGCGTGGTCGGGAAAGGGCGGGGTATGATAAAAGGGGCGGGGCCGTATGAAAGGGGCGGGGCGCGGGCGTTTAACGGTCGTTGCCCCAGGTGCCCTCTGAGGTGTGGAGCGTTTGTGGGGCTGTGCAGGATGCGGCCAGCAGGACGGAGCCGGCAGGTAGAAAGCACGGGGTGCTGAGGGTGATGGGTCTGTTCTGTTTGCGCCCAGGGTTGAGAGTTGCGCTGTGGAGATGAGGGAACTGCGCTTTCTGTAATGCTTAAACACTTTCTTCAGTGAGTAGGGATTTTTTTCTTGAATGTGGATCTTGAGCAGTGCTGACTGATCCCTTCAGTAAGGTTTGTAGTGTTATGGTTGTCTTTGCCTCTTACCTGTGTGCAAGTGAAGAAGATTGCTTACATCAAGAAGGGTGGCCAAGTCTTAGCAGGAGTTACTGCCCAGCCCCTGACCAGATGCCTTTTATCCAAGCAGATTATACCTGCTGTGTCCATTTCTCAGCCCTTGCTCCTTTCCTGGCACAGGCCCAGAAGTGGGTCACATGCAGGGCTGTATGTTGGGGTGACAGGCGTGCTGCCGGTAACAGTGCTGGGAAAGCATAGTGCAAAGCTTTTAGATGGAGCTGCTTTGCTTTCCCTGACTGATGCTTGAGCACAGCTCTCCATGGAAGCAGGGGTTTTGGTTTTGAACTTCATCAATAGTTGGTGCTTAGCAATGTATGGTGCGTTCTGTGTTCTTGCTTTTCCCTCTGTCAGAAATACGTGCTAATAAGTCTGATCTGCAGCCAGAGGTTTAAAAAAAAAGAAAAAAATCAGCATCTGTGACACTTCAAGAATTGTTCTTTCCTGTGTGGCAGTAGAAGTGCAACACAATCCTTGTGTCCTTAACGGCTTGAAATGTATCTTTAATTGGAGGAATAGTTGCAAATAATTATCAGCAGGCTTTAAAACAAGTTTTGTTGGAGGATTGTTTGCTGTTCTGCGGTATTTAATAAACAGTGTTTATCTCCTCTGGTTGTCATGTAAGTAATGTTGCAGCAACAGGTCAGTATTTTGAAGGTAGAATCAGTGCTACGCTTTGTTTAGTTGGGAAAATCAGAGCCCAGCTGTGCAGAATGAACTGGTCTGTGCCAGGTGGGTATGAGTGAGGTGATAGAAAGGGCAGAGAAATGGCTGCCACGTGTTGGCAGCTAGTATCATCTTGTCTATGGATACTGTTACTTGTGATATGGGCTGTGTAATGGATGTTTCTCCTTTCTGGGAGTAGATTACTGTAGCTACGACAATGTGGGACCAGAACACTCAATTTTATTTTATTTTTTTAATAATGGTAATAGGAAGCTTTGTTTTACTTGTTTTCTGTAGAGGATGAGTGCAGGTGCTTTCTGTGAATCACACTTGAGAACAGTTTGGAAGGGTCAAGCTTAGTTATAACAGGGAGCTTAACACTTGTTCATAGTGAAGGGACAAATAGCACTAATAGAGAAAGGACTAAAGTCAAGCCAAAACTTCTCTGAATAAATTCACTCAGAATATACAAAATATTGGATGCAAGTAGTGTAGAGAGCAGTTTAAAGAATTCTTGCCTCCCTCTGGGTGAAGTGGGAGTTCCACCTGTTGCAGGGGATCCAAAATTTGTTTCTGAAAATGGTAGTGAGGCCATTGAGAGACCGTCAACAGGCTTGAGCTGTGGGCCCAGGTGAACCTCATGAGGATCAATAAATCAAAGTGCAAAGTCTTGCACCTGTGTTGTGGCAACTCCCACTATCAGTACAAGCTGGGGGATGTAAGAATGGAGCACAGCCCTGCTGAGAAGGACTTGGGACTACTGGTGGATGGGAAGCTGGACATGAGCCAGCAGTGTGCCCTTGCAGCTTGGAAGGCCAACTGTATCCTGGGCTGCATTAAAAGAAGTGCAGGGTGAGGGAGGTAATCCTGCCCCTCTGCACTATGTTGTTGAGACCTCATCTGAGTAACACGCCATATGTGGAGTCCTCAGTAAAGGAGAAGCATGGACCTGTTGGAGTGTGTCCAGAAGAGGGCCACAAAAATGATCCAAAGGATGGAATGCCTCTCCTGTGAGGACAGGCTGACAGCTGGGGCTGTTCAACTTGGGGAAGGAGAAGGATCTGGTGAGGCCTGGGAGTGGTATCAGTATCTAAAGGTGTGCTATAAGGAGTAAGGGGACAAACTTTTGAGCAGGGTCTGTTGTGATAGAAGGGGAAATGGTTTCAAACTAGATCAGGAGGTTTATGTTGGATATAAGGAAGAAAATTTTTACAATAAAGGTAGTGAAGCCACAGAACAGGTTGCTCAGAGATGTGGTGGATGCCTCATCCCAGGGCTGTCAGGCTGGACCAGGCTCTGAGCAACCTGATTGAGCTGTAGGTGTTCTGTTCACTGCAGGGACTTGGGCTACATGGCCTTTGAAGGTCTGTTCCGTCTTAAATAATTCTGTGATATAACACTGTATTACTCAGAGCATGGACTCTGCTGCTTGGTTCCTTTTTTGTATCTGTTTTGTTCCCTTTTCTGTATGTCTGGAAGACTCCAGAGACAGTGACTTCAGACTGTTATGACAAACCAGCATCTTAATTTATTTCCCCAGGCTGATTTAGCTCCAAAGTTATCAATGGCCATTCAATTTCCTGCAGCATTTTTCACATATTTATTCTGTATGCATTCGGATTGCTTATTTCAAAGGCACCTATGGGTTGTCTGAACTAATTTTCAGGACTTGGCTATTGCTTTCCACTTGCTGGAGTCACTTCAGGCTTCCAAATGGCACCTGGGAGCCTGCAGTGTAGTTATGATGTGTGCTCCTATATACCACAGTTTTCCTTGCACCTGTAGATACTCCTGCAGATTCACATTTTCTTCCAGGCTTTACTCTCCTGGTGGCAGCTGTGAGATGAAGTGAGGAGTGGGGGACTGGCTGTGAGCTTTGCTGATGGCCTTGGCCCTGTGGTGTCTGGGTTCGTCTGCAGGGTGAAGTGGGAAGATGTCACATGGAATCTGGGGTGGCCTCGGCCTGCTGCACTGGAGCAGTGCACTCAGCAGAGGGGTGGGAAGAAAACCTGCTTAGCTTTTTAGCTGTAGATTTTTTTTATGTGAAACAATATGTATGGTATTAATTTGGATTCATTGTACTTATGTTGTATGAACGTATTTCCTGTAAGATCAGTGAAAGACTGGGGAAAAAATAGCCTCAGCAAAATATGGCGTCTGTGTCATTGCAAGGTTTGAAGCATTGTTTGTTGGCTTTCAGTCAGAAGTAATATAGTTAGAGCTGATCTTGCACTGGGGAGGAGGACTTATGGCCTGTTAAAATCCCTTCATGACCCTTTCTTCAGTGACTGAAAATCAGTGGCCTAATGTATTCTCTGCTGAAGGCGGGAACAGTTCTTGCTGATTTGAAGGGCTCTCTTGATGGCTAGTAGTAAGCTAAGCTCTCTTCTATGAATGAGCCTTATTTGAACAAATAGCCTCTTAGGTTCCGTCTACAGCACTTACGTGAGAGAAATGTCAGTGGGACATCAGAGCAGAGTGGGTTAATTTAAGGTTTTGGGTTTTATTTGTAGTATATTTTTGTGCATTATATGAATGAGCTTTTTTAAGCATTTGATTTGTTTTCTTTAGCTACTTTCAGAAAAAGATGGAGACTTAAATCATGTTTTAAGCTGCGTTTTTTGTTCTATAGCGTTTTCTTTATCTGCTTCTAGTTTCTCCAGCTCACAACTGTACTGTTTTTAGCATGATCATACAAATGTCTTTGTCTATTGCAATCAAATTGTCTGCTGTACGGAAGACCCTTAGAAGCATATTGCCAAGCAGTATGACAGTGATGCAGTAGATCTTTGCCCAGAGCAGAAATTCCACCTTTGCCCTTAATTCTTCTCTTTCCAGAGGTCTGATCAGGAGTATCTCTAAAGATGACAGCAAAGCTGCTACTATTTGTCTGTGAAGTTGAAATAACTTTTAGTCTGGGCAATTGTTGTAACAGAGCCATGACAGACCTACTTTGTGGGCAGTTAAGAATGACTGAATCAGTGGCTGTCCCGGTGACTCCACATACTGTCCTGTTCGGGTGCAGTCCTACTGGCTGCTTTCCCCATGTAGATCAGATCTAAGAGAAGGGAGTTTTGGACCCAATCAACTATTCAAATATCTGCAAATATTTGTGGAAAACTTGTGCATTAATCTTCCCTTATCATTGGCCTGTTAAGTTATCTCACAACTGACTGACCTTGCTGTTTCACATAACCAGCATGTTATCACATGGCATTTCCCATCCCGTCTGTCACATCGTGAGTACATCAGCCATGTATGATCCTGCTCTGGGATTCAAGAAGGCAGGAAGGTTAAAACTCACTGGAATGAGGCAAGGACTGTACAAGATAATGTTAACTTGACAGCTTGTTTCATTTGGAGTTTCTCTTTTGTTCTTAATAATAACTTTGCTTGATGAGAGGGACTTAGGGCTTAGTTGTGACATTTCAGGGCTGGAACACAGAAGCGAACAGGCTATCATCTAACTTGCTTTGTGCCACCCCAGCTTAGAGGCAGGGCGTGAGACCAGAAGCTAGAGTTTTGAGTTGTGTGCAGGACTGATGTCTGAAGGTTAATTCATCCAGATGGGAAACAGGAGAAGCACCGCAATACTTGGGTGCTTAGTGAAAGAATGTTAAGAGATCTTAAGTTCAACTATTTCCATCAGAGAAAGACCATAGATTGAAATGGTTTGGCATCAAATTTCAGTGAAAGGAACTTGAATTTGGAAAACTAACCGGTTTAAAGTATTTTACTTAGCTGGGAAGGGAAAGAGTGTTGTTGTCTGAGTCATAGAATGAGTCCTAGAATGGCTTGAGTTAGAAGAGAGCCCAAGGATCATTGATTTCTGACCCCCTGCCACAGACAGGGCCACCAACCTCCAGATCTGGTACTACAGCAGGCTGCCTGGTGCCCCATCCAACCTGGTCTTGAATGCCTCCAGGGACAGAGCATCCGCAGCCTCTCTGGGCAGCCTGTGTCAGCATCTCACCACTCTCTCTGTAAAGAACTTACCCCTATATCCAATCTAAACCTTCCCTCTTTGAGCTTAAAGCCATTTCCATTTGTCTTATCACTGTTTACGCTTGTTGATTCCCTTCCTGTTTATAATCTTCTTTTAAATACTGCAGAGCTGCAATGAGGTCTCCTTGCAGCCTTTTCTTCTCCAGGATGAGAGAGGCAAACTCCAATTTTGGGAGTCATGAGAGAGTTGATAGAACTTTCTTCAATGTAAGTGCTCAGTTAGAACCTAAAGTTAAACCAGTTACCTGCTACTAAAGTTTATTTATTTTTTTTTTTAAATTCAACTTTTGGAAAAAGTTAGAAGGCTCTTTAATAAAATTCTTAATTTCCTTTCTATCTATCTGATATTTTCTGTAGAGGTGGAGAGGAAACTGGCTACTCCTATAAAACCCCTTTTCCTGTTCTGCACTGGTATAAAACAGACAGATTAAACTGAACCAGAATAACATGTGCTCTGATACTCAGGGTATTTCTTTTGCTTGGGAAACAGCATTCAAATCTCAGCAGTGTTCCACATGAAATAGAACTGTGTATGCATTTCTCAATTTGAAATAGTTATGGTGACCTTGGACTGCAGTGTGAATCTTTTTAATATGGATCAGAGTGAGCATTCACTTATGTGCACAGAAGACACTTCTAAACTAGCCAGCAGTGTTGGTAGGTCAGGAGCTTACTTGGAGCTTTAGGGTTCAATGTTTCTGAGCTGAGTCTCATTATATAATTTGAATTCATCTGTCTTTCTTTTCAATCTGCAGAATTGTCAAGACATTCTAGAATTCATGCTTTTTGGTTTGATCAGGAAATACTCCCTGAACTACAGTAACCTTAACAGAAATTTGGTTTTCTTCAGCAGATGTTCAATTAACTTGCATTTCCTGAGTACAAAGATGTTTCCTCAGTTTCCTCCTCATTTTTTTCAAATGAATTCTAATTGCTTGGTCAAATTGATCCTCAGCAATTCTCTATTTCTAGCTTGATCCTTAGTATTTTCAATTTTAACTGTGTGATTCAGTGGCAATAGGTAATTTTTCTTGAAGCCAGGGATGAAGTTAATGCAGCAAAGAAGTTTTCAAGTGCTCCAGGGGCTTCAGATATTTGTGTCGTTCCCTGCTCTGTTACTGTGCTGTCTCCATGTTTCTCCTGTTTTCTTGTATCCTTTCAAAATGAAAAAATGCTATTCTTCCAATTCTGCTATTGGAAAAATGAAATAGAGAAGCTGAGCATGCAATTTTCACACTAGGTGAAAAGACACCTGGGCTGGTTTACCACTGACCTCAAACAATTCATGCAGTGCAATGAGCCAACTAGTTTGAAACCACCTCCCTGCAACGGCGTCTGAACGTACTGGTGCTGCCTCTGGCCCATGCTGGTACAGCAGTGCTGTGCCATCTGAATTCCTTGCTTGGGAACCAGTTCTGTGTTGTTCTCTGCTGGGAGGTGTAGACCTGTCCTGAGTGATTTGTTCAAGATGGTATGGGAAGACTCTGGCAGAGCAGAGACTTAATGTGAGTCTTCTCCTAAGCTACAAGACAGCTTTCTTTTGTTTCTAGGCTGCATAAATTGCGAATGAGAAGTCTTTGCATCTGGAAAGACACGTTTGTGATGTGTTTTGGAAAATGCGTTAATGCCTATAAACAAGATGAGTCTTGAGGACTGGAAAGAATTACTTGGAATGGGGCTATTTAGGCCAGGGAAATGCTTAGATTGTTTTTTACTGTTGGAAGTCTTGCCGGCTCAGACTTCCATCTTGCTTTTATTGAACTTTCAACAGGGTTGCATTGATTGGCTCTGTTATGTCACAAACTAAAATTGAAATTGTTACATAGTTGTGGCGTTTATTAAAGCCATGCTAGTAATATATTTCTTTTGAAAACTCAGATGGTTCAGAAATTGTGCAATCTTGTTAGTGTTAATCTCCTGGCTACTGATATGTTTTTTTTCCCATAGTTACTAATTTATTCATAGTCCTATTATACAAAACTTACAAACTGACAAGAATGTGAAGATGGCATTACTACTTGGTGCTTTCTGCAGTGTGGAAGCACTTGCACAGTGTGTTTGACATTCACTGCAACATTCTCTCCCATCTTGATGGGCATGTGGAAACGTGAGGAGATAAGAGTGTGAATGCATGCAGCTACAGTGTGTTCCTCATCATCTGGTTCCAAGTGTTCAAAAGTCTTTGAAAAGCGTTGTAGGAATCATAGCATTTATTTTCAAACTGAACTTCTGCAAACTCTCCAGGCATGGCGTAAGAAAAGAGCCAAAGGTGTTGCACTGGTGATTTCATTTGTACTTACTTGAGCTTAGAGTGTGTGTACTTCCTGCTTGTTAAAAAGATAAGTTTTGAAAACCTAATGTAAACCGGATTCATGCAGAGCAGCAGAATTAAGAAGTGGTCATTTGTAAGTGGAACTTGGCTTCTTTCTCCAGTTCATTTCCCAGAAACATAACACATAGGCCCTTAAGGAAAGAAAATGCACTTTCTAATATGAAAGCTGCCTGGCATACAGCTCTACTTTTATTTCACCAATGCCTTGGTTTTTCTTCTTTCCATTGTATGTCGCCTTGCTTAGAGGAGAAAGCTGGAACATTAGGACATCCAGGTAGGATCAGAAAGCAACCACACACGAAGTCTCTTGAAGAGAATTCCAACCAAAATATGAGAAGTCCAGCTCTATCCTTAAATACTTTAAATGCAGTTCTTCATTATTTTCCTGATTTATGAGAATTGCTGCCTTTCTGGCAATGATGCTTAGACATTTACTAATGCACTGTGTCTTCTGTAGTTATTGTGTTGAATGCAGTTGATGCTACATCAGAGTGTCCAAAATTTTCACAGAATTGTAGGGCTTGGAAGGGACCTCCAGAGATCATCGTGTCCAACCCCCCTGCCAAAGCAGGTTCCCTACACTAGACTAGTTTTGTCTAGTCTGTGCCATGCTGAGTGAAGAGGAATTGTCTTGGTCCACATACAAAATATGTAGATTGCTCTGAAAGTAATGCCTCCTTTGTTTCCGTGGAAACTGCAACAGATACAAAGAGCACAGTAACACTACTTGATGGAGTGTAATTGACCAAATTCTCAGCTACAAAAAACTGTTTTTCAACAGAGCCACCACTTTTAGTTATAGTTCTTCACCAGCCATGAACAAGAGCCTGCGTGCCACCCTCATCGCAGGCTGCACCAGCAGGGGTGATCTGCTGTTGTTACTTCTGAAACACATCACCTGGTGCCTCACTGTGTTCACATCCACTGTGTGGTCTTCATAAACATTCAGTGAGTGGCACATAGGCTGGATGTGCCTGGGCTACACAGTGCCATCTGTATTCATGCAGAGGAGAGAATTAGTTACCACAAGTCTTGGAGGTAGGATTGGGTTTGTGTGGGAGCTAAGGTGTAATGGAAATAGCACTGGCTCCTCATTGATGTTGTCAGTTTGGGTTGTATCTTTCTAAAGATACTAAAACTAAAAAAGACAAGTTTACTGAGGAAATAATTGTAGAACTGATATTTTGCAGGGCCTGATTGTCTATATGCCTAGGGTTTAATAGACTCTACAGATGCTCAAGGGGTGCTTTTTCTACCCAAATTGTTAATTTTGTGGAGTTGAAACTGGAAATTGAAGAGTCAATAAGATTGTTCCTAGCACTTTAACCTGTGAGTGTTTGAACGCTAAATGTTTTCCTCATTTATAAAGAGGTGCATTTGGGTAGGCTTTGTCATGTGTGATCATTCGTTTTCCAGTAACAAGCTGAATGTTCTTGTGGACCAGGTTTTGGAAAAGATCTGCTTCCTCTGCATGCATAAATCTAGATCCATTTTATTGGCTGCCCTTTGCTAAAGCTGTTGAATGGGTGTTTGTTGTTGCCTGGGCCCTAGCCCTCGGCGTGGTTTCAATGGGTGAAGCATAAGCAGGAAGAGCAAGGGTAAAAATGTGAAGATGGGGCTGAATTTGGCCGTCCCTTCTATCACTGTAATGCTACCTGCACAGATGCTGGATGGAGAAATGGGCAGCAGTGTGGCTGCTTGCTTCTGTCATCTAGGGATGTGGGTTGTTGGTATGGTGGTGATGGCTTGACAGATGGGGACCAGATGACTTTAATGATCTTTTCCAACCTTAATGATTTTATTTGCCTACTTCTCTGTAGAATGATTACTTAGCAGTTTTGGGGTAAAAACGTTGTGTCATAGGCATGGGAAAAAATGGAAAGAGTGACATCTAGTGGCTCATAAGGAAATGTACATTTTTTTTCCTCTACAATGAAAACTAAAGCAATTCCCAGTTATCTGTGATTCACTTAAATTTTGTAATATTTGAAATTTAGACGTCAGTTTGATCCCAACAATTGAGTTTGATGTCTATGCCAAGGCTTGCTAGCTTAGTTACCCTGTCAGATAGGCTCTGCCTAATGGTATGGGATGGATTATAACTATATAATGCCATGTGGAGGAAGTGGGTGGCTTTAGTAGGTTTTTTCCTGTTAGTCTCCAAGGACTAGCTGTCTAGCTATTGAACCGATGGAACTATTCCTGATACCACATTTATGGACAAATTCCAGTTGTCTGGTTTCCAGTGAAGCATGAGCTAGATACTGCCTCTATTGCTCAGAGGCAGTGCTTGGCTTCTTGCGGTGCATAACAATATAATTGCAAGTTATATTTGAGATGCCATGAAATGAGGTTGTGTGTGGACACTTTCTAAATCTCTGTTACAAGGAGTGTTGTGTGTACTCACTGGCTTGGCTTCCTTCAGGAAGAATGGAAACAGATGTTTCCTAAGACTTGAGAAAGGAATGAGCTCTGCTGTGTTTAGATGGAGTCACTCTCTCCTCTCTCTTCCCAGGGAGTCACAAGCATGTTCTGAAATCAGCCTGCCCATCCATTACAGAATGGAGCTGGATAAGTTTGATACAAATAGAAAACACTTCTTTTATTTAGACCAGTTGCCTTTGCAGTTGTCCCAGTAATTAAAGTAGTATAGTAAATCCTGTGCTCCAGAAGGTCTTGGGTATACATAGCATATAAATTCACAAGTAGCTGTGGAGAATTTTGGGAAAAGAGGTGGCATTTAATACGTAGCAGCAGAAGTAACTATGTCAACTCTGTGAAGTCTCCTGAGCCTTTGGTAGAACCTTGAATGTATCCAGATGGCTGCTACCTACCTTTGTTTCCTTTCACTTCAGGGTTGAAGAAAAGGAGAGAGGGGGATGAAATCCTGTGTGGCACGTGTGCTGTGTGCTTTAGTAACATATCCATCACAGCTGTGGGGTCTGAAGGAGAAGGAAGGAAACAGGTGAAGTCTACTGTGCTCAGAGGAGGTCAGCATGTGTTTGAATGCCAGTAAGCAGCAAACTTTTTGTCTTAAAACTGTGTGCTCATACCAGGAACTTGTCATTGGTAGGTTGTTGTTGGAATATGTTCTTTGTGATGCTATAAGGCAAGCTTACTTGGTTGGAAGTTTTGTGGAGAAGTCACTATTACAACAGAGATTGTTTCTGTACAGCAGGGAGTAGTGTGGGTATGGACTGCACAGGGGGCAAGAGGAAAGGAGTCTTTTTCCGAAACAGAAACCATTCTGAATTTAGCTTCTGTGCTGTAGCAGGCAGCAGGACTTCACAATTTAGGCCAATTCTTTTTAATTTCTACGTGTATTTTGAAGTATGACAGCAATTACGGGTAAAACTATGCCAGCTGCTTTTCCTATAGGGGAAGAGGGCCTTTCCTCAGCCGTGCCTTCAAGCATAAAAGCATTATTAGTGCCTTGCTGTTGAACATGTGGCCCATCTAGACTAGTGTATCTACCCTTGGTGGTAACAGCAAGCAGTATTGTATAAGGCTAGGACATGATCCTGACCATTTCCTGTTGTGCATTCTTCTCCTTCTTTCCCAGCATCTGTAGTCACTGGATTTAGGATCATAAGGAGGTACACATGTGCCTCTTTATATTACCATAACTGTTCTGGAGCAGTTGTCAGTAAATTTTTATACAGCCTGCTCTTGTCTACCTGCTGATATTGTTGGTCTCCTTGATCTCATGTGATTGCAAATCCCAAAGATTCACTATTTGCTCTATAAGTAAAGGGAAGTTATTTCTTTTGTGTATTTTAAACCCATTTTTTCCCCATACTCTGTATGAGTGCTCCTACTTTCAGTATTGCAGTGTTTAATGAATAACAGTTCTGATTTGACTTTCTCCACCACTTTCATGATTTTGTAATGGTTGTTTATATCCTCCTCTGCCTACATGCCTTTGAATTAGGGGGAAGAGTATCTCCTTGTAATGCAGCTGCTCCATCTCCCAGATTCCTGTTGTGCTTTGTGCAAGCATATAAATTGAACAAGTACTTAAATGTGGGTACAGATCAGACTCTCACTGTCTGAATGTTTCAGCTGTCTGTCACAACACACACAGTGAACTGCCCGATTAAAACAGCCAGAGTGATCACAGTATGGCTATTTGTTGAGCACCTTCTACTTGACCTTTTCTGAAGCTGCAGCAAGCAGATTCTGAGAATATTTGTAGGTTGAACTGCAGAGGCTTTCTGTGTTTGTGGATGGAAACCAGCCAATTCACAGCCATCCCTGTGGGTATCTCGCTTATTCTTGAGCTGAAACCAGCTGTTACAGGGGGCCGTAGCCTCACTACTTGCATATGAAGTTTCTGGTCCAATTTGTACTTTGGTTTAGATGGGCGGTTCTTGCCTGTCTTAGTGCTGAAGGTGCTGGGTCCTGTTTTAGTTTTTGATAGTTGGTAACTTTGTACGTGCTGAGATACCCACCAAGAGTATGTGGGCAGCTGCAGGGCAGGTACGGGCAGCAGCCACTCTGGGGGGCATTCTCATTTATTTTTGTCCAGGACGTTGATGCCCTCTTGAAAAATGGATCGTTAGAAGAATTTGATGCTGCAGGCAGCATCTGTCAATTCCTTGGTCTCTAAAAAGAGTGGAGGTTGTCTTCAGGTGGTGTGATTATGGTGAAACTTGTTCATAGATGTTGCTGTTCTTGACTTCTGGTGATTTATTATAGATTAAGCTGTCTTATTTCCAATAAACAATCCAGACATTGATTTTAATCATAGATTGAGGAGTTACTGCTTTCATAGATGACTGAGTAGCTCTTACTGAGACCATGCTGAGTAAGGATTCTGTGCTCAGTTAAGTCCTATAACCAACCTGAATTTCAGAATAGTGAAGGGAAGGCTGAAATATTTTATTATATTGGCAAGAATTCAAGGGTGTAAAAGAGCATTTTACTTCATTATTTCTTACATCTAACTAAATGTGTGACCATATAGTCTGGTAAGCAGAGGACTGCAAATAGAACTTCTGCTATATATATTTTTTTCACTTCTAGGGAAGTCAAGATTTAAAAAAAATAAAAAAATAAAAAAAATGTAATGAGAGTAAGTGTAACTTTAAGATATTAATAAATTCTGAATGTGTCCACCTAATCTCATTGCTGGTTTTTTCCCTACTGATATGGGAATATAATGAGCTGCAACAGTAGCTCATTGTAGTTGTGCTAATTGATAGGGCATGAGGCATATTTTCTCTTGGAAGTTCTGTACATTCTGTGCTATGAAACCTGCAACACCTTTCTGGATACATTCACTGACAGTGTTTTCCTTTCAGTTAGATGGAATAATACTCTCCAAATTAGGATATTCCATATCTCTTGTTGTTATATGTTCACTGTGAAGAATGTGACCTTGTTCCTTCCTTGCACTAAGTGGTATCTTGTAAATTTCATAGATCAATTAAGCAATGACTATGTACCAGAATAAACTATTGCTTTTGGCAGTTTTTCATATGCAGCAAATACACTGATACTTCAGCATCTTCCACACAGCTTAGTGTTAGAGTTCGTCACTAGTATCCATGTAGCATAGTGTGAATAATACTTTTTTTTTTTCTGTTTTTGTATTCTTTTTTTGTGGGGGAAGGTTGTTTTTTTTTTTTTTTGTTGTTGTTGTTGTTGTTGTTGTTGTTGTTGTTGTTGTTGTTGTTTTTAAAGAGTAGCAAGTATGTCAGTATTGTTAACACAATTCCTGTGGTAGACAAGGTGCTTCAAAGAGGGAAGTAGCATTGCTTGGAAGGTCATACAGCAATTGCCCAATCCTCAAGATTTATTTTCCAGATTCCCCAGGAAAACTCTGTTCCCGTCTCACAAATCCTAGTGTTTGTGAACTGGATTGCTCTACGGGAGTATAGTTTCAAAATGCTTCTGAGATGGATATCTGGTCTTCAGTGATACTTGGTGAGTGAGACTTGGCCTGTGACCATTAAAGTGAAGATGGGATGCGGGCTGCAAGTACTTTGCAGCTTTGTTTCTTAGCAATTGTTTGCTTTTTAAAGCAGATTGGGGACCTTGTTTATTTCACACTAATTCAACACTAATGATTCTGGTATTTATAAACCATGTGTGGTATCCTTTGGGGAAAAAATAGAGCCAAAAGCCATGGTTCCAGGCATGACTGAGATACAACCAACCCACAAGGATCCACAGAAGTCCAAAATAAAGATATTGTCTCACTGCTGCAGAGCATTTCAGCATGGATGTTCTGAGTAACCTTCAAGAGTGCAGTGAGTTCAGAAATTGCATGAGCTATGTTAGCTATCAACTTTATTGGATATTTCATGACCTGCTAGCTAGGGAGTATGACACTGGTTTCTCAGAAGACTGAATCCAGGATACAGCTGGATACTTACATGCATATATAAATACATAGGGAGGCTTCAGCTGGAATACACAAATATATGGAACAATACATCACTGCTGAATAAAGCTATGATAAAACAATGCATTCTAGGAAGTACATCGTGTCTCTTCTAATGGAGATCACTTCCTGCTAGAAGTAACACATCTTGAGCTGAAAGTATGAAGCTTAAAGCAGGCTCACAGCACCACAGAAACGCTGAGGTTGAAAGGGACCTTCAGAGGTCATCTAGTCCAAACTCCTTGTTCAAAACTGGAGCAGATTATTCTATGTCATGCCTAGCCACATTTTCGACTGCTCTCCAATGATGGGGGCTGCTTAACTTCTGTGAGCATTCTGTGTTTGAACATTTCCATACTTAAGAAGTTTTTTCTCATATTTAGATGTAATCTCCTGAGTTTCAGTTTATGCCCACTGTCTCTTTTTAAGTCACTGGATAAAATGGAGAAGAACATGGCTCTGTTGTCTTTACTTTCTCCTATCCGTTATCTTTCTTCTGTAGGAAGATCCCCCACTGAAGTGACTTGATTTTCATTTTATGGAGAAATCCATGCATCTTGTTTTGCTACTTCTGCATGGATGAGGGCAACATCAGTTTTGTTCCCTCATGATGAGGGATGCGAACAGAATTCATAAATTCAGTGATGGTGCAATGGATGTGGAAATTTTACTGCCATACACTATGTGATTGTACCTCATGTAACTAGTCCATCTCTAGGAAACTCTAAACAGAAATAAAGCCAATTATGATTTTTTCCAACTCTTTAAAACTGTTCTTGAACAATTTAAGTTGTTTTTGTTGTTGCTTACATCATGAATGGGTTAACTCATATTGTAGCATCACCCTGAGGGTGGAGTTTTGCCTGAGATCTCTGTGCAGAATAAACAGCCAGAAGTGCCATGTCTGAATCTTTCTTAAGCTCTTGCTCAGAATTCTGATCTGCTCTCTGGGGGGATTTTGCAGCTGTTTCTATGATCCATCTGTTGGAGCAATAACTGGATCTCAAACAACTGTCTCCTCTAAAATTTTTGGAGACCGTCTGTACATTCCGTTGCTTTCTAAGCAAATTTTTTGTTGCCTGTCCTGATCTACTTGATAGGATAGTGCGGGCTGACTTTCTGAAGCATATACCTGCTATTTGTCAAAATATTCTTAGGGTTAAGTATGCTGACCTGGAGCTGCTCCTTGCTTTCCTTGGCCTGAGCATGTAAGTGTTTGGCCTTCAGGAGTGAGCACTTCAGGCCCATTAAATCCTTCTGCATACTCAGCAAGTATTTCCCTTCCTTTGATAATTGGTGCCTGAGAAAACAACTGTCAGAACAAGGAAGGGCATCTTCTTGCTTTAACGCATGTTTCTTTGTCTAAGCCCTTCTGACTCCTTTCTACATGCTGATATTATCCTGAGTCTGATGCATCTCCAGAAGTTCTTGAGATGTGAATCTCCTTTCAGCTCTAGAAAATGTCAGCACACTGATCTCTGTTAAAGTAACATTTAATCTTCTAAAGGATGTTCTCAAGAAGGCTGTCTGTCATTTATTTCTTTTTGTTTATTTATAGCAGGGAGGCTCAAGGGAAATTTGTAACTTTTCTTATCCATCCAGAATTTGTTTCTGTTGGAACGTAAAATACACAAGCGGTGTTGTCCCAGCATCGAAACCAGGGGTAGAAAGGTCATTTCTCAGGAGGAGATCTCTTGCATAATCTTCTGTTGCATTTAGGGTAGCAAGTAGCCAATTCTCTGCTTATTAGAGAGATGCAGAAGTGGGGGAATGAAGGGGGGGAAATATTAGCAAGGAGCTGGGGGGAGCTTTGCAGGGCTGGGTGAGGTAGAAAAGCATGGATGAAAATTTCTCTTGGCAGAAGACTTTCATAATTGAATGGGTTAATCTGCTTTTCCAGATCAGAATGGAGCAGGACAGAAAACATTTTGAATGTAAGCATATAGTAAACTTCCTGGCTCCAAGCTCAGCTCAGTGGTGACAGCAGAATGCACTGTGCAAAGCTTGGAAAAGCAGGGATATACTAGATTCTGTTAGGTGCGGTTGCTAGTCGTGGCTTACTTGAAGGTTGTAAAGCTTCTTCATGTCTTTCTGATTCCATTAAAACAAGCTAAATTATGTCCAGCTGGCAGAATATGAAATTCCTCATATAAACTCAAATTGTTTGAATATGTGGGGTGAAGCCTGGGGTGCTGGATTTATGCAGGAATTATCTCAATCTCTGGCTGTTTGTGCAGGCATAGTGTCTGTACCTTGACTGTTTCTGGGAAGTAACTGTTTTAAACTCAAGATTTCTTCCTCAGCCTGCTTCACCTGTTAGCTTTTATCTAAGGCAGCTGAAGTGTTGGGGAAAGCAGGCAATTTCAGCACAGTGGTGCCTCTGGCAAAAAATCTGGTGTGGTGGTGTGCCATCAGAGCTCTAACAAGCCCTGAAAGGTAGCAGAAAGCAGTTTTTCTCCTCCATGGGAAGCTGAGCTGATGAAAAAGAAAGCAGGAGGCATCTTCTGCTCAGACCGGTCTCACTGTGGATAGTGAAGCAGATTTTTGCACTCTGCTACACTGTTCATTTTGGGATCACCATTTATTTTTCACAGATTGGACTGAGAGTCTCTTCCCTCACTTCTCCCCACTGTTCAATCTGTTAAATTGTACCTATAAAACCCGGCTACAGGCACTTCACCTAGCCCTGGGCCCAACTTCCATCTGCTTGTTGAGAGAGGCCCATCCATCACACTGTGGGAGAAGGGAGGGATAGACCTTTTCAGTGCTTTCAAGGGGCCTCTCTGCTTTTCTTCTGCTAAGGTTGGTTTACAGGTGGGAACCACCTCTGCCATCTAGTGGAAATTCACTACCCTCTTCTTGACTATTCGCTTCCTCCCAGAATTACATTCATGTTGACTAGAGAATGGAAGTAATGTTATTTCTAATTTCTAAATTATTTCTAATACAAAATACATGGAAGAAATTAGTTGCACATAGGGTCTACATCAAGAATATTTACACAGATTATTCAGGAGGTAATTTTACTTGAAAAAAAAGTTGATGACGAGGGAAGGGAGTGAACTATCAGATACCAGGAGACAGATCACTACAGTGATGTTGATCTTCATATTTGCTTGATGCTGCTGTTTTATGAGAAAGCTGTAGTGTAGCTGAATAGGGACCAGGAGAATACTGTTAATTGAATTCCCTATGTTTTCGTTCATTTCTGAACTTCACTATAAAAACATTTTACCTTTGAAATTATTTTATTATAGTTGTGGCAGTTTTTGTTGCAGGAAACAAAACTGACAAAACTGAAACTATGACAGGTGTGACACTAGAGAGGGAACTTCTCATTGAAAAAATCAGTGCTAAAGGTTTCTAGCCTTGCCACCAAGAGTTTGCTAGGGAAAAAAAAAAGATAAGAGATGGGGATACTGAAGAAAACTGAGGAAATGGTGGAAGAATGAGTAATTCTCTTGTCAGATCAGAGCTGCAAAATATGCCACTTCCAGTTTCTAAACCCATTAAAAAAATAAATTCTGTATTTTTCCAGGAAAAATAAAAGTAGGCATCTCCTGATTCTGCCACGAAGATCAAACAATTTGTGTTTTTCAGTTTCTTCTCTGCAAAATGAGGATAAGCACAGCGGGCATTTTCTTTGTGAGCTGTAAGTGTAAGCCAACTCAGCAATATTCCCCTATGATGATAAACACTGAGCGTGCTGCAGCACTAACAAGTTGCTGGTTAAATGATGGTGAGATTTAGGACCTTGTGAAAGTCACAGGTAGTGACACTTGTGATTTTACACAAATTAATGTGATTTGTTCTATTTCCTTCTATGATCTTTCCCATGGGGAAAAAATCAGGCAGTTACTTCTTCCACTGCTGAGATGCAAACAACAAAGCTGATTCCAGTGAAAAACTGGCTTGTGATCTCCTGATGAAAGATTAAACAAAAAACCAAAATTCAAGTTATTTCTGAAGATGTTTTTGTGGGATGATTTTAAAATGCCTCATTTTGAACTTGGTTTTATTTAAACAATATGTTGAATTTAAAAAGTACTTGATTGACTTTACCTGTGTTTTGTCTTCATAGTTCCTCGCTGTTTACCAAAAAGCCCAACAAACCAAAACATTCGTGCATACTGTAATCAATTCAATTTGAAGCTTTACTCTAATTCTGGTAGGTCTCTTTGGTTGGCTCTCCTTTGAACTACTAATTGTAGCAATTGATGCAGCTCACGTAGTCCTGCCAAATAGTTCTGTTTTTCCCAGAAGTGTTGGATCTCCTGTGTGAATGTTATAAAGACTCCTGTGTGAGTGTATTCTAGAGGTATTTGTGGATGGGAGAGGGTTGGGGGGAGGTAGAAATAGGCATCAGAATACAACAAGGCAAAGAGGGGAGAGTTTGTGCTGACAGAGCACATCTGGAAGTCTCTCAGAAATGGATAACCTTGAGAAGTTAGCAATACTGTGGAATCCACAAACATTGACAACTTCACATCAGTCATCCAAGTCTGTAAAGACCACCGGCAAATACCATTATTGACAGTGTGCCACATGACTCATACTGCATCTGAGATTGTGGTGGCTGTTATCTGCAGACAGGGACGACTGGCATATATATACACACCAGTGGAAACAAGGGCCCCTTAAAGCTCTCTCTCAGCACCTGCCTAGAAGCCAGCAGTGTATCAGTATGAGCCTCTGTTTGCGAGTTGATGGTTGATGTCGGCCTCCCAGCTGTCACTGCGGTCTGGTAACTTACGAGTCAGTTCATTCAGGTGCCTGCCAATGCACTGTGTGAATGTATTGTGTAGTTATCTGCTATCAAAAATCACAGCTTAATTCTATTAATAACAATGTCATTAAGAAAAAGGTGTTCTTGTAAATATGGATGATCTCTCCCTTCCTCCCAGTTTGATTCCCTGTCATGGAAAGAAAAAATATCAAACACGTACGCTAAATAATCCACACACAGTTAAAGCCATTTGAGTTCCTGAATGATTCGTGGCAACTCAGAAAGCCAGAACCAGCCCAGAGGTCAGGAAACTTGTGCTGCTACACAGATAGTCTATCTGTTGTGATTTGTCCTTGTCTGCCTGTAGTTCCAGTCATACACATTTATAAAATTAATTATATAGGTGTGTTTGGACCAGCCAGGTTACTGTAATGGATGCTACTTTTCTCAGATAGTAAGTTGGGGGGGGGAGAAGGGGTTGGGATTGAATTTAGCAAACCACATTTTGATAAAAACATACTGTAAATTTTTAATAAATTGTATGAAGCAATTTAAAGTTTTGAGCACTTATTAAAGTACCTGAAATGTGCTGGGTAAAGCGCTCTGCATTTTCAGACTTAATTTTGTGACAATACAGGAAATTAGTACTTGGAAATTTGATAATTGGATAATGAAATTTTGAAAATGAGAAGCAAATCTGAGGCACGTAATGACAAAGTTTCATATGAAAGAAGAAAAGGTATCAACTGATGAAAATAATGTTGGAACGTGTAGGGGAGCAGACTGTAAGACCTAGGCCCAAGTTTGCTATACGTCAGCAGTGTTAGACACCGTTCTGTGGAAACACTATTTCCTGTCAGTTGCATGTAACCAAGGATAGGAATATGTTTTTTAATGCATATGAAGAAAACCTCTTTACTCTCTAGCTAACAAGAATGACACTTACAAAGGTATAAGTTTTTTTGTACAACAAAAGCTGAAAATACTGTGAAAGTAGAAACACAAGTTTTTGTTCCACTTTGAAAACTGAAAGTTTTACTTGTCAAAGGATACTGTTTTATAGAAATGAAAGACTGTTATGTAAATTTGTATTTGTCAGAGCTGCAAAATGGAGAGTAAGTACCAGCTATTCTGGCAGTGCTGTACAAAGCTTTGATTCTAAAAGGCTGGATTCTGTAGAGCACATCAGTGCACAAGAGACACGTTGGTTAGAAGGAAAACTTAAGACTTCTATTAGCAGTTCATTCAAAGAGGTATTCATCCTTCTGGGAATATCTATTTTACCCTAGGCATGCTTTTACTGTGTGCTTCACATAGGGCATAGTTTTAGCAGTCCCCTGAAAAAAATTAAATTTGCATGAAACGTGAAATAAGGCAGTGTCTTACAATGACAGTAAAATGGCTTTTGGGAGCTCACAGAGCAGCTTTTAATATTCAAGTGTTGTGAATGTGTATCCACAAAAAAAAAGTGGTGAAATCATTAATTCTAAATTTTAATGGAAAATGTAAAACTGATAGTCCTCTAAACCTTTACAGCAAGATTTTCATTGACTTTGAGGCAAGAGTTTTGCACAGTAATAAAAGTGATAACTGCTTCAAACTTTACAGTTATTGTTTGTGTTTTGCTGAAAGGCAATCTAGCAAAGAGAACACAGCTGTACAATTCTCAGGATGATGCTTATGAAGAGCCAGTGTATGGATTACCCTGAAATTTCAGAGAAAAAATGCTATCTTGTTAGCTAAAGGTTTAGTATTCATTTTAATTCTAGTAGTGTAAATGCAAACATTTTACAATTATTGAGATTATTACTGTTTTACAAAACAGTGTGAGACAGAGGAAAACTTTTTCTTGTGGACTTTTCTCTTCACCCTCGTGTGAATATGTTCCTAATGCCAGACATCAAAGCATTAATGTTACTTTCCTCCTGCTGCTCACCAGCTGAAATCTTCATTAAAAATGGAATCCAGCCTTCAAGTCAAAGCCTTCCACTGATGAAATGTGAACATAATTCCAGGATTCCCACTCTGATCATCTATTGGAGACTGAGTAGAGCTAGAACTTGCAGTGCTACGGGCATTCTACAATAAGGAAATGCTTCCCTGGCCGAATAATTCCAGTTTGTCATCTCTGGGGACATTCATGTGGGGTAGGAGAGAGATGGTGGCTTCTTTAAAAAATGAAATAAAGGCAGGTCTATAACTTAAAGGAAGCTCTAGGCCAGTAATAGGTTGCGTTACCTTTTCTGATGGCTACTGTTGATCCTTCTCTTGACCCTTTATGTACTTTCTCTCTGAATAAAACTTAACAAGTGAACACATTCAGGAGAAAAGCTTATGTATTTGACTAAGTCCTCACAGAAGACAAACGTGGGGAGAAAGGAGAGAACTGCTGAAACCAAAATCATAGATTTGCTCACTTCCCTTTATTCTGGCCCAAGAGTCATACTTAGAGAAATATTTTTTAATCTTCTTTTGCAAATCTGATTCATATATAAAGTATTCTTTGAAATTGGTCTTATCAACTTCTCACCTTGAAGACAGTTTCCCAAGATAGACTGGGGTATTGGTGCTATGAATGTACTGGTGAATCAGAAAAACCTTCAGTTAGTGAGGTTTAGCCTGCTTGCACTCAAGGGAGACATTGTTCCAGTTGTATCTCACGTTTCCCCCATATTTTTTTCCGTGCATGCTTTGAGACTGGAGACAAGTCCATGATGAACAGTGGAGAGTAGATATTTGGTGAATGATGACTTTGAAATTCTCTGATGTTAAGCATGTCTCTAAAGAGAGAACCTCAGCAGAGGATGCTGGCAAGCAGTAAGGTGAAGTTTGGATAGGTTGATAGGGCCCTTCCAAGTCTTGTACCTGTCTGAGTTAAATGACACCTAACCTTGGTCAGGTCTGGAAGGACACTTTTTGTTTGAAAAAAGAAAAAAATGTACATGGTGATAAGACCATTTCCTTTCTCACAGCGTCTCCTTTAATGTCAGGCCTGAAATATGAAGTCATTAGGGGATATTAAAACAGTGCTGACAAACTAATTAACAAAAGACATTACGCCGGATGGGCTCAATTTATCCTTTTTAATGGTTCTTATAAATGGGTGCCGCCAATTAAAATTAATAAAGATTTACCAGCGATTGCCCAGCATACACTGTTAAGGAGCTTCACTGAAGGTCGCCTTAAAGTCAGCCTTGTCAAAGCTGCAAGTTCAGCTCCCAGTACCAAGCCTTGCTGAGCTACTCTCAGTTATGTTTTCCCAGGCACTTTTTCCTTCTTTGTATTTGGCTGAAGTTTATACACTTCTGTCTCTATCTCTCTAAAAACCCATCCATCTATTGACGCTATTAAAAAATATTCCTCCCACTCCCCCTACACTGTAAGTTTTGTCATAGTTTTGTCAAAGGAGAATCTCAGCAGTAAGTATCATGAGAATTCCATTATTTACAAATCTGTCTGTTATGATGAAAATCTTGACATGAACCTTTCTTTTTAAACTGATCTCTATTTTCTTGCTGTCAAATTAATGTACGATAGTGTCCCTGCTTAGAGGCACAGTACCGACAATTAAGAATGCCCTGTGTAATGGTACTTTTGTTCAGCCTAGCCAGACTAAATGCCACCAGGCTGTGCTATTCTAGCTGCCAGTGCTCTGCTTGGTTTGTCTGAAAATTCATCCTTATATTTGGATGACAATGAGAGTGTGTTAAAGAGTTTCAGCCAGCTATACTGAAACTTAAAAGCCACTGTAGGTGATTAGGCAGGTATTAAAATATGAATTAGGGTTTTGTGGGAAACCAGATCAGTAAGTCACAACCAGGGTGACGTGACCCTGCTGGGTAATCTGATGGAACTCTGGGGAAATTTGAGAGATTACAGCTGGGAGACCGTCGGGAGAGTTAACGTTTTATGTAGCTTCTTTTTTTTTTTTTATTTTAAATACCCCATGACCCCACTTTTGAGTATGCTAAGTATGTTTAGGAGCTCTATATGGCACGCTCCAGGACTGAACGTGTCCCTCTGGTGGTGCAGATGAATTGCTTGCACTTGCGCTCCCTAGGCTAGCCATGGCTCTTCACCAGATGCTCAATCACTGGTTCAGGCCATGATCTTATGGCACCTATACACCTGTAAGGAAGTCTTTGGATAAGTATAACTCCTAGTTTGTGTCCTCTTACGTTTAGTGTCACAGGATTATAAATTGTTTAGTGTCTTATAGTAACATCTTGGCACAGATGTTTTTAGTAGAGATCTTCATCTTTGTAAATCTCCTTAAATAGCTGCTTCTGTGCCAGCCTGTTGGATAACAGAAGGCTTAATATAAATGATTTTGTACTGCTTTTTGTTAAAGCAGCCGCAAGCCTTTAGGCTTGTGTTGCCTAGTTATGGTATTTTTCACAAAGATTATTTCTCTCAAAATCATTGATATATATATTTTTTTTTGCCTCTTCATTTCCTTCTTATTTATGATGCAAGCGTGAGAGTAAAAGCTTTGTGCTTTTCCTGTGGTGGCTGTTCTGTGTTTGGTATTCAGGTTTTATATGATTCTGGAGAAAACAAACTGAAGAAAGGGAAATGCATCTTCTAATTAACAATTCTAATTAACAAAATATCCACCGAATGCCAAGGCAAGCTATATGTTTTGCAAGTTGAGGCTTTTCTTACCTCATCTTCTACCTGCCCTCCTAGAGGGAAGATCTGCTTACGTGAGGCTTTGTGTATTTTCTCATATTGAACTACTCTGCTCTCTCCAATTCTCAGTTGCTTTGCAGGCTTGTTTGATAGATCCCAATAAATTAACCAGGTAGATGAGCAGGAAGAACAGCAGATGAGAACCTAAACTGAAAAACAGTGGAGCATTGCAATCTCAGAAGATTTAAGTAGTCAGGAAACAAAATATTCAGAATGCGAGAGTCCTCACTTTCTCATCAAGCTGAATTCATAAAACAAAATAATTTAGAGATGCTGCTCTGACTTACTGTGCTGACTTGCATGACTGTAAATTATTTATTTTTCCAAATCTTTCTTCCAAATACCCATCTTAACAGAAGATATTGTTAAGCTCTTGAGTGTACCACGGAGGTTTGAAAAAAAAAAAGAGTATAACTGATCCTACTACGTGCAGTGACTGCCAGTTGGACTTGCTCAGGATGTGTTAAAGTGGAATATGAGGGTGTATGTGCTACAATGTGGTTCCAGACTACTAAGCTTTGCAGCTTCCTCAGACAAGCCAGCATGGAGGGATCACCAGCTTTTGCCTGCTCTCTTGATGTACAGTACATTAATCGTACCCTCCCTAATTCCTGCTTCAAGATAAATCTCTTGCGCTCCCATTATTTGGCTAATTGCTGTGGATTATATAGCAGTCGGGTGCTCTTTGGCAGGAAAAGATTAATGGAGGACATTTCCTTTGTTTTGATTTCATTTGCTAATTGCTGTGTGGAGAGATGGTTATGTTAATATATCCTCTTTCCCTGCTAGATAGAAGAGTTTTGTTTAGCATGTGCTGGGAAAGGAATAGTTTGTCAGGAATCCCGAATGCTTCTTCACGTTTGTTTTGCTCTGAGGTTTTGTGAGAGGGGAGGTCTTCGGACAATGGATGGGTTTTATCATGGGATAGATGTAATTTTAAAAATAACTGTCACCAAATGTGCATTTCTGTCAAGTTTGGGTAGGCACAGAAGTCTGAGGGAAGTGGCCAGATAATTGAGCCGTTGATGTTTGTTAGCCAGAAAAGAGTCCAAGCCAGTCACTGGAGACTAAAAATTGCTGCCATCTGTTGCCTGTTCTCTTGCCTTTGCGAAACATCTTGGATGTCAGTCTTCCCTGCTGACACAGATGTTCCCATTGCATGTCTGCAGTCAGGGATTTGTACTAATTGCCCCTTTCCACTGACAGGTCCACTCTTAGCCATAAAGAAGCCCACCTTCCTGCCAGCAGAAATGCCTTAGAACAAAGATTTTATTGGTTTAACTTTTGAAAGGCATACTGGGGAGGAGCAATTCCAGTGCCTTCTGTAGTTTAATTGTCCTGTGAAGAAATGAAACTCCTCAGTTTCCAGTTATTACTTTGACAGATTTTACTAGAACAAAATTTTTTTTGGTTCAGTAACTGCAGCTACTAATCTGGGGACCCAGATATAAAGTTTCTATCATGCAAGACTTGCCAGTCTTTCTATTGATAAGTCTGTCAGTCCACCGTCCCACAAAATCTGGTGAAGATGAACAATGTGTCTGTTTTTAGGCCTGTTTTTACATTAAGAACAATAAAGTCAACCCTGGGTAATGATAGGAATAGCTGTGCTAAGCTGTTCATGATTTTGGTATCTCACAGCAAAGTGGGGGGCGGGGGATAGTCTTTTGGATTGATGAACTCTATTATTTATTTTTAAAATTCCTGCGTAAGCCTTGTGCTGTCCACTGTGTGAGTGTAGATGTAAGCATGCTTACCTGATTAAGACTGTTCATTATTTTTCTACTGCTATGAAAACACTTTTTGAAGTAGGAATCTGATCCTACTGTGAGGGAGAAGACCTAATATCAACCAGGTCATGTGAAATGATTCCAAAACGCTGAATGTATTTTGCAATTCATGGTACTTATTATCCATGGCTGTCAAAGCACTTTCAAGAAAGGTTAATGTTGTGAGAAGTCGTGGAGGCTTGAGGTGTTTGCATGGAATAAGCTCACAGAATCACAAACTAAGATGTTGTATTGGGCAAGGCGACTGGGAAATCCAGAGAACAAAGTTTGTCAGGAAAAAGAGGAGGCTTAGATCCTCACAACAGCCTATAACTGCAAGGGGGACTCATTGCTTCCAGCAAGGTATTGGAGCTTTGCCTCAGGAATCATAGCTCCTAATTTGTCTTAAACCCTGGCTGCTGCTCCCTGACATGATAATATCAATTAAACTGTTGCAAGGCCAGATGGGGAGAATTGTTCCATTTGAAGGAGCAATAACATTATTAAAAAAAAATCTAGAACCATCTAAAATGCTATCCGAGTGTTAGAACCATTGCAAGCTTGCAAGGTCTCATTTTTGGCACTGCGAACAGACAACGCTGCTGTCACGATACTAAAGCCATCCAGCCTAGAAGTGTCTGTTTCTGCCTTGGGAAAAAACAACAACAACAACAAAACTAAAGAAAAAACATGTCATGAGTTAATATGTTATTATTAGTGATGCACCACTTTATCTAAAATGACCTTCATCATGCATGTGCATGTGCCTCTGAAGACCGCAGTGAGACTGTAAATCTTTAGTGAGGATAAAGGTTGCTACTAGCAACGTGGGCTTGCATACACTGGTCATTTAGAAAGCAGTTCTTGATGAAACATCTTTAGCAGCAAATTCGCCAGGAGAGTAGAAAAAAATTGTGGTCTAGAGAATCAAAAAGGATCACGGGTGCAGTCCCTGGAAGTTTCTGATGAACTTGAAGTTTATGTTGATGGAAAGGGGGTAGGACACTTATTCACATGTCTCTGCCACTTTGCTAGCTGTTGTTACTGCTAGTAATAACTGATTCCTCAGGGTGACCTTCCTGATCTCCTAATCTTTTAATTAGTGAGAACTGATAACAACGAGGTGACCTCCGCAGACAGGGCAATGGTGATGATATTGAATTCCAAACAGGGAGAATACTCTTACTCTATTTTAGAATTGAATACTGTTGTTTAGCAAATTTTCCGTACTGCAGTGTTGTTCAGGGTGTGGCATTTTTCCTCTCAAAATAAATTAAACAAGAGGAGAAAACTGGACAATCTAGCTTTGAAACACCTTATATATTATTAACACACAGTACAGGAACAGAGAAGTACAACCACCCGCACATATGCCCAGTACACAATCGTTTTATTTCTCCTGTAAGTGGGGAAAAAACTATCAGCAGTGATAGAAGATGGTGCTGGCATGATCCTTCAGGCTCTTGACAAAATCTGCTAACTCTATTGGATGTTTGGACTTTGATATTGGATATTTGACTGCCTTCCTGATTCCTTGCTAAAATCTTCTTGTTCATTGTATGCAGAGATAACTCCCAGCAGTTGTTGAGATGTTGCTGGCAGCTAAGTTTATGCCTTTAGTCAGGCTGTTGTTGGCCCTTCTGATTTCCAGATAGTCAGAAGATGTTTACAGAATTTGCACTGTGTTGTTTTACTTGTGTTCTCTCTTGAATGTTTGTCTTCTTTCCAAGAGTGTATTCGCTGTGATATGCCTTATATTCAGAGGTGCCAGTCTACCTGAGGCTGGGAGTTTCTGGCTTGTGTGTGTGTGTGGTTCCTCCAGTGTTGCTCCCTAGCCTACTTCCAGCACAGAAGCACTGAACACTTTTCATAGGAATTAAACTTCACTGTATTTTTTAAGGCCAGAAGTGGAGAACATGGACAGCTCTTTTGTGTATTATAGCACTATGCCTTCCAAGGAAGTTTGTCAAGCAGAAAGAAGGTAGAGCACAGAGCTGAGTTTTTCACGACAGGATATGAAGGATGCTGGGATGTCTCAGCATCCTGAAAAGGCTCCATGGAGCTGCTATACCTATTAATCTCTGTGTCTTTCAAGCTGTGCTTCCTGTTGTTTTTGGTTTTGGTTTTTTTTTTTTTTGTTTTGTTTTTACAGAAGAGCAAGCTAATGCCTCATTCTTCATTCAAGTGGGTTATATATGTGTTATCCTCTTGATTTACATTCTCCTGTAGGGGAGGTGTAACTACAAAGAATGCCATGTATCCAGTAACAGCAGCACCACTGAAAGACCCCATCCTGACAGCTGTAACACTTATTGTGTAACTGAGTTGATTCCTATATGAAAATGATGACGCGCAATTTAGAAGCACTTGAAGATCCTTCCAGGCCTGTAAAAATATGTGAAATTATCAATGGAGAATGTGATGCCCAGCTGTGCAAAGCCCAGGTTATTAATAGAGCCTGACTGTGAGAAATGATTTAGAATACGGCAGCTCAACTTGAGATTCCCAAGGGAGAATAAGCAAAACAGTCTCGTAATTCCCCAGAGTCACAGAAGGAATGCCATTAAAAAATTATCTTCATTGGAAAATGAAATTTAAAATGCAGAATACAGTCAGACTCGGTCCTAAACAGAGGCCAGAAAGGTCACAGTCATTGATTTTTATTTTTCTTCATGGAATGTTGCCATCTGAGAATACTATCATGTCCCAGGCTGAATTCTGAAACAGAGAATTTGCAAGTGCATTTAATCAACCTGTAATTATTGATATGGTTTCAGAGAGGAAAGTATGGACAGTGAAATTACTGAAGAACTGTGCTGTTTGTTCTCCTCCCAGGACTTCAGAAAAGACTGTGCTATTCCAGGATTATTGACTGACTGTCCCAGGCAATCTTTTAGCAATGGTTCCTCTGTGTTTGATGATTCCTGCACTGTAGTAAGGGACAAAAGTGGTTTCTTATTTCTTGTTGTCATAGATGTTCTGTTCAATTATTTGAACCCTCAGGGAGAAAATTCTTCCAGTACAGCAGCTGGCAGGTGTCTGAAGTGGAGTATAGCCAGAACTACTGCACCAACAGAGCATCTGTTCTTACTTGGAAGCATTAAATTCCTATCAATCAGAAGAACATATGCCAAAGATAGCCTATAAAATGTTGGAAGACCTGACCACAGCTGAAGGTTTCTAGCCTTGCAAAAAGTCTAACTGTATCATGCAAAGTCAGTTCTTGAACTTCCAACTTGTCATAATTGACTCCTCTTGGGTAGATGCACTTCTTCCAACTTGTACAGCAGGACAAATACTGCTGTTCTTAAACTATCTCTAGGTAACTTCCATGACAGATCCATGTTTCTATCATCAATCAAATTAATCTGGTTTGCAAAAATCAAAGTATGTGGATAGGAAAATACTACTGATGCCTCTGTGAGTGGGAGTACTAATTGATATGTAAATGAGTCGGAAGAATGCTACAGACCTGTAGAAGTAAAACTAGATGGGTCATTCAGCCCAAGATAAGCAGGGGAGCACAAAATGTCCAACAGAAATTTGCTCACAGACTTTAAGCTTAAAGCTAAGCAGAAACTGCTGAAATGTATGAGAAGATAAGGCTTCTAAACATACAGAATTGTGGGAAAGAGCTGAAGGAAAATAAATACTCTTATACTATAAGAGAGTTGAAAGGGAAAGAAACAAAAGTGTATTCCATTCTTGGAATGGACAAAACATAAAGGAGAGAAAAACTGTAGACTTAATGACCAATGTGAAGGTAAGCTTCATATGAGTCAGAGGAGAGCTTCCAGCAATCACACTCCTAATACTGAAGTAGCACAAACAAGCGTACAAGGGGTGCTCTGGAAGTAATGCCTTTATTATTTTGGTACGTTGGCCCGCATTGTCAGAGGCAGCTGTTGATGGTATGGCGATAGAAGTTGAACCTTCCCACCAGTATCCTGTTACGTGCTGTTGCCATGTGACAGATGGCAGCAGAGGGGCAGTCTGACAGAATACATCTGACAAAGGAGTGTGGATGAAGGAAAGATGTGTTATTGAATTTCCCCACCCCCCAAAAATGGCACCCATTGACATTCATTGACGTTTGCTGAATGTTTATGGAGACCCAACAGAGGATGTGAGCACAGTGAGTGTTGGGGGATGTCTTTCATGGCGCTGTCACTGCTGCTGAAACACAAGTCTCATTCCAGATGACCATGTACAGCTGTCACACCGTGAAATGAAGCATCTCAAACAGCTCATCTGTGTGAATTGGCTGATGGTGGTGGCTATGTTGAAGAGTAGTGTTTTGTTGCTGAGAATTTGCCCTATCAAATAGTATTGTTGTGTTCCTTGTCTGTTGTAGTTTCCATGGATATAAATAGGAGGCATTGCTTTCAGAGCAACCTATGTAGGTTGTGTTAAGTGTCTAGTGTTTATATATAGATAATATGGAGAAAGAGGTCCCTACGTGGAAAATCTGTTGGCAGTAAAGGTAAATGGCTCACTGTGCTACACAGAATGTTCATTATTTATATGGCAGTCATGTCAAACTGTTTTGATTGTACATCCCTACAGTAAAAACATTTTGAGCATGCTCTCACTGATGCCTTGGGTCTGACTCTGCTGGACTATGAAAATATTGCCTGATTTTCTGAGCTGATGTGCATCTGTTGTTCCCATCAATTTCAAGTGGAGTGAATTCCAGGATGGAATCTCTGATAGAAATACTGTAAAGCCTGTCACAAACCAGTGCAACTAAACACTTTATTGTCATGAATTCAAAGAATGGCATAAAATCCAGTGTGTCTGAGGAAGACTTACTTTCCCTACCTTTCCCTACCACACTGATGCACTTGTGTTAGAACTGTCCTGAGGAGAGATTTCTATTGCTTCCAATACTGACAAGGTGTGTGGCATTACACAGGGCAGTGTTGTGTGCTTCATCTAAAAGTGTACAGGCAGCAGGCCTTAAAGAAGGTAGGGACCTTTTCGCTCAATTCAGTAGATTCCAAGTACATTTTTTTTGTGAAGACAAATCAGTTAAAACACACAAGAGAACGAGATGAGTAAACCGGTAAGATTGATGTCTTCAGACAAAATCATACTTTTTGGTGCTACGACTTGAATTGATTCTCAACATCCCTTGCGTTCTTTCAAGCAGACATTTGTTAGGAAGTCTTTTCCCAGTTGTTGATGTTTATGGAGAAAGAAAAATGATTTCTAATACCAGCTTGGACAAAAAATAGAAATAATTAATTGAAAGTAGGATTTCTACCTGTTTGTAGGTGGTATTCAACCTTTCATTAGAGCGTTATCTTTGATCTAAAATATTAAACGTTGAACGGGACTAAAATGGTTGCACTAAGCCTATTGACTGGTAAAAATTTAGGTACAGAAATTTTTGGAAGCTGGAAGTTCCTTTTTTTTTTTTTTTTTTTTTTTACCCTGTTAAGTATGTAATTTATAATTGTTGAGTGTGATTTGAACAATGCTGTATCTCTTTTTTTCTTTGGTTAATCTCATCATTTTAAGTTGTATGAGTGTATTTTTCATGTATAGCACTGACATGATTTCCTTTTAAATGCCAGCTGTTTGAAAACTGCCTTTGAGGGATTTCAAGGAATCCTTTCTAGTTGTAGCAGATCAGGCTGCCAGGTAGGAGAGGCTGCTTATCCTACACGGTCAGGTGCATAGATGTAAGGCCAAGGAGTATTTCCTCATCTCTGATAAGTGCCAGAGATCAGGAAGAATGGTGGTACTTAATAGGATTTCTCAATTGCCTGGAATAAAGAAAGAGGAAGGCTTCAGTATTTGCTTTACTAATTAAGCTTCAATTTTTCTAAGGTGGAGTTTAAGTCAAAGGAAAATCCATTACAAATCAAGAATTTTCTCACTGTTGAGTACCATGTAAATCCAGGAAGATTAGCGTAATCCACCAGATTTGTTAGCTTGTCCTTTGGATGAACAAACTCAGCTAAAATCCAATTTATTTGTCCAATTTTATTTTCATTACAGGAGTTTGCAGATCAAAGACTAAAATGATAAGCAGGAAATGTTATTTTTAATCTGTTTTAATCTTGTCATACACTGTTACATTGCTAAGGAAATATTAATTGTATTTTGGTGAACGCGTGTCCATTTATTTTTACAAATACACACAGGCTGCTGTGTTAAGTGTGATACTACTCCAGGCCAGTGAGATACACTGTATGTGTACCAGTTTGAGTCAAGTGATGACACTTTCATCTGCACACATTTATGTTCGTAATTCTTACTTTTTCTTGTACTAAAAAAGCATGGGTTCATTTTTACCAGAAGATTAATCTGTCTAGAGCTAATTGGACTGAAATTGGAATTCAATTACAATGCACAAAAAGCTTTAAAATGTTGTTACTAGTTATCTATCCAAACTGTTGACAGTAGCTCTACTTAAAGCTGAAGGAAGTGTGTTTTTTCTTAAATCTGATTCTAACAAAACCCATCCATCTATATTTAAGAGAGTTGAATAGATTGCTTCTGTTTGTTCATGTCTTTCAGTATTTCAAGCTAACTTGATGTACAGACTCAATTTTTTTTATTCATCTTTTGTGAAAGTTAAGTTGTTCTGATTTTTCAACTCCCAGATATTTTATCAGCCTTCTTGAACGCATGTTTGAACTGAACTAATTGAATAGACCAAAACATCTCCCTGTACTAAGGAAAAAAGGCTCTCACTATCAAAATAAGTTGTTGTTTTGACAAGCCATGAACATAGCTATTTGGACAGTCAGTTATATGAATTCATTGGTTTAATGTAGGATGCCAACAGAGGACACCTGTATTTCTTGCCCTATTCAAGTTGAATTTTGAGCAGATTTTTTAGAAAATAAATAGTGAATATGGTTCTGCACTTCAGCTGCCCTGGTTTGCAGTCACCACAAGTTTAAACTGCTGATGCTGGTGGCTTGCACGCAATACATCCTATTCTGCATGTTCTGTGACGGGACTGTTGGCAGATGAAAGGAGAAGGTACCCCAATGTTTTCAACAGCTAAAGCCAAGTTTTCATAGCTGCTTGTTCCTCCAAGGGGATGTGTATGTGGTCGCTCTATGAGATGAGTTGGTTCCATGCTGTTTAATGAAGGGGTTATTGAAGATCCAGAACTGAGTAGTTCTGTGCTCTGACTAGTCTGAATGCTCATATACATATTGTTCTGAAAACAGTACAAAATGTAATCCTCATCTCACTGTTGCTGGAAGCAACTTCTTTCTGCCTGCAGGGGAGTGTGTTTTTGCAAGTTAATCCTGCTTTTATTTTTTATTTTTTCCTGCAGAACATAAGGATAAGACTTAGAAAGTCCATTTCACATTCTTCTGACCCAAAATTAGATTAGAATTAGGATACGAGATTCAGATGATAAATGTTAAAAATGCTGCAAAAGCCCAGCTTGTAACACCAGTCTAGGACTGTTTTCTGCAGTGTCTCTTACATCTTCTACCATTCATAAAGAGATTAAATGAATTCATGCCAAGGGAAATGGCCTGCTCAGGTTTTCTTAACCTGCAGTCTGCATTCTCCTCTGCTTTGTGCCACCATCCCTTATCCTGGCCAGGTCATCTCCTTGGGCTCTCATAATACAGCTACTGATTTTAGCTTGATGTTCTCTATCTTCACCAATATGTAAGGCTGTTGTTAGTCTCCAGCTGGTACCTGGCCCTGACAGCGGAGCAGTGCCAGGAGATGGTTATCTCTCAGCTTCACACTCGGATGTCGGTACCTCCCAACACCGGGTGTCTGCATTGTACCGTGAGCTCCCTCGCATATCTGCTCTCAGCTTTTGTCCGAGCAGTGCCTTGTTCCTTCCCGGCCATCTACTGCCAATGTCTTTTCTCCCGGCGCTCTTTGAGTTGAGTCAGTTAATGCCTGGAGCAGTTTCCAGTCAGCTGTTCTCAGTCAGCAACGTTTATAAGTCCGTGCTGCTTTCCCTTAAGTTTTTTTCCCGACGTCTTTTTAAAGAAGGGTTTGTAAGCAGTCGGCGCTGTGGCTGTGACCGGTGAATAAGCGCCCCGCCTGCACAGAAACCCGCTCCCTGCCTCCCCGTCCTCCTCGCTGTCCAGCTGGGGGAGGACTCTTCGCGCCAGCCAAGTGGGCTCTGAAAGTTTCCTTCACCCTTATTAAAAAGGCCGAGCTGCTGAAATATTTTCTCCTAAATGACAACTCGCCTTTATTGCCATGTTTCCTTTCACATGTGTTTTGAAACGGAGCAAATTTTCAAGCCTCTACTTCTGCTGCTGGCGAGAAACGCGAGGTCACAGTTTCTCCGAAATAACTCGGAGAGGGGCCGCAGCAACGGGCTGCTTTAATCTACGGGGCCGGAGGCGTTCGCCTCGGCTGCTAAGGGAGGCCGGGTCCTGTTGTTCGGAGCCGCGGCCACTGAGGGGCACCAAAGCCTCACGTTCGGGGCCGACGCAGCTAATCCGGGGAGAGCAGAGGGAACCGCGGTTGGCCTCGTGGAGGGCTTGGAGGTGGTGGAAGCGAGCAGCAGCTGCTGGGGACTTGTCACCTCCTCAGAGGTTGGTTTCATGCCTGCTCATTACAGCCCTTTGCTCTCAGAAGCTTCAGGTCCCAGCTGTTGAACCCAGCCTGCTGGGAACTTGCTGCAGCCTTTCGCTTATCTTTGAGTACTTCCCTGGGTGCATGGAAGAGATAAGCAGAATAAGTCTGCCATGCAGGGTTCCTCTTGTCACCGTGCCACATGGTACTTAGGTGTGCTGCCCTCTGTCACCATCATCCCTAAGGGGTGCCACAACCCTTTTCTTTTGCACATGCTTATTTTCAATACCACATTTAAATGTTCCGTAGAAATCTAGAGGGGGCTCTCAAAGTCATATCCTTGAACAGTCCTCATTATCTGAGAAGAATGGTCTGGGTTTTCAAAGGGTGAAGTATCTACAGAACTATTCTATATAGATTATTGGACAGGCACATAGAAGGAGATGTGCCAGCATGGCCCTGCTATCACATGACTCTAGTAGCTCTAGAGGAACACAGCAGGGAGAGCTTGATACTGCGCTGCATATAGCAGCCCTAATGTGCCTGCTGCCACAAGTACAGCCTCTACAATAGGCAGCTTAATGGCCAGGCTGTGGATGGTCCTGCTAGGAGAGTGACAAAGGAGAGCCTTGAAAACATCATATCATAGAGCCTCTTTGACCCTGTGTACTCTCTGGCTTCTCAGGTCTCAGCTGTTCTGCTGTTCTTGAGGGAGCTGGGAGGGACCTGGGGAAAAAACATTTTCCTGGGTGCTAGTGGTGAGTGTAAAACATGGCTGACATGCTAGTGGGACAGAAGCTTGACAGCTGTGGTTGTTTTGTGCAGTGAAGAGCTTGTATGTGTAGGTGCTTACAGGGAGTTGCTAACTCAAGCAAGATTGTGAATGACTCTAATTGTGAATGTGCCTCTGCCTATTCTTATTTTTATTTTATTTTATTTTTTTATCTCAGTGGAAGGTCATACAGTGACAGCTGGACATGAGAATTCTGAGTATCCAACTGCAGCAGAGTATTACTTTTTAAATAGAGATCCTGAATTCCTCTGTCTCTTGGGGAAACTCCCAAAAGCTGTAGGGATTGTAGAACTGGGAAGGGCAATCTGTGACTTCAGGCTTCCTACAGGTACTACCTGATATCATTGTTTTTTTGTAGTTTTGAAACTCCCCTGCAATAAGGAGGCACAGGAATACGGTGAGAGGGGAGAGTACTGATTTGTGTTCAGGGGATGAATGTGGCAGCAAACTCTTTGGCTGCCTCATGAGCAGAGCACTAATATTCTGCAGTCCTGTAGTAATGTTTTCAGAGCATCACTAAGTGCTTAGGTGTATTTTGAAATGTCCCACTGTCCTATAAACCTTAAGTCCTGAACTGACTGGTGAGAGCCCCATTGGATAGAATTGAGCTGCATGATGTTGCAAAGTCATACTGGGTCATCAGCTTGCAGATGCAAAACTAATGATTTTAGAAAGCTTCAAAGCTGAAATTCCTTTATGATTCTCTGGCACTGTATATTTTTCCTTTTTTTTTTTTTTTTTTTTTTTTTTAATGTAAACTGCTTAAATCTCTTACGAGCAGTATTCTCTGCAGATCACCTATTTAGTCCACAATGGAAAGATATTTCCAAAGCTGTAAATGCTAGGCAAAAATCTCACAGTTCTGTGCAGTTCAACCTTTGCAGAACCTGACGTGCACAAAATACTTTTTACCCTATATCTGAAAAAGACGGCATGCTTATGTGTATCACATGAGGACTCAGAAGCCCTTCTGGTCCATTAGTTACCACAAGGGTGTGTTAAACAACTTTCAAAATGAGATAATACTTTAAAACAAGCAAGTTAGAGGCGTTAGTAAATCTCCGAATTACTGATGCTAGCTTTTTTTTCTTTTCGTTTGGAGATTTTTTTCACTGTTAGAAAGACTATGAGATCACGTAGAGAAGATTCACTTTGAAAATAGAATAGAAGTCGCATAGGAGTTGTTATTTCCTATAGGTACTGTTTAATGGTGCCTTTGTGAGTGGCTACACATCTTCACATCTTCTGTCCTACACTTCTCCCCTTCCAATCCCAACCATGCCATGGCTGCATACTGCTTTTCTATGTCAGAAGGAAAAAGTAATGAGAGCAATGGAAAACTTAGTAAGAAAGTCAGTTGCTGAAGAAAAGGAATATAATTAACATCAGTCAGCATAACTTTATGAAAGCTAGGTCTTGTCAAACAAACTTGATCTTAAGAATGTAATCTCAAACAAATGGATTGTTAAAGACTATTGTCTAAATGTAATGTATTTTCATTAAGCATTTGACTTAGTGCAGAATGATAGTCTGACTAAAAAATTAGTATTACACAATGTCACTTCAGTGTCTGTTAAATGGATTAAGAACTAGTTAGCTAAGAGAGCTCAAAGGGAGGTATCACTGAATGAGAGTACCCTGGGGATTCAGCAAGAACTGATAACAAGTTCAGTGTTACTCAACAGGTTTATCTGCGACTAGGAAGTAACTAAACTACATCTATATTTTACATTTTGCAATGTTACAAGGCTGATAGGGTGATAAATAATTAGAAAAACTTTATGTAAAGTGATTAGTATCACAAGGAATGTCTAATTCTAGCAGTCATATACAAAGTAGTACTGTTGGGTGCAAATATTGCATCTTGCAGCCTTCCATTTTGTGGCAGTCCACTAAAAAAAAGGCTGTTGCATTCCTTAGAGTTGTCCACAAGGACAGGAAATGGAGTGACTTTTAACCTTCATAAATGGCGTTGACATACTTTTAGTAGCATACAGCATAAAAGGAGGTAGCAAAACTGAAGAGAAGAGAGCAGAAGCACCAAGATGTCTTGGGATGATAACTTGGAATGAGCAAGTAGAACTCAGTATTTTCAGTTTCTCAAGAACATTGAGAGGTGACTTTCTTAGCGCAGACATTTCTTCATGAAAAAAAATACCACATAGACTTCTTAACACCATGATCAGAGAACCTTTCAAAGTAATAGGAACCAACATCTAGATGCTAGAACGGTTTATATTAAAACTTCTAAGTGCAGTTTATATTAAAAATAAGGCATCTTTTCTTCAGTAGTAAGAATGATTAATTATTGGAAAGACTAGCAAGGATGTTGTGTCCATCCAGTGACTTAATGAAAGATTCATTTTAACTCATTAGTGTTGTGCTCGAAGTGTAATTCTGTGGAAGGAACAAGGTCTTGTTGCCCTTGAATGTAACTCTGTGAAGTGAATAACGTGCTGAAGAGATTCCTATTGACTTTGTCCTTGAGTCGTATTAAGCTCATACACAGCCCAGCAGTGTCCCTCTGTGCCGATATTCAAAAAGAACAAGATGGGTGGCTAAGTGATGCCTTGTGTTGCATATAACTTGCAGCTTCTAGCCATGCAAAGGAGGCTGTTAACAGCTAAGGCTTTATTTCCAGCCTGCCTTCTTCAGTCAGCTTGCCAACTCTATCCAACCTATTGTATTTCAAACTCATTTTCTGGCCCTGTAGCTTACACCAAGAGTTCATAAGAATGCAATTCCCATCTACCAGAAGGGTTGCAAGGAGGATACAGGGGAAACACAGGCCTGTCAGCCTGATCTCAGTGCCAGGAAAGGTTGTGGAGCAGGTCATCTTGAGTGTGATTACACGGCATGTGTGGGACAACTCGGGGATCAGACGCAGCCAGCATGGGTTCATGAAAGGCAGATCCTACTATACCAACCCAATCTTCTATGATTGAGTTACCTGCCTGGTGGAAGAGGGAAAGGATGTTGACATCTACTTAGACATCTACCTAATCATCTTTCTCCTAGAGAAGCTGGCAGTCCATGGCTTAGACAGGTGTGCTCTTTGCTGGGTAAAGAACTTTGCTGGCTGGAGGGCCATGACCAGAGAGCGATGGTGAATGAAGTTAAATTTAGCTGGTCACAGGTGGTATTCCCCAGGGGTCAGTACAGGGGCCTGTCCTGTTTAATGTCTTTATTGATGATCTAGACATGGGGATTGAGTGCATCCTCAGTAAGTCTGCAGATGACACCAAGCTGGGTGGAAGTGTTGATCTGCGTGGGGGTAGGAAGCCCCTACAGAGGGATCTGGGCAGTCTGGATCAAAGGCTGAGGCCAGTGGGATGAAGTTTAGCAAGGCCAAGTGCCAAGTGCTGCACTTTGGTCACGACAACCTCATGCAGCACTACAGGATTGGGGCAGAGTAGCTGGAAGACTGTGTGGAAGAAATGGACTTGGGGGGTGTTAGCTGATGATCAACTGAACATGAGTCAGCAGTGTGTCCAAGTAGCCAAGGACAATGGTATCCTGACTTGTATCAGAAATAGCGTAGCCAGCAGGGGCAAGGAAGTGATCATCCATCTGTGCTCAGCAGTGGTCAGGCTGCACCTTGAGTACTGTTTGGTTCTGGGCTCCTCACTACAGGAAAGATATTGAGGCCCTGGAGTGCGTGCAGAGAAAGGTAACTAAGCTGGTGAGGAGCCTGCGGCACAAATCTTATGAAGAGTGGCTGAGGGAACTGGGGTTGTTCAGAGAAGAGTTCTCCTCTATAGAAGAGGAGGCTCATGAGAGACCTTACTGCTCTCTACAACTACCTGGAAGGAGGTTGTGGTGAGGGTGAGCCCCTTCTCCTACATAACTAGTGATAGGACTAGGGGGGATGGCCTCAAGTTGCACCAGGGGAGATACAGGATTTGACATAATGAGAAATTTCTTCCCTGAAAGAGTAGTCAGGCACTGGAACAGGCTGCCCAGGGGAATGCTTGAGTCACACCCATGGAGGTGTTCAAGAAATGTTTAGATGTTGTACTGAGGGACATGGTTTAGTGAGGAAGGATTGTTGGTAGGTGAACAGTTGGACTGTGGATCATCTTGGAGGTCTTTTCCAGCCTTGGTGATTCTATGATTCTGTAATTCTGATTTGCTTGGTCTACATTGCTCTAGATCCCTCATTATCCACACGGGTTGCAAATAAGCTATTTCTCTTCTTCCCTGCAGGCTACCTGGTAGAAATCAATATGAGGTGATGAGGGAAATGAAAACAGTGCCAAGGAAATCTCAGTAGATCCAAGTAGTAAATATGTCTGCTTTTTTTACTTCTCTTTGATTCCATGAATTTGCAGATTCAATGGATAGAAAAGATTGAAAATACTCGGGCTTTGGATGAAACTCAGGAAAGATGGGGAACAGACAAAAAGCACATGAAGATGTAAGATGTATGAAGGAGAAAGAGGTCTTTATAGTAAGATATCCCATTAGAAGATTTCAGGTGACTGAGCAAAACCATTTTGCAACCAAAGCAACTGTTTGAACAACCAGAATCATAAGCTTGTGTGTGGCCCTTGCCAAAGAACTGCAGCACCAGCCTGTCTTTCGTATTACAGATATGTGTTTATGTCCCTTACTCTGTTTTTGTTCTTCCTGTGAATTTGAATTCACAGAGGTGAGGCCACAGTTGATCCTGTTGTATATACTCATGCTACTTTCCTGGCAGTAACCCTATATTCCCACAGTGGTTATCACAGGGGTCAGTGACACTCGCAACTACTTTGTGCCCTTTATCCTTGCCTTCATTCCACTGTAATGGCCCCACCACTGATTTAATAGCGTTAATGCTTTAAGCCTTTACCAAATCATTCTACTCCCATTGGCCCTCCTTTTTCATCTTAATTTGGCTGGAAGAAATGGCAGCTCTTTCTTGCTGCTTGCTAATGAACCTAGAGCACGCAGGAAGAATGGCCTCATAAAGACTTCTATAAGCTCAGTTCAGACCAGTACCTGACTAGAGCAACTTTACAGTTGGCTATGAAAATAGTGTGTTTGTGACGGAAAACAAAGTCTACTAGGGTCTCTCTGGATGAATACTTTTTCTTAGATATGTTCATTTTCTGAAATCTGCTGAATTATTTTGTGATTTACATATTTTTTTGTTTCACATGTGATTAAACCCGGACTCTGAGAAACCTTGTCAGAGGAAAACAAGTATCTTTGGATTTTAGGATGGCCAGTATCCAAGAAGTCAGGATTATTCTATGGGATACTGCAAATATTTGCAGGGACAGTATTTATCTGGGATCTTCCACATACTGGTGCTGTAGCAGATAGAGGACTGAATCTTTGCCAGAAGTGCACTTATTAATTCACAGAGTGAAAGAGTTCCAATGGGAGAGACTGTTCCCAAAAGAAATTACACCAATCAAGACGTTTTGCATTGCTGGGGGAGAGCCAGGTTTAAGTCTTCAATCTAGAAAGATAGACCAGAAACTTTAACCCAGATCTCTAACATCCACGTAGGTCTCCTTCTACACGCAGGCTTCTGTATTGCCAGCTGCAAATTAGGGATCCTTTCCTAGCAAGTGTTTTGCAAATACAGTGTGGTCCTTCAGAACATTTCTATTTCAACAAAAGGAGTATTTCCCAACAAAGATGGTTATGCCAAGGAGAGAGTTGGGGAAAAAAAAGCCATGAGTGATTATATAGATAAGGTGCTGACAAGAAGACAAAGAAGGAGATGTTATGGAGATAATTAGCTAGTTGCCAAGCACAGGCAGGCTTGTGACAGCTGCTTAAGATGTGCTTCTGTTCTGAGTTCTTGCAGGTGTCTTTCATACTTAAGCTGCAGTGTGGCAAATGCAGGAAGTTTACTTAGGGTCATGGAGGGAATTGGAAGGTTTGCCATTCTCTCTTGAATGCTAATATGTTCCTGCAAAAGGCCACACATCCTTCTCTTGGCTGTTTCCTTTCTGTGTGGAGGGAGAATGTTGATTGATTTGTTGTGCTTTCATGTATAGATATGAGCTTTGAGTTTTGGACTGTGTAGAAGCAAGTACTGCCATTGTTTGCTCTGCTTTTCCTGTTTTCAGAGCTGTTGTTTTGGAGCAGCTCCTAAAGACGTTTGTTTCAGATACATGGTCACTTCCCATCTCTGCTAATTTGAACCAGGGCTGCTAATTAATGCTATCAAGAGATATCTCTCTAGATTACTAATTCACCACCTTCTACTTCTAGAATTATTATGGTGCTCAATAGTAACTGGAAGGCTTCATTCTTTCCAGACATTTGGTATTGCTTGATCTAAATACAAGACCACTTCTATATCGCCAGTTTTCATCCAGCTCCAGTACTGCTTGAAAAGCATTCTCAAAAAGCTGTCTGGCCTTTGGAGTGAGTTTGATCTACTCTATTGCCAATGGACATCTGGATTAGAATTACAGCTGGCATTGACTGGTCCCCTTGACAGCTGTGTTGGTTTAAAAAAAAGCCAGTGCTTAATCAGACTATTAGGTAATTAGAAACATCTGCTGTCATGCATACCTCAAGAGTCTAAAGAAATGGATGCAAAGAATCCTCTTGCACTCCAAGAAATAATAGCTCCAGAGCAGCAAGTGTGACTTAGAAAATATTTCTTTTTCCTTGAGAAACACCCTGGGATATTGCAGGATTTTGCTGAGGTTTCTGAGCACCTGCTTTGTGCTCCTGGTGGGTCTTGTAAAGCCGGGATGCCTACCGGAGACATAGACCTTTCTGTGGGTTTTTCACCATCCACACAATGTTTCCACTGTACACTCTTCTATTTCTGATTGAGGAAACAGAGGCAATATAGCTGGAATTCCAGAATGTAGACAAGATGGTTGGACTGGCAGCTATATGCAGCTTATGTTTCTCCAGATTGCTCTTTACAGCTTTTGAAGAAGTGGTCAGTGAGTGATATGCTGCAGTTTTTGCAAAACAGCTGTGCGGAAGTTTTGGAAAAATTTTGAGCATACCAGGAAGTTATTTCCTGACTCCAATTTTAGATCATATAGAGTAGAATAATTCAGTTAGAGGGCATCTTCACAGATCGTTATGTCCAACTACCTGAGCAATTCAGGGCCAACCAAAAGTTGTCCAAATGCCTCTTGAACTCTGATAAGCGTGAGGCATCAGCCACCTCTTGGGAAGTCTGTTGCAATTTGACCACTCTCACAATAAAAAACCTTTCCTTACATACATTTTGAACCTTCCCTGGCACATCTTCATGCTGTTTCCACATGTCTTGTCATTGGTTCCCAGAGAGATCATCTCCCTCTTCATTTCCCCTGGAAGGGGAATATAGCCTAAAGCTTAAGCTGAAATTTAAAGTCTCTTCTGTCTATTCTCCAAATTGAGCACAGAAGAACAGATGATTTTTTTTTTTAAGTCAGAAAATCTGACATTGAAATTATTCTAAGGAAAGAAAGAGGAGTGGAGATCGATCACAGCATCTGTATTCTACCTTTTCAGTGTTGTCAGTTTCTTTTGGTGAGCAACAACAATTTTTTCTGTTCCCTCTCTTGTCCATTTCTCTCTGGAGAAAATGAAGAAGATTCACAGCTGTGCTTATGGTCTTAGAGCACTTTGAAATCAACATAGTAAAGTGAAGCTGTATTTTCTTTAAATGTTTCTTCTTAGTGAAGACTTCTGAAGACCTTAGCAAAGATCTTTGTAAAGCAGAGTATGTCTCTTGCTTGCTGCTTGTTTAATTGAGAAGAAATTTACTTAAAAATGTGAGAAATAGTGCTGACCCAAGAATGGCCCTAGGACACATTTTTCAGAAAAGCAAATTATGGCATTGAATAGTGCTTTTCTTCTGTTATGAGTTAGGGTGTCTATAGTTTTTGACTGTATCTATTAAGCAAGGCATTGGTTATTGAAATGGAATAGCTTTTTCCCATCCTGAGTTCCTGCTAGATCTTTTTTTTTCTTCTCTATCCCACAGTCCTTGTGCTACCAGATCAGTGCAGTGCCCTCAGGAGAGAAGTTTATTTTCCTATTTGAGACACTTCCAGCCCAGTTGCTGCTTTTTAAAGGCAGTTGAAATGGTCTATAAATCATATATTGTATGGAGCCTTCATCAGTTATGTGTTTTATTAACACTCATTGTCCCTAGTGTTCTCAGCTTTATAAAGAGATGTTATACTATTGATATAGGTTGGTTTGCTTAGCAACAGGGATTAATACATGAGTTAAGAACCAATATATTAGTTTAGCAAAAGGAATCTATAAGTGATAGTTGTAAAATTTTCCATTTCAGCTTTAGTGAGTGAACAGTCTTGTTTTTCCTCAATTTTGCACTGGGAGCATAATACAATACTTCTATCTTCTGCCTTGAAGATTTTGCCTTATGAGAAGTACTGGAGTCACAATAGAACGCTTTCATCTTTTGCCTCAAAGCATGCAGACATTTTCCTTGGGTACCACGTACGTTGTTTTTAAAAAGCGTCTCACTGTGGCTTAATAAGCAGTGGAAATCTTCCAAACTGGGGAAAAGTGAATGAAAGTGAGTCAAAGCTTTCAGTGATGAAGCTGTGGTGAAAAAAGGGGAAGAAGTAGGTGGGCACTCAACCATCCTAGATACCAGTGAGCCCAAAGGCACGTTTTGACATATCTGTGAGACCTTGGAAAAGAGTGAATATGTGTGCCAAAGTACTGCATACGTATGTCTGAACTGTATAAGTGTAGAACCTGACTCTGAGAGGATGTCAAGTTTCCTGGTGTGCATCATGAGGAATAAAGGAACACTGCTTTCTAAAACCACATTGGAGATAGAGAGTTTGCTTCCTGGGTTTTGGATGACGCTGTAGATACTAAGGATGGAATTGGTCTAAACTGTTCAATGTGGTTGTTTCCTCCCCACTTCCTGTTAGTTTCAAGGGCTCCTTGTTCCTGAAAAACATGTTAACTCCATCGCCTCCTCTTTGATGTCTAACTATTTTGACTGTAGTTTTCTACCTCAGTCAGTCCTGTGCTACTTTTATTTCCTATGCTGATGATTTTGACTGAAGTACAAGCTCTTAATGGATTTCTCCAAAGGGAAGACTTCACACTTTGTATCACCTCAGTATGATTATCCTTTTTGTTGTTACAGTGACCTATGAAACATTATTTGTACTTTAATTGGTGATCTATAACAGGGGAGTTAAACGGTTTTTTGGACTGTAGTTCAAGCAGGTAATTGAACAATGAAAATCCAATGGGAAACTCTGACCTTTGATGAGCTCCTTATAAAAGGTTGTTGTTGGTATAACTTGCCTTCAGCACTTACAGGAACACAATGTCAAAGCTTACCAGATCTCAGGTTTCCAGTTTAGAGAAAAGATGAAACTGTATTTATTAATGGTGTATCTAAATCAACCAAGCACGGCAGAGGAGTTCATGGAGCTAGCCTGAGGAGTCAATGTCAGAGATGGAGCATTGCAACTGCTGATTTTGCTCAGCCTGTGTGCCTCCAGTATAGAAACTGTGTAATCCTCTGTCTTGTGTCTGTGGGGTGGTGTTGACAGCACTAGCAAATGGCTGAGTTCCCAACAGACTGCTAGTGGGGGGCCTTTAGGTAAGTAAAATCTGATTCATCCGACCCTATGGAAGCTAACTGCAAGCTGAAAGATTTGCTGATTGCGTTGTTAGCTATGTTATATCTCACTATGATAGGGCTTAAAATATAATCTTAATACACCTGATCCTCAGAAGTACTACCAAGCAACACTGAGCAACATCACTCCTTGTACACACAGATTCTTTTTCTCACATGGATCTTGATGATTTCCTCTCATTCTCGATTCTCACTGTTGACTGTCACATATCATTTCAAGAGCTAACCCCATCTCTGACTGCAGCTATTCGTTATCAGCCCCTTTGCCTTTACCACTTCCATTTGTAATTTAAACACCCTAATTTAATAGGTTTGTCTCATTATTTTGATTAATCATATTAACTCATATTAATTAAGAGATGGATTTAGGTAATGACAGAGGTTAATGGAGTCAGTTTTCACTTTCCCCTGGTTTTTCAGGGGAGGGGGCACACAGGGGTAGGAACAGAAAATAAAAAGAGAGTAAGAGGAGGAAAAAAAAATAAAAAGAAGAAACTATTGGGGGGGAAATCTCAGTTAGCAATCAGAAATTCCCTGCTAATTGAATGTCTGATTTTATTAATGATGAAATTTATAAAGGTCCTTAAGAAAAGAAAAGAATTTAGCCAGTTCAGCAGTTAAGTGTGAATATTAACTAACTCTGAGATAAAAGGTAAAATATCCATTTTCTTTTCTTTTCTCTACTTCTTTAAATAAAAAGCTCTCTTTGACACTTCATCCCATTAGAGCTTTAGCTTCCTTTACCATCCATTTCTAAATGGCTGGAGACTGTGCAGAGAATCTAATGTCCTGGATGGTTTAAGAAATGCTGACCTTGGAGGGCAGGAAGTTAATACATGGATCATCATAGTGCTTATTTTCCTTGATGTTTGCTTTCTGATGATGCTTTGATAAGTGAAAGAAGGATTCCAGCTCTGCCCTATGCTCTGTCTCTGCTCTATCATACTTGTTCCCTGAGGCTCAAACTGAACTGCAAACAGTATTGGATTCATGCTGAATCTTGTGTTGGTGCTGTGGGCTGCATTTCCATCACGACAAAGCGTGGTGAATCCTTTGCTCATTGAGGTTCCTTCGTGACAGAGTCTCATGATAATCACTCCCAGGCATGCCTATCAGCAACTGCTCCTTATTTGTCTCTTTTTACTTGCTTGTACCAGCACTATATAAGCATAAAATGTCATTTGAGGAAGGGAACTCTTTGTAACTCCGCTGCCCCCATCCAAATGAATGCATAAGGGCCAGTCAATGGAAAGCTCTTTTATCCTCTGCTCCATGGCAGTTAAACTGCCCTGCTTGAATGAATTTTTGTAGCTGAAGCTGGTTGATAGTTAGTTTTCAGGTAGGTGTGCAAGACCTCAGAGTAAGCAGCTAATTTTTCTTCATACCAGAAAAGAAGATTTTAGTGATAATAGTAACATTCCTGTATACGAAATGAAGTAACATAACCATACAGGAGGAAAAACAGGTGTTCAAACCTGATATTAATAAATATAAGAGTTTATATAAACTATTTTGAATCCAAATAAAAAAAGAAATTCAAACAAAATTGTTTTGTGAACAAACTTGAAAAATAGGCAACTTGTTGTATTTGTAAATACCACTGCAGTAAATGTTGCTGATGAAATGCAGTACCCGTAGTTGACTTGTGAAAAGTAGCCAGTAAGTTTGTAAGATCATGGTCTAGCTTGAAGTGTAGTGTATTATCAGCCCCAAGGTCATTTGGCTGTAAATTACAGTTTTTTATATCCAGTCTATATCTTCCCCCCATTTTAATTTGAAACTGTTTTCCCTTGTTCTGTCAAACAGATCCTGCTAAAAACCGTCCCCTTATTTCTTATAGCCCCACTTTAGATGCTGAAAGGCTGCTCTCAGGTCTCCCTCCCCTCTCTTCTCCAGACTGGATGGCCTCAACTCTGTCAGCCTGACCTCACAGGGGAGATGTTCCATCCTTTAGATTATTTTTGTGGCCCTTCTCTGAATGCGTCTGAATGGAGGTCTGTCTCTCTCCATTACTGATGACTCTGCGTTTGCTGTACTCCAGGAGAAATCTCACCAGCACGGAGTAGATAGAGTAGCAGGGAGATTACCTCCCTCGTCCTGCTGATCACACTTCTTTTGATGCAGCCCAGGATACAGTTGGCTTTCTGGGCTATGAGAGCATATTGCTGGTTCATGTCCAGCTTCTTATCCACCACTACCCCCAGGTTTTTTTTCAGTAGGGCTGTGCTCCATCCTTTTGTCCCATGGTTTGTATTGATAGTGAGGGTTTCCACGACCCAGTACACAACTTGGCACTTGATTTGCTGAACCTCATGAGTTTCACCTGGGCCCACTCTTTGAGCCTGTCTAGATCTATCTAGATGGCATTACATCCCTCGGCCGTGTTGACCTCACCATACAGTTTGATGTCCTCTGCAAACTTCAGGGTGCACTTGATCCCACTGACAATTTAGTTGTTGAAGATATTAAAGAATGTTTGTCCCAGTACTGACTCCTAAGGGATACTTGTCACTGATCTACATCTGGACATGGAGCCATTGACCACCACTCTCTGGGTACAATCTCACAACCTGTTCCTTATCTGTCAAACAGTCCACACACACACACACTAAAAAAAAATAAAATCCATATCTTTCTAATTTGGAGAGGTGAATGTTGGGCAGGACAATGTCAAAGGCCTCACTGAAGTCCAGACAGATGTTAACACTGGCTCTTACCTTGTCCATTATGCACTACTGTAGGAGGTCACTTTGTTGGTCAGGCAAGGCCTGCCTTTAATGAAGCCACGCTTGTATGTATCTCTTAACTATCCAGATTTCTTGACTTCAGTACAATTCCTTGCTTTCAGCTACCTTAAGCTAAAGTTTGCTATGCTTTTATGTGAGTTTTTAATTTCATCCGACTAGCATCTTACCTAACTTGTCTCCCACTCAGATGAAATTTTAATATGAATTTCAGAGGATGATTACTTTTTGGTAATCTGTGATTAAAATAGCAGAAGTCTACAATGGAATTTTTCCATAATCAGTGTATCAGAATGAATGAATGAAACAAATTTCAGTTGAAGAGGCGCTAGAACAGCTGAAATCTGATAAGTCTGGCTGACCTCTTTATGACTTTGATGAGAACGTCAGAAACCAATTTTGCTTTTGCAATGATGTTTTGTAACAGGAAAAAAATCAACCGTGCTCTACGATTGTTAGCAACTAGAATGTTCATGGTCTGCTTCTAAGATGTTAAAGGACTATAAAATTAATAACTGTTTGTTTGCTTTACCTTTGCTTAATATAAGCGTAAGTCAGTTAGGCAATGGTTTCTCTGCAGAATCACATTGACCTGAGCAATAGAGAACCATGAGTTTGAAAGATCCGTTTCATGTTCTTTGTGTGGTATCTTTTCACTCTCACATGGAAGTGAAAATCTGTAGGAAAAGTACGAGATTCAAAGAAAGAATTCTGGGAACTTATCACTTAAGAGACCTGAGAAATGGATGACTAGAAGCTGCAAAATAAAGCCTGGGATTGTAAGACCACCAGTGAAATCTCAGTGCATTATGAATTAGAACAGCATGACAGCGTGTTTTGTTTTCAGGAAATTATGGTCTTGATTGAGCAAGTAAGGCTTCTCAGACTTTTTGGAGTTACCCTGCACAACTGTATCTCTACATATCTGCCTCTCTACATGGGAGTATTCCTAGAACTCTAGGCTCTGAAATCCCACTTTCCCATGAGGTATCGTTGAGTTATTTTATTAAACATGCAAAACTTCTTCCTGTAAAGAAAGCCTTGAGCTGATACAATGTAGAAGCTCAGAAAATGTAAAAGCCAGATAAGAAAACACGTATGCATGCATTTACATACATATATATTTAGGAGACAATAATACTACATGATATTTTAAGATAGTTTGGTGATAATATTGCAACCTGACTTAATTTTGTAACCTTACATTTTACAAATCTGTTGATTTCAGTGAAGGTTCAAATGGAAGACAGCAAACACCATTTTATTGCAGAAACGGAGGCAAGCTGGGTTGTTCCTTTTTTGAAATTTTTACTGATTAGTCTTTGAATTCATTTTTGCCTAACAGCTTTTTTTCCCCCCCCCCATATTCCTCCACTTAAGTTTGTTTAAATTAGTAGTAGGCAAATAGCTAGAGGTTTATATATTGCCTGGAAGTACTAAATAGGCAAAATCTTATGATAATTTTATTCTCTGACTATTAAAAGGGCAGGGAGGAATAAGAGACAAATTGCACAGAATTGATATTTCTCTCTTTCTGGGGAGAGGAAAAAAAAAAAAAAGAAGAAAGAAAAAAGCCACTGTGGTTTAATTCTAATATTACCTGTGTTGAATTTATAGCAGGTAAAAGTCAGTGGAGTTACTTCACCATGTACAGTAGCATAAGGTTAGGAAGGAGTCCTGTATGTTAAAACGCTGTGTGTAAGTAAATACACACTTCTGGGTACACTGTATCTCTTTGTCTGTGCATATTCAAGTGCATATATTTCACAGCTCCTGTCTGCATCATTCACTTCCAAAACCAGCATGCATTCATTTTCATAACTTTTTATTCTACTACAATATTAATGGGACTATCAATGGGAAAGGACAAGAGAAGCATTTTTAATGTTTATCTGACAGTTGCAAATTTCACTTGAGGTTGTTTACTGGGATCTGATTGTTGGCAAAGAGGAGTAGGAAAGGCAGCAAGATGAATGGGATCACGGGAAGAAGAGATGTATTTGTAGGCCCTCTTAGTAACATCTAAGAGTAATAAAAAGTCCTGTCTTATTCCTCCTTTACTAAGGCTTAAGTTTTAAACAGTAAAAAATGAGAGATTGTTTTAATTAACTTCTGTCTAATCCAGGCAGCCTGTTTAAACTGAAACATTTTGCATTTAGGTATATGAAAATTAGGTGAAGGTCTTCGTGTGTATATGTTCATTAGTTCCTTTATGGGAAAAGATGGTTGGATGTGAGGGAGAGTTTGCAGACTTGCAGATGAACCTGTAATGTGATGTCAACTGCTTTTGACCTTCAGTTCTGGGACTATATGGAGGGGAACTTATTTCTTATGGGAAGAGTTGAAGCTTTTCCCAGTTTTGCTTTGCAGTTTTACAGCCCCTGAGTTTTATAGATCTGGATGTTGTGCCTCCAATTTTTTCATCACTGCTAACATTTTTCTTTCAACAAGAAAAAAAAAAAGAAGAAAGCAACAACCAATGGTCTTGAAGTTCTGCTTCTTTGTCCTTTTAGTTTGTGCTTTAAAATGTTTATCTTTAGGTCTCATTTTTTTCAACCAGAAATGCAGAAAGACTAACTGTTCTTTTTGATGTTTCAGTGAGAGTTTTTTCATAACTGCACAGTGTTACCAGCCAGTCTTTAAGAACAGAATCAAATATTGATAAACTGTAGACTACACAGTGTTGTGTTCAATCTCACCTTGTCTATCACAGGTGGCTGCAGAAATAGAAATGTTTCAAAACTAGGTAGCTAGCTGAGATATTTGGGAAAATGGGCTGCTCTAACTGAGGAAACAGCTGTAGAAGAGTATGTGACTGTGAGGAGTAGGTTTAATTTTCCATGCAAAATGAAATCCAAAATAATTGCTGTGTAGATTTGAATTGCTAGATACTTACAGTTTTTGAATTCTTCTCTCCCTGTTTTTCTCAATAGGCCTGAGTTCTGGTGAATTAAATCTTCATTGATGAATCTTGCCTGGCACAGCTGAGAAGTCTTGATGATGACTTAAACCACTCCTATGAAGCACCATGGCAGTTCTTTTCTTTTCAAGTGAAAAATAGTAATTTTCCACAGGAAGCAGGTATGTTCCACAGCATTTTAATTATGTAAACGTAACTGATTTGGGGGAAGATGGGAAGAACTTTCAGTTTTCAGTATGTAAAAAAATAATTGTCACGAGAAATGAATTCTTACTGTGTTTTGAAATACCAGAGTAAGGGAACATTAAATCTGGGAAGTGTCATTCATAAAACCCTGGGAAAGGAAATCAAGCTGCAAAATGGTGTTCTTAGTTGTAATGGGTGGTTTCTAACATTTGCTACCTAGAGAGAGGCAAAGATATCAGCAGAGACTGAAGCTGGTGATTCCACTCACTGTTTATTAATTACCAGCACTCATTTCTATTCAGTGTCAAGTTTGGGTTAATTACAGTAAGGTTGCTTTCAATTGTTAGGTTACTTTCTTTGTTAATTGCTGTTGGGTATTCCCTGTTGTCACTGCCCTCAGCCCTGTTTATTTCCTGCAAAATCCAAATTCACACTGAGACTAAGGAAGTGTGGATCTATACTTTATTAAAAAGTCAGTGTAGCAGCCTTGTTGCACACACTTCTATTGTCTAAGGCTTTCTCTGCATTTTTAACCAGAAGAATATAGGTTGAGAGCATCCCCGTCCACATGTCCCTGCTATGCTACTTCACACAACAGGCAGTGCAGTCTTAGCATACCTCCACGTGCAACTCTTCTACAGAACCTCTGCTGGCTGTCTTCAGAGCAGGAATCTCTGCATACAAGTCCTGTGCTTTCATTTAATACTATTTGGGTAGTATCATCTCACTCACTGACCAACTGACTGATGGAGCCAAAACCTACAGATTGGCCATTGGACCCCAGTTTTGCAAAGTGTGACAGCCTTCGCAAGCTACCATCATAAAAGTAGCATCAGCAAGCCCTTTATCTCTTGTAAGCAATTGTCTACCTCCTTACTTCTAGATCATTGCATCTATCTAAACTGAATCCTCTTGGATGGATTTAGTGTGTCCTTTTGTTATTAATATGGCCATGCTGCACATAAGACAGCCTCGTATATTGGGCTAACCATTAAATTTAAAGCCCAGAACTTACGTGTTTAAAAACACCTGCCAGGGAAATAAAATGATCAGTATTTAGAAAAAGCAAGTATCCTGTATCACAGTTGTGAGACACGAAAGGAAGCAAATATAAGGGAAGATTCACTACACTCCTATTTTCAGAAATTCTAAATAAATGTAAATTATTGTCACCAGTGAGTTAAGTTGGCAATATTCAGATGTATTCCTGTGATTTGCATGGTTGGAAAAGGAAGAAATTTTGGAGCATAGTAAAGTTTTTCCAGAAACCACAAGCTTCTTTTCCCTGTCTGCTTGGAGAAAATGTAAATGTGTTTCCTGGTGATTGTCCAGATGATAGCCTCGTCGGCATTCCACCAAACGGCCACCTGTCCGCCTGTAATAAATGATGGCTATAAAGTGAAGTGATTGCAGCTGTGATACAGCCAGAGGCATTTGTTTATATTCTTATAATATGTATCAGATTGAATAGAAATTATCACTTACAATTGACAAATGGAGAGTGGAGATAGTTGGTGGGTATGAGAAAGCTCAGCCGGAGCTGGGCCAGCTGCAAACTTTCTTTGGTGAGGGCTGCAGAATGCAGGTGTTGAGCCAGCCAGTGATTAATAGTGTGGCTGGATGCTCGCTTGTGTTAATGATCCACATGTCTTTGGATCGCAGCACATGGTCCAGAAAGTTGCTTCTCAGGAAGGAGCCCAGTGAGTAGAATCTGCAATTTTGAGGTTGGCATGTGTAAGTAAGTAAATGGTGGCCAGATTAGAGAAGTTTTCCTGAGTATTTCATCAGGAGAAAAGTATTGTTCTGTAGTGTTATCCCTCAATGTCTAAGTAGTGTACAAAACCAGGACTGCTGAATCTAATCAGAGCATCCCTGACTAGATGCATTATATATTACTATAACAATATACTGTTAATTAAGTAGGGGAAATGTCTGTTCCTTAGACCTCTTTCTGACCATAAGAGTGGCTTATATTACTAGTTTCCTGAATTACTGTGAACGGCTTTTCTTTGTCTCTGTGTAGACACAGAACTTTCTTTTCTACACTGAGAATCTGACTATGTCCAAGTAAAAAAACTTTGGAACTGATCACTGGAAAGACCTGTACACTGCAGATTTGTAAGCAAGCTAAATGTTTTAGGTTACCAACAGCATTTATCCCTTTGCTAAGTCTTGAGAGAGAAACTGGAGCCAAAGAAAACTCTCGGACCAAAGATGGAAAAGTAAGACAAGCAATACCATCACTACTCTTGACATAAATTTGAAAGTAGACTGAACAAATCTCTAGAAGCTATGCAGCTGGTAGATGTGGTAATCTAAGTGCCCTGCACAAACTATTTGTCTTTTTAAAAAGTCTACATGTGAAAAAATGTATCTGTGGGTATCTGTAGGGACATGCCATTTCTTTTTTGTTGTCTGAAGCTAGTTGGAAGTGGAGACACTGAAAGAAATCTAGTAGGAGTGACTAAGGAAGCAAAGTGCAAGCAGCAGGAGTGTTGTAGTTCATATCAGTTCCATCTATTGAGCGTGTGTCCCATTTTGGTATGAAACAATAAAAGGTAGTATCAAAGTCCGCAGATGTTTTGGAGAAGAAAAAATATGGGATATGCAGCAAGCTATAGCATAGAGTTAAACATCCTCTTACCCAATTTTTCCTTTCTGAAAATGTTCCACCAAGAGTGTTTTGTGTGTCTATAGAATACAGAGCTGATTTGAATGGAAGCTCAAAATGAGCAAGGCCTAACACATAGCTTCTGCCAGAAGTGAGAATAGATTCTGTTGTTAGCTGCCTTTTTGCTCATCTTTCTGTTTTCTGAAGTGCTGGCTAGTACTTGGAGAGGCAAACTATCCTCTAATTTTTTGCAGTCTTGCCCTAAATATGTCTTTTCAGCTTGGTAGAAAACATATGTCCCAAATCTTTGAGAATTTGAACTCCTGCTGATTGGTAAGTTCAGGGAGTGCTGCCACTCAATCCTGTGCAAGGACTTTAAACTTGGAAAGAAGTGCTCTCTTAATTACCTGCTCAGAAACTGAGTTACTATGAGGAAGAGAGTTAAGCATGAGTTGGATAATTGAAAACATTAAAAAAAAATAAAACGTCAATTTTATCAATTTCTTCTAATTCATTAGCCCCAGTGATGGCTGTTATGTTTGGTTTCCTTGTCAGCAGAAGAAGCTATTGGATGAACTCATTTTTCTTGTGCTGCTAACATCTAAAAGGCAAATGATGCTTTGTCTGACTTCCATGGGATGACAAACTGTTCTGTCTGCAGACCCACTGGCTTTGGCTTACTTTCTTGTCTTACATTTCATTACACATCATGCATTTGTGCAGTGAGAAAGCTTCTTGCCAGCGATCTGGCTTAGAACGTGCTATTCTGCTCACTGATGCCTGGTCTTGCTAGGACAGACAGTTCCTTGCAAAAGTTCATAAATCATAAATGCATGATGTGATCAGTACAACTCTCCTGTATTGAAATTTCAACAAACAGCTTGCCCAAGCAAGTAGGAGGTTGAGCTGGGTACATATATGCACTGCAAGTCCTGCTGTGTCAATCGGTACATTGCTTTCAGGTGTTTTGTGACCAGATGCTGGCACTCTAAATCTCTAGAACAGTAGTTTAGATGTGTTTCTGGCTGTGAAGCATTGTTCAACAGTAGGAAATGATTTTTATCCCTTTGTCCAGAATGATGTGTTTGCTTTAGCTTTAATGTCACAGCAATGGGTTTGTATTCCTGGTTCTGCTACTGAGAACTCAATATTGGTCTCAGTTACAGTTTTCAATGGGGCAGTGATGCCTTCTGAAACTATTCCAAAATCTTCAGGCATGTAAACAATGATTTGTGAGGAAAAAAACCTACTAGTCTTAATGAGAAAAGAGTAACTCAAAAATCCCTTTCCTGGTTTCTTATTAGCTTTGCATTTCAAAAAATTGAATTGTCCATGTAAAGCTTACAAATGCAGAGCTTTGATACTTATTTTTAATCTGAAAGTGCTCTCTGTAAGAAAAAGCTGTTTATTACTGTAGCTTTACCATAACTTCTTTATCTATTACATTCACCAGTTCTGTTCCTCATTTAATCTAAAGGAGCACAGGATCAAGTTGTGAGGGGGAATGTATGGCAGGCTGCATTTATCTGTTAATGTCTGGTACTGGGAAGAGAGGAGGTACTTGTAACTTTGCTTAGTGCCTAAATGCCACTTTATCATGGTATCATAAATAAAGTCTATGCAATTTTAACACTTAAAGTAGGTACGGTATTGCAGCAATTAGGTGTTATCTTCTAAATATATTTTTTGGCAGGTCCTGATGCCTATAAAAACAAACAAAAAAACACCCCCAAAAACACGTAACAAAATGGGAAACCTTTCCTGCTCTTCAGTGAGTCACCTCCTGATGGAACATAAGTGCTCTGAAGCTCACTGCTGTTGCATTTTTCTGACTGGTATTTAATTAATTACATAGTTTGTGCAGTTTCAGTATAGCCATGCTTACTTGCTAAACTCAGTAGCATCTTGTATGTTCTTACTTTGTTCTCTTGTAACTGAAATTGAAAGTATCTAATGTCATGTTCATTTATGATCACTTATTTTCATTCATTTGAGCTAAAGGAGCATTTAATATGAAATAGAAATAACAGGCAGTGAGAGCATATCTCAACAGTATAGGGTGCTAAATTTATTAAACACTGTGAACTCAAATTAGTAAAGTTTCAGAAGATACTAAAGACCATGAGCTATATTGATTATGTGGCTGAACCATGGATATTTTTATAGATGCAAAGGATTTCCCTTCCACAGAATCACAGAATTGCAGGAGCTGGAAGGGACCTCAAGACCATCAAATCCAACCCCCCCGCCAAAGCAGGTTCCCTACAATAGGTCACATGGGTAGGCAATCCAAATGTGTAGTTTCATATGTTCAGAGAAGACGTCTCCACAACCACTCTGAGCAACCTATTGCAGTGCTCCTTCACCCTTAGCATAAAGACATTCTTCCACATGTTTGTACAGAAGCTCCTATGTTCAAATTTTAGCCCATTACTCCTTGTACTATCACTGTGCAGCACCGAGAAGAGCCTGGCCTCATCCATTTGCCTCCCTCCTTCCTCCCTTTAGATATTTATAAACATTGATCAGATCCCCTTTGTCTTTTTTTTTCCCCAGGCTGAACAGACCCAGGTTACTAAGCTTTTTCTAGTACTGGAAATGCTCCAGGCCCTTTATTAATAATCTTAGTGGCCCTCCACTGAACTCCTTCTAGGAGATCCCTGTCTTTTTTGTACTGGGGAGCCCAGAACTGGACGCAGTAGTCTAAATGTGGCTATGTATATATTCCTGCCCGAAGTATAAGGACTGACTGCACCCCTAAACCTCTGCACAGAGAGTGGATTGGTTTGGGGGGAGGTGTTTTTAATTTGCATTTAGTTCTCACTGCTCTGGTCTGTTAGTAATAGGGAATAAACTATAGTAGCCTCTCTACACACAGTCTGTTGTGCCCATGATGGTAACTGGTAAATGAGCTCCGTGTTGTTACTGTATCTTCTCTTCTTTTGAGGAGAAGGAAGAAAGGAGCGCAGTGATGGAGTTTAGCTGTCCATCATGGTGAAACTGCTGGAGGAGCTGAGCAAGGTTCCTCTGCATGCTTCCTAGAGGAAAGTGTCTCACCTCTGCTTTTGACTGGTGAAACTTGCAGTTCTTGTCCTCTTTTTTGTCACGACAGAATCCATGGGATCTATAGCAGTCTGAAGCAACTGTAAAAATTTGAACAAAAATTTGTGTAGTGTGGTGTCCTGTTAGATAATAGCTCTATTGCATGCTTCTGGGAAGAACATCAGTGTTTGGTTCTTGAAATGTGTGCAGAAGCGTAACCAAAATACCTATAGACAGCACTTCTCCTTTCCCCAGAGACCCTGCATAGATGTGATGGCAGTTCCCTCCAGAGTATATCAGTGCTGCCACTGCTCTGGATTGCTGGATAGGTATGAGAGATGTAACTTCTCTGGATGTGTCCTATGACAGTACAACTCAACATACCTGTGCATAATCATGCTCTGGAGCTGACTAGTGACAGTGATAATTACTTTCCCTGTAGGTTTCTGCTAAGGAACCACTTTGTGCTTTATATGGGTCAGTGAATTAAGTGTCCAATGTGACATCAGTTTCTGTCATTATACTTGTTCTAAGAGGATGAAGGAAACTAAGCATTGTGATGGGAAGTGAAAACAACTAGTTGGAGCTACATACAGACCAATCAGCTTTGTCCACCAAGCAGAAGTGAAATTTGCTAAGAGATTGATAGATTTTTGGATCCTGACTTGCAACTGCCAGCTCACACCATTAGGCAGTGCTTGCTTTTCTCTTTGCCTCTTTCCTCTTCACTTTAGTTCTTTCTTATGCCATCTGAACCAATTCCAAGAAGAGAGAGATAAGAACACAGTAACTTGGGGTAAGAATCTTTCCCCTGCACTCTCACTCCCCACTCCCATTCCTGTCCATACAAGATTGATAATGAAACCAATACCTTTCACCAGCGTAATTTTCATATTTAATGAGCGTGACTCAAAAACTATTACATTAATTAGTCAAATCCCACAAATCGTTAATGGTGCACGCGGTAATTAATATTGTATTCAATTAAAAGCTGACCTGTTTCAGGTGCCTTCCCCTGGTTTGGGGGGCTCTTTGAAGATAGCGTATGTTTCAGTGCCTGAGGCCAAGACTTTTATTTTGTTCCAGTGGTGGGCAAGGAGATATTCTTTTCTGTTTTGTTTTTGGTTGTTTTTTTTTTCCCCACCATGAACATATGCTGGTTTCTCCCCCCTCCTCCATCTCCAAACGTGCTGCTATCACTATACAGACAACCTGCTTGCTGTGATTTATGGGCTAGTGCAGTGCGGGGCTCACAGACTGGAAAATTTCCAGTTTACACAAGAATTCCCTGAAAAATGAGCTTGGTTAATTTATTTCTTTCATTAACAAGTTCGAACTGTGAGATACTCTGAAACCCACTACCCTCCCCTTCACAAACCCTGAGAAGCTCGAAAGGCCCTTGTTCAGCTTCCAGAGGGCCCCAATTCACTCCTTTATTAGCTGTGGGCAAAAAGTGTATGACTGAAACTTATTTCTGAAGTTTCTTTATACAATTTGTTTCTTTGTTTGTTTGTTACTTACGTGAAGGGGAAGGATGGAGGCCCTAGATCCTAATGTTAGTATTTCTGGCCTGTTTTAGTGGTCTTGTTGCTTTATCCTGCTGAAGCCTGTGGTTTTTTGCTGCTCACTGGGTCTGCGAGAGCAGGGTGCGGTCCTTGAACTAAGCCTTGTTTTAGATGCTCCCTCCTATTCAGCTGTGGTTCACTGGCTGCTTAAGATCCACAGAGCGTATCCAGTACTTTCCTGTTCTGTTTCCTCCTGTTCAGTGGAAGGTGATGAGTTGCACATAGGTCTGGTCCTGATGCTCCTGTGCGCTGCTGATTTGGGCACCACTGGGTACAGTGACCTTGCTACTGGGAGTTGTTACCTCTCATCCAGAGCTATTAACAACTCAGTTTTGCATTTCCTTCCAACAGTTATGTCTGTTTTCAAGTGCTCCATAATGTGTCTGTTCCATGCTGCATGGGCTGGAATATGCTTCACAGACCTTGTTGTAACTCCCTCCTGTTTTCCTATGTTCTGCCATGTAAAGAACCAATACTGAATATAGCCTGAAATCTTCTCACTAATGTTGAAAAAAGAGAAGTTATTATCACTCCTTTGTCTCACAACAATTGTCATTAGATGCTTGTTAAAACAGTAATCATGGTGAAATCATCCTGCGTGCTTCTGAACAGTATTGTATCTGCTGATACAATTGTATCTGCTGAATATTGTACCTGAAAATCAAAGGATTTTCCACCATAATGCTGACTCTCTAAACTACTCTCTGTGATTCTGTATCCATGATGTACTATTTTCCCCTACTGATAGATATGTATCCATACCAAATTTCTGCAGAACAGGAGGAAAAATATGCTCATGTCCTGAAAATATGCTAATGCTACAAAGAGTTTTTGAATAAGAAACACAAGAATTTTAACTGAGATTTTTTTTCCTGAGCTAGGTCATTTTTTTCAGGAAATAAGAAAGGCTTTGAAGCCAAATAGCATAGATACTTTGTAAATACCTATTATTCACCTGTAAATCAATAGAATGTTCTGAGGAGGAGTTTTATTTGGTGACATTAAAAACTTTTATGGCAAATCCAGTAACAGTATCCACATATTGATGCCTATTTGTTAGTCCAGCTAAAATGTTCCTCTATTTATTTAGTATTTAACAAATTTATGATGTGTTTAAGTGGACCTCAAAAAAACAAAAACAAAAAAAAAAAAAAAACAAAAAAAAACCCACCAAAACAATCTTTCTAGTGAATGTTTGGCTCCTGTATAGTGACAGTGGCTCCTGTATAGTGACAGTGAGCCTCCTGATGGTGGGATTGCTTCTTGCAGTTGCCATGTGTGGTGCTCTTGCAAGCATTTTGAGGAATCTCTACACTACACTACTCTGCACTACAAGTTAAAACTAGTTAGTGTGGGTAATGCAGCCATGCACTGCTTGTCTCTTGTTTTTTTTGTTGTTGTTGTTCTGTTTTGTTTTCAGTAAAACAATTGTTTGTTTTCAGGAAAACAATTTGTTCAACAATTTTCAGGAACTGTTACTGTATTAAATATCTAGAAATTGCCAACTGAATAAAGTTATCCCTCTGTGTATTTTTCTATTGGAAGGGTAGGTATCAAGTTGCTAGAATGGAGATCACTGTGCAAATGAAGGAGTGACTAGAAGTGCTGATATTAAATCTTGTTTTAAGCTTCTGAGCCCCTACTCCTCTGTTTTCACTGGGGGTCTGAAAACTTTAATGAGACCCAGCAGGAGTCAGTGGGCTGGGCATGTTCTGCCCTCCTGGCTGCGCACTGCAGGTCACTGCTGTGGCTGGCACTGCATGGCAGTGAGCACCCTGTGCCTGGGTGAGTGCTGACAAACGTGATCTCCCACAGGAGCATGGTGAGCATCCCGTGATTCTGAGGTAGCAAGGGTCAGGCAAAAATTTACTTGCACGTTATTCTTTCTTATTCCTGCCATTGCTCTTAACTATGCAAACTGAGAGTAGACTGTTCAAAAAGACTAGGGAGAAACTGACTCTAGGTCTTTTTGTAGAAAGCTGCTTGAACTCACTGATTGGTTTAAAACAGTATAGGCCATATTCTTGTGCAATTTTTTTTTTTTTTTTTTTTTTTTTTGCAAGTACCTTGACAAGCATATTGCTATGTACAAGCACAATCCTCTGAGAAGTTGTAGAAATAAATGCTGTGCATATTCAAGCAAGAGGGAAAGAAAGAGCATACCTGCTAACTCCTGACAACCTCTTTAATGTAACTTAGGCAGTTCTTAGACAGCTAGTTGGGTTGCTAGTTGTGCCCTCTGTTGTTTTAAGAGCAGTTTGGAGTTTGCTGGCAAAACAAGTGAGCACTTCCCACATGTTTACATTATGTAATGCTATGATAATCGTAGTCATATAGACTAAAATGACTTGTGTTGACAAGGTAAGCAGATTTTGACTTGAACTGATGACTTACCTTGCTTCTTTCCATTACTGTCCTGAACCATGTGGTTAAGAAAACCAAGTGGATTTCCTGTTATTTTCAGGAGCTGGAGTTGTCCCCAGAGAAACTGGTAATGTTCACTAAGGAAAGTCAGAGCAGAGCGAAGTAGAGTGCAAACTGAGACTGAGTTCCTTTCTTTTCTCCAGGGACTAAAGTTAAGCGGGTTGCGTGTGGAATCCTCTTGGTGCATAGCTATGCAGTCACTGAGTATCTGGCAGTTGTTTTTCTCCCATCATTAGGAAATTTATTGTGCTTAAGTGAAGGAAAGTCTGATTTGCTGGGGGAATATACATGAAAATGTGCAAACTTCTTAATAGGAAAACCAGAACAATTCTCTAACTCTTGGCTACTGCAGTTAAGTAGTCTCAATCTAAATTATTTAGGTGAACTCAAATTCTTTTGATTGGGTTATGTCGAGTATGCAAGACAAGGCAGCTAAACCATGAGAAGAAACCTTGGCATGATTATTGCTTGATAAACTTTGGATGAAAGAAGAGAAAGGGTCCTTTACGTTTGAACTTCTTATCCTTCTAAGGTAGAAAGAAATAAAAGTATAAAGTTGGGAAATGTATCTTATGCCTCTGATTCATAGGACAGTTCCACTCCTTTAACATAATGTGCAAATGACAACAAATTCAAGTGAAAGCAATTGACTATCTCCTGAGAGTACAAAAATACGTGATTCAGCTCTTCGGCCTGGAAAAATCATACTTCTAGGTCAGAAGTCATTAGAGTAGTACATCTCTCTCTATATATTTTTTCTTTCTCTTTAGTTTGTCAAAATACTGCCTGTTGAGAATGTGATTTTGCTGAGGAACTCATTTGGAGGCTAGATGAAAACAATCTGGATACATATACATTTTATTATTTAGAATCTTTATCAATTAGTAAACCACAAGGGAACAAGGTTGGTATGTCTATAAAAAGGAGAAGGAATGACAAACATCACCCTGGGATATGGTACATTCTGCAGCAATTATCCATTTCACCTATTCGCAAACACAATGCTATTCTTAGCAGCTCTATCACAGGTTCCTTCCAGAGGCTCCAACCACATACAACTAATACACAGTTCTTAGTTTTCAGACCTCATCCTTTGGAAAGGCAGCTGCATTTTAAAAATGGTTCAGATTTGAATTTTTCAATTCTAGCTTTTTCCTTAACTCAATTTGCTTTGATGTTCCTTTTCATATGAATTTTTCTTTTAAATAGATCCTATATCTTGTTCTTACATCTGTTGAATTCTAGCCATCATGATACCGCTAATTTGTGCCCTTTTCAGACAAGTCTTTCAGAAACCTGTGTTTCCTCACTGCTTCTAGGGAAGATGGCTTCTTCCCTGGCATGATAATATCATGCTGAGTCCATTGTTGATCTTCTGGGGGAAATTCTTTGGCATAATCAGTGCTGTAAACCTGCCTCTGATGAGTCTATACTGACAGACACAAATACAGGTATGGCTGCTGAAATCTGGTCCTTCACAAGTACAAGGAGACTGACTGAGATCATAATGTTCCTGTTACTAGTTAACTATTTCCATCAGAGCAACACTACACTTGAAGAACTTAAGGCAACAGGTTGCTAGTACTATCTTTCTGTGCCGGCTCCAGCCATTTGTTCCCTGGCTGCTTATAAAGCACAGTTCATTTTATCTGAGTCTTCTTCATTGTTTCTCTGTGTTATAGCCCTTTGCCTGTTGTCTACTAAATCTTCTAGCCTTGAGCCCAGAGATCTTTCATTCACATTTATTTTTCTTTCCAAAGGCTAAATGAATATCTCCTTGGCTAATGTCCAATTTGTAGCTACCCAGAAGCCTCTTGATTTGAGAGGCAATAGAGTACTTGCTTTATTTCATTTCTAGTGTATCTTACTTCTAATCTTGTGTACAGGGACATTGTCTTGACTTTAAATCAAGTTGCCAGCAGTCCAAGTTCTGGCCTGATGGAAGATGCCTGAATTCACTCTACCTGTGAACGTTCATGTATGCCATCATAACATTTACATCTAAAGTTACCTTTCCATTTTTCTTCCAGTTGAAGCTCCTTTCCTATCATTCTGTTGCACTTTTATCATACCCTGGAGCAGCTTCTGTTATTTTATTATGTACTTCTCTGGGACAGAAGCAGAATTCCTCTTCTGCTTGGTATTGAAGTCACCTGTTTGGGACTAAGCCACAGTTGTCAAGAAGAGACCAGTAGCTGTGGTCCAAAGCACATGTGGGTTCTGTCTGTTCAAACAAACATTTTTCTTGTTTACAAAGAAGGTCCATAAAGCTTTTTCTTAAATACAGCCAGGACAAATGAAAAATAGGATTTTCTGTCCTGATAAGACAGCTAATGTCAAACCAGATCAAATCTCTCATCTTCCTCCTGAAGCTCTCTCAATTTGCTTCATGATTATTTTCAGCTTCTGCTGCATATGTCTCCACCAATTCATGCTGTTACTGTTGTGTTTCATTTCTCTAGGAGACCAAAGCAAGAAACTCAGATTTGAAAGATTTTTTGTTACCCATTGTCTTGGATGGAACATCTAGAGGTAGCAAATGCGGCAGCGTCTAGGACTAGGCTTGTAAACAGATGTTTCAGCAGCCTCAAGCACAGTGTGATGTTTAACTATCTTTGACTATCTAAGAACTGTTTTGATACCACAAAGATGACAATTTTCGTGTGACCCCCATTTAATCAATAACAGTTGCATTAAAGAGCCAAACACTTCGCTTTCTGAATGTGAATATCTTTCAGAAAGCAGAAAACACCTGTTCTTTTCCATTCACATGGAATTACTATTCATGCATAAGGCAGGCAGTTGTGAACTCTGAGTATGTGTCTCTGTGTATATATGTGTGTGTGCGTCTCCATTCCTAGTACAGGAAGAAAATCCAACAATATTTCACCCAAATGAGAAATGTTATTCTGCAGATTAAAGCCATGCAGGGCCTGGTTTTGTCTTTATTTATGCCTTTCTATTTCCTTCTCTGCTGACATGGGTGCACATGCCGGGAAGCACTGAAGGACATAATTGGCGTTGTGAAAAATTATTGGGAAGCCAGAACGTTCCCTTGCAGTGATCCCCCCCTTCTCTTTCCCATCTGTCACCATCTAATGTGACAAAGTTTTTATCGGGCATTGAGGCAGAGGAGATTAAAAGTAAATACTGCAATCAGGAAGCAGCTGGGGGGAAAATGTAACACATTTCACACTAAGCTGAACAGCTCATCAACTTAGCCTTGTATATCTAGGGTGTTTGTGTGGGTGGGTGGGTGGGCTGCAGGGGGATGGTGTAGCGCAACATGCTCCTCCGCACTGGGAGGCTGAAGAGGATCATGTGTTTTCTTATACAAATAGGATTCATGCTTTCTGACACTTGCTTTGGGAAAAAAAAAGAAACAAAAAAACGAAAAACCAATCAGGAGCATAGTAGTTTTCCACTTGCTCTCGTAACAAACTCATGTAAAATACTGTTTCCTCGTGCCCTGATTTACATTTTTTAGTTCTCCCTTTATGTTTTAGTGTTTGTCCTACGTAGTGCCATACCTGCATGTAGCTCTGGATCCTGTTGCACAATCTCTGGGAAACATTTGTTGGCTAAATGGAAGCCATTGTGTACAGACAGATACAATGATGTTGTAGGCTTGTGAAGCTGAATAGTGCAATCTTTGGATCACACTGTGCTAACCATTGTTATATTTTGTGTAAACTGATCTGCTTGGAAAGACCAGAAAACTTGAAAATTTTATTTTATTCAAGCCATGTTGCTTTATTTTATTTTTGTGTATAAAAGTTAAGGTATTTGAGCACTATCTGTCACTACTCTTCTAAAGCTTTTAAAAGTCAATGCTTTCATTTGCAAAATATTGGCTTATCTTTTGACAACAGTCATATGATGTGAGCTCAGTGCTGGTGATCAAAGTGTAGGCTGATGCTTGTGGGTGGCTGTCAGAATACTCTCTTTATCCTTGGGATAGATAAAGCTATGCAAGTTGATATAGGCTTCCTTGGTATCCCTGCCTTTCTGAATGTGACTTCTACAGAAGGAATGTATTCTCCTAGACTGGGAAGGATCTCAGTCTCTAGCATTTGTTTGATCCTTGACTCTTCCGCTGAGTGCCAGTAAAAGTTCAATATATGTTAGTTATGCTGGCATTTCAATGTGAAATAAGAGGCTATTTTGCCAGGAAATGGACTCTGACCCTGTTGCCTTAACTATGTAATTTGATAGGATTTCCTTAATTTAGAATTACTTCATGGCTTTCTTATCACTTGTTCCTCAATGTTGATGAGGTGTCCTGTGGTTGTTAGCAAGTTGTCAAAGAATAAAAAATTAAAAAATCTTTTCAACTACTTGCTGAATAATAAGATCAGATGATGTCTCTTTGCATGAAATTAACTTATTTTTCTGCTCCTGTTTTCAAGGGTGCCCTCAGTCAGCCTAGGTAGTTTGCCTCATGCTGCTCATTGGTACCCTACTCTGGTTGTGTCACTCTGGGGTCATCCAGTTAGAAGAGCTTAGTCAGATTGTATAATCCATGGCTAAGATTGTGTTCTGTCTTAAGGCAGTAACTATGGAATGATTCTTTGGCTTCTCTAAAGTTTCCAAATAGCAGATTGTAAGAATTTCTTGCTATTTTATCAGTGCACCTGTTTGTTTTCTATATTTCTATAGAAATATTCTATTCTTCAATATTCTATTTCCTTATAGAAAGTTGGCTTTGATCTCATCATTCTTTGTTGATTACTAAATCCACCAAACAGGACAATTATGGAAGTCCATGCTTTCTAAACATTTGATTGGTAGAGAGAGTGGAATCTTTAACTTCTGGTGTTAACTCAAATAAATAAATCCTGCCATTGGACTGCCAGCAATGCATGTTTTGACTGTATTGAAGTATTGATGCTTTTGGCTAAGGAACTGTTTCCATTGTATGGAAGGAGTGAGATAAGGATTTAAAATATGATGAGGAGTCATTACTATACTTTTCCTGATATCCCTGCATTATCAAAAATAGGCACGTTATTGAGACTCATTTTTCAGTAGCTCATATGAGCTACTTTTTAGTGTTTGACAGCTAAATTCTGATGATGCTCTCTGCAAAAAGCGAGTACCTGCCCTCATTACGGTGATACTTATTTGCTGTCCTGCTGATAAAGTTCCATGCTTTACCTCAGGTCTGTGAGCCTTGATCTGGTCCTCTGTGTTACTGTTTCTCCAAACGTGAAGGCCATTGTTATCTTACAGGCTAGAACTAGGAGTGTCACCCTTATTCTCACTGCACTCCTAGTTACATCGAAACCAGAAGGAGGACCGTGAGCCATGATGTCATGCAGAACATAAGACACGAGAGGAATTAAGTGAGGAAGGAGGTTGGGTAAATGCCTAGATGGGCAGAGGAGTGTGCAGGAGAGGATTGATGGGGCTGGGACTTGAAAACTTTCGGAGATTAAGATTCCACAGTTTCTCTGGATAACACGTTCCATTGTTGAGTTATGGTGAAAATGTTTTTTCCACGTATTCAGTTAGAACTTTCCTTCTTGCAGGAGATGGCCATGGTATGTCATCCTTCTCACCCAAACTGAACAGAGAAGTCAAGTGGGTAATGTTTTTCAAAACATCAGTATAGAGCATCATGCTATGGTTAAATATCTGGTTGTTATTATTACCATTCTTTTAAGTCTAGTTGAAGCCCATGCAGCCTATCTTGGTGGCTTCTAGTACTTAACTTATTGCAGCTTTCTCCTTAATAGTGTGTGGGGTTGTTGTTTGATTCTTTGTTTGTTTGTTTGTTTTTCAAACAAGAAGGAACTGCCTTTTAAACAGCTACTGCCTCAGGGTGCAATCACATGCAGGTAGGCACAGACCTTGGAGATGTCCTCTGCAAGGAATGTTTTGCTGCAGGAAGCCCTGCTAGTAGCACAGAAAGTTGTGCTTCCAAAGGACTAGGCAGATGGTTTGCTGCTAAATATTCTGCTTTTTGGGTAAGACATAAAACTGAGGTTCTGAACACTTGCATATTTTCGTAAGTGCTTCCTGACTCTCTCCTAGGTGTATTATAAAGAGTGCTTGTGCTTTGTTTGGGCAATACCAAGTACCATGATGAAGTGCAAGTAACTCAATGGGATTTATACGAGCTTATGAAGCGGAGAATAAACCCCATAGTTTGCACAGTAAATCAATTTGTAAAGCGCTTTGGGATCTTTCTGGATGAAAGGCGCTATATAAATGTAAGCCATGACCATTCATCATTATTGAATATGAAATAGAGATATACACTCTATCAAGCTAGCAGCAATAGGCTTGGGCTCATGATTGCTCACAGGGCCCAATCAATCATCAGATCACGACATAATGCAGCTAGAATAAAAAAAAAAAAAGGAAAACTTACAGCAAATCATTCCAAGCAATGCAATTAATGGGCATCCAGTATAAATAGTGATCTCAGTCAGGGAGCCTGGGCTTTTCCTGAGCAGCAGAGTTGATTCCGGAGCCATACAGTGTGAAAGAGAGAATTACCAATCCAGTATTAGCAGGGGAAAGTTTCTCACTAGCAGTATGCTGTACAGGCATTCACTGGAGTTAGACTAAAAAGACTTTCTGACTATGGTTTTCAGAATTGCTTTCCCTTCCCCCTTCGTCCCCTTCCATTTGGGAAGTGACATAGAAAAATGTTGGGTTTTTTTGTAGAAAATGTTAGACTCTGTTCTACATCAGGTCACAGAGATGCTGTACATTTTTACTAAGCTGTAGCCCAGGCATTTAGCCTTGGTTGTTATCTGTAGCATCTATGGTTTCTGCAATACAGTGTGCACCAAAAACAATGTTCATAGGAAGTGAGGATTGGGACCAGGCTGCCTTGCATGCCAGTGTATAATCTAATTTATGTTGCTTATCCTTGGAGAGACTGACTGCCATAATGTGCTTATTTTATGCCAATTAGGATGAATGAAATGTAGGCTGCTCTAGTACTTGGCTTGAAGAGCCATGCAAATTGAGAGCTTTCTGCACTCAGACAAGAGCTCCTTCTGTCCATATGATTGCCTAATGAGATAGGGCAGTACCTGGTCTGAACTTCCTCTCCTTCCTACTTCAACTGTGCTGATGTGACTGTCTCTCAAATGCTGTAGTGCTACATGATATGATATTCTACTCTCATTTTCTGTTTTTATCACAGCAAGATTGAAAATTAATAAAATTTAAAGGAGGGGAGTAAACACTGGAATAAGAAAGCAGGGAAGTGGATCAACAATCTCATTATATAAGACCTGTTTTATCACAGGTCAGTTTAGGAGAAATAGGTCACCCCCTTCTACTCTTCTGTGAGATGACCATGTGACAGTCTGCACATTACACACAGTCTATAATGCCTGTGTTGCTGCCTGCAGTTATCTTAATCCCCAGCACAGAGGCATAGCTTGACGTGTTATGATGATATGACACGGTAGGATGAGATAACTGTCTCAACTTGTGCCATGGGTGGTTCAGGTTGAGTATTAGGAAAAATTTCTTCTCCAAGAGTGGTCAGGTATTGAACCAGGCTGCCTAGGGAAGTGGTGGAGTCACTGTTCCTGGAGGTGTTCAAGAAACGTGTAGGTGTGCCACGGAAAGACATGGTTTAGTGGCCATAGTGATGGTGGGTTGACAGTTGAAGTAGATGATCCTAGAGGTCTGTTCCATCCTTAATTATTCTCTTATTCCATGTTCTGGAATCACTAGGTAGAGCAGGTCCAGTCTCAGGTACCTTTCTGTGCCAGAGGTGCTGCTATAGCAATTCAATTGAGAGATGGAGGATTCTGAGTGATGAACCCACAGTTCTTACAGAACCTTTGCACAAGACCTGCTGGCAGTTATCAGTGCAGCTGTTTTAACTCGTACTTTGCTGTAGCTTTATAATGATGTGTGTACAAATAGCAACTGGAACTCTGCTACTGCTTGGCCTTGTTGTCAAAGTGGGATAAAGAAATCAATGATATGAAAGATCAGAGATATGAAAGATCAGAGAAGTTACTGAAATTAGCTGCAGTCTTGCTCTATAGAGTGTGTTGCTTGGAAAGGAGCTTGGGTTGTAAAGAAATTGCCATGGTAGCAAGAAGTAATGAGAAAGTGGATCTCTAGCTCACTTGCTCTCAGGGATTCATATCCCAAGCACTTGGAAATGGGAAGGTTGTTTCTGTTTCTTCCATTTTACTCCATTTGGGTGCAGATCTTGGTCTCCCCACTTCTGGAGGTTAATAGAGTGCAGGCTAACAGAAAACTCTTGCAAACACTGAATTGTGTCATGATCATTGAATGAGCCGCATATACTGAGCAAGTCATTCACATTTCCCGTCAAAGTTAATTAATTGGAAATAGTGTAGTTCATATCTCAGTACCTCTCTGAGAACCCATAATGCATGCAACTTCTGATGCTAGAGACTATAAATATAGTAAAAGTATGTTTTCTCTGATTTTTTCCTAGATTTTCTTCAGAGTGAGTATTTCTTGCAAGGCATGATTTCAGCCACAGCTCGATCTTTTGTATTTGAAAGAGGTTCACTTTATAATAACCCTTTGTCATAGAATCAAAGAATCATTTAAGTTGGAAGGGATATTTAAAGGTCATGTAGACCAACTGCCCTGCAAAGAGCAAGGACGTCTGTAGCTAGAGCCTCATCCAGCCTGACCTGACACTTACATCAGACAGTGTATTTTCAAGCTCTTTTCTAGGTTGCCATACCACAAACCTTTAGCATGTACCACAAATCCATGCACATGCACATCTACATAGATCTGTGAACTATTATTTCCGACTTTGAAGTTCTTGCCTTTGCAACATAACATTGCAACTGTATTGTTTCTTCTAGCAGCAATCAATATCCTTTCAGTCAGGCTTTTAATAGCTTCTTGATTCATTAATTAGTTAATGTAGCTAATTTTGTAGCTTCTTGATTAATTGGTTAATCAAGTAATGTTTTTTTGCAGTACTAATACATGTAAAGTGTGGTCTAAGTACTAAGCAATAGTATATTATTGTTTTTGTTTTAATGCTGTCCCAATTCACCAGATCCCATCAAACAGTTTATTCAGGCTGAATATGTTAGCATTAGACCTGATGTGGAGTTCTTCTGGCTTGCGTGAATGGATGTTATTTATATATAAGTTAAGGACAAACAAAATGGATACCTAGACTAGGTTGCCAAGTGAATTTCTATGGTTGGTAGATGTTTCTTCAGCTCAGAATATACCTGGAAAGCTGTATGCTGGTGGCAGTGCAGCGTCACTGTCTGACTGGCTATTAAATATGGCAGCAGTAATATAGCTTAGTGGACAGAGTTTCTACCAACTTCATATTTTCCCACTCAGTACAGCTCTGATGATATCACTGAGTTTGTATTATAAAATTTTGTGAATGTGTTCACATTCTTCACAAAATCACATCTCACTAGAAGTCACAGGGAAGGAAGGTGGCAAAGATACTTGCTAACTCTGAGATCAAGGAAAAGAAGATTCTTAGGCCAGGCAGATTACTAGAAGCTGGAATAGACAGTCTAGTCTATTTATAGGTTAATAATTAAAAGGGGAAGAATTACTGTAGCAGTGGATTCCATAGTATTAAAAGAATGTGAACTAACACCCAGGACAAAGGCAGGAAGTAAGAGGAGATGCCCCAAACTGTGCTGTGTTTTATAGTACAACCCAGAAAGGTGTTTCGGATCACTATGATTAGATCTCTGGATGCATTAGGCCAGTACCTGACATAGCTATAGCATTGGTCAAAATGGATCTTGTTTTAGGAGGCTATAGTGCTTCCAGTAGAGGAGAGAATGTGGCATACTTTCAGAGTGAGAGCAGTTGTTCTGCGTTTCTCTGGGATAAAGTTTATTTTCTTCACACTAGCTGATATGGCTTTAAGGTGAAAATAGTGTTGATAACATACCTGTGTTTTAGTTGTTGCAGAGCAGTGCTTACATTAAGTTAAGGGCTTTTCTGCTTCTTGCACTGCCCTGCCAGGAAGGAGATTGGGATCGCATAAGCTGGGAGGGAACATGGCCAAGACAGCTGACCTAAACTGGCCAAAGAACAGCATTCCATACCATATGGCATCACATTGAGCAACAAAACTAAGGTTGACTGGCTGGGCATTGGTTGGCTGATGGTGAGCAATTGCATTGTGTGTCTTTTTATTATTATTATCATCATAATCATCTTTCTAATTAAACTGCCCTTTCTTCAATGGACAAGTTCTTACCCTTTTACTGTTTTCAGTTCTTTCCCCACCCCACCTTAGGGGGTAGTAAGCAAAACGCCTTGTGGTGCTGAGGTGCCTGCTGAGTAGTTTAAAATAAAATTAAGTGGAACAGGTATTTTATTTAAAGCCTAACAGCTGTAAAATCTGATCAAAACCACTGACAGGAAACGTACTGTGAGTTAAAAAGTAAATAGTGCCAGAAATCAAATGAGTCAGTATAAAATCTGATGACGCTGGGGAGGAGTGTATAAACCAGGAGAATGGTTAGATTCAAGACAAAGATTTTACGTTTGTTCCTGGGGCAGTGCTAGCAGATGTTCAGGGCATGCTGGTGGAGGAGCTTAGTTTGGTGAAACCATAATGGGTTCCTTAATCGGTTTTCTCCTCAGTGCTCCCTTTTGTAGTCTGCTCTCCTGAGACCTGTACTGTTTTCTGCTGTGGCACGTTGTATTTCTGTAACAATAAAGTTATTGGTCATAACTCAAGACCTTTTCCGTTTATGGCATAACTTTCCCAACATCAATAACAGAGATGGCTTAATGCCCACTTAGGCATATTCCTTGCACACGCCCTGAATGATGCCTGAAACAAAGTTGCACACAATTGCACTAATAGACTGGATTTCTCCAGGATCCCGTCCACCCCTGGACTTTCAGAACTTAATTCCATGACACCCTCTTGTCCTTTTCCAGAAGACTGTAAGGAGTGTTGGTGGGGACTATTCTTGGTGTACTAGGAACTTTCAGTTTGGTTGTGTGCAGGAGAAGCAGATATACCCCCCATCCCTTGCCTTCTGCTGTGTCCTTCTGAGATTTTTTTTCTTTTGCCAGTATGTCCAATGGAAAATCATAATTATAGACAGGAAAATCACAATTATAGACATGAACACCAGGACTACATGAGTATCTCAGAACATTTTACTTTAACCCATCTTCCCTGGACTCTTCATGGTTGTGAATGATTTTGAATTTGTTTTTGTTTCCCTTATCAAATTCATCTGACTTCTTTTAAAAGATTTTTTTTTCCTGTCATGTCACATTTGGGCAGAATTTGGGTTTATACATACAGTAACATTTAGCACAGCTGAACAAATTACTCTGTGTCTACTGAGCTGTGCTAACAGAGTTGTGTGCACAACTAGCCTGCAGGAGGCATGGGGTAATTCCATTTAATGCTGTCTTCTCCTAGGTTAAGTCAAATGACCTTGCATTTATCACATGCCAGGAGCATGCATGTGTTCAATTACCAAGCTAAGATTATATGCCATGACTTCTTAAGCCTCAGTAACTTAATCCTCTATCTGAGCCCTTAAGGCTGTTTGTAGACCTTGAATAGGTGTCTTCCCTAGGTATATTTATTAAGCCAGACTACAATGATAATCAGAGCAGCATATCGTGCTCTCTGGAAAGCTGTGAAGAACTTGCAGCTCTCATTCCCTTGCTAGAAAACTGCTTTGGAAACCTGAGACTGTGTTTTCCCATTTATTGGAAAAGGGGAAACATAACCCCCGTTTTCAAGAAGGGAAAGAAAGAAGATCCAGGGAACTACAGGCTAGTCAGTCTCACCTCTGTGCTTGGCACAATCATGGAGCAGATCCTCCCGAAGGCCCTACCAAAGCACACAGAAAATATAGATGAGGTGATTGGTGGTAAGCAATGTGGCTTCACCAAGGGTGAGTCATGCCTGATAAAATTGGTGGCCTTTTATGATGGATTTACTGTGTTAGTGGAAAAAGGAAGAGCGACTGATGTCATCTACCTGGACTTGTGCAGAGTGTTTGACACTGTTTTGCATGACATCCTGGTCACTAAACTGGAGAAAAATGGATTGGATGGATGGATCACTTGCTGAATAAGGAATTGGCTAAATGGTCATTCAGGGAGTTACGATCAGTAGCTCAGTGTCCTAGAGGAGACCAATGACAAGTGGCACTCCTAAGGGATCAGTGCTGGGACTGGTATTATTTAACATCTTTGTAGGCCATGTGAACAGTGGAATTGAGTGCAACCTCAGCAAGTTTGCAGATGATATCAAGCTAAGCGGTGCTGTTGACACGCTGGAGGGAAGAGAGGACATCCAGGGGGACCTGAACAGACTTGAGAGGTGGGCCCATGCCAACCTCATGAAGTTCAACAAGGCCAAGTGCAAGGTCCTGCTCCTGGGTCAGGGCAATCCCAAGCATGGATACAGGTTGGGCAGGGAATGGCTTGAGAGCGGCCTTGAGGAGAAAGATTTGAGGGTATTGATGGATGGAAGACTCAATATGAGCCAGCAATGTGTGCTTACAGCCCAGAAGGCAACCGTATCCTGGATTGCATCGCGAGAAGTGTTACCAGCAAGTCAAGGGAGGTGATTCTGCCCCTTTACTCTTGTGAGACTCCACCTGGATGGAGTCTCCACACATTGTGTCCAGTTCTGGGGACCCCAACACAAGAAGGACATGGAGATGTTGGAGCAGGTCTAGAGGAGGGCCACAAAGATTATCAGAGGTCAGGAGTACCTCCAGTCTCCTATGAGGACAGAATGAGAGAGGCTCTTCAGCCTGGAGAAGGGAAGGCTCCTGGGGGACCTTATAGTGGCCTTCCAGTAACTGAAGGGGCCTACAGAAAAGCCAGGGAGGGACTTTTTAAGGGTACATAACAACAGGACAAGGGAAAATGGTTTCAAACTGGAAGAGGGTAGATTTAGACTAGGTATTAAGAAGAAATTCTTTGCTGTGAGGGTGGTGAGACACTGGAATGGGTTGCTCAGCAAGGTTGTGAATGCCCCCTCCCTGGAAGCATTCAAGGCCAGTCTGGATGGGACTTTGAGCAACCAGGTCTAGAAGAAGGTGTCCCTGCCTATAGCAGGTGGGTCAGGACTACATGATCTTAAATGTCCCTTTCAACCCAAACCGTTCTATGATTCTGTGTGAGAAGAGTCATTGCCCAAAAGAGGATGTAATTCCCTTTTAAGAGCATGAACTGTCTCCTTATGCATAACCTTCTGAGTAGCCTCTGCTAGTGCAACAGTCTCAATTTCAGGGTGAACAGAGCTTTTGACTTAGGTCTGTCTGATTGCTGTAATAATCACACAGGTCACTTTTAAACAGTTTACTTGCAAATGCATCCTGCTTTCCTTAGATACTTAAAATGTCATGGATTTTTAATTACCAGGAAAATTTTAAAATAGAGTTGTGTGTGGTGTTTTTTTTTTTTTTTTTCCAAGGCTATAAAGCCTCTTACTGAAACTACGTTTTTGAAGGATTCGTTCAGTCATTCAAAATAATTATTATTTGTTTTCCCACTGATGCTGAACTTTGAAACTGTATTTAACACAAAGGTGATAATCACAACTTTGGATTTTAACAAAACACTCAGAGAAGGAGGTGTATACTGAGGTAGTTTGCATCAATTTGACTAACTTCTAAGCTAATTGTTTGTATGTATGTATACAAGATATCAGATATTATAAGGTGAATTGTAGATCTAGTCCAAAAAAGTAGACAAACATCAAAGAGTACTAAGTTTTCTTACATTCCAACTGACCGCTAAGTAATCATCAGTGGTAGTGCAGAATTGCTTAATCTTTGCTTTCAGGTGCTCACTGAGACCAGAGAACTGTGAGGATGTAGTCCATCCAAGGTAGGACATGAAACAAGTCCTTTCAGATGACTGTTTACCAGCAGGTGGCACAGTTAAAGAGGTGCTGTGTTTAATGTCTTTCTTGCTAATCCTATGGAAGCTAGGAATGAAAGGAAGAACAAACAAAAAAGAGAGTAGGACTGTAAATAGGCTTCATGCCTGAGCTATACAGATTCCTGGCTGAACCGCACTGTAAATGATAAAATAACTTATTCTCATGTTAACACCTCTACAACTTGCTAAGCAGAACCTGTAAGAATCTCTGATCTTGCTAGCTGCTTCTTTTTAGTGCTTCTGTAGTGCTACACACAACTGCAACTGTACATCTACAACTACAACTGTAATCATCCTCATTAAAGAAACATCTGTATGGAGACTGCAGGTCCCACCATGTAATGGGGAGGTCCTGTCAAATAGAGGTCCCTTGACTAGAGGGATTTGTTGTCTCTGGGAATAGGACCACTGTATGGAAGAGGAAGATGTCAGTTTACTCCACTTGTGTGAATTAAGAGCACATTTTGAGCTCCCAGCAAATCACTCTCAAGCAAAGTTTGGGTGACCTCAGTCTGTATCGTGGAAATCTCTTCCATCTCCTGCTTAATACTTGAGATGGCTCTGGCTTATCTGGTTCCCTTTGTGGAGACAGAAGAACCTGTGCAGTGTGTGTGCATGTATGTGTGTGTCTGGCTGCCTGTCATTACAGCACTAATGGAAATACTGCACGGATCACAACTCTCAATTAGCTCCTTGGGAGATTGCTGTGACAGCCCGTTACTGAACAGCAAGGCCTGAAGGAATGAATTAATTTGTAGTACACTGCAGTTAGAGTCACAGTGTTAGCAATGGAATGAGACAGCAATAGACCTTTATTAGGCTTAGGCTGTGTGATGCAAGAGATTGCTACCTGGGGGACATTTTTCTTTTTTCTCTACCAGAACCCCCCAGGGTTAGGAAGAATCTTGGACCGTGAGTGAATGAGTTTAGAGCTCTTAGTTTGGTTGGTGGAGTCTCTGTCTGCCTGAGGCTATTTGGCAGACAGTGGTGGGATTTCATTCAACACAGACAAGAGCGCGCTGCTATCCTGGCTTGGAGCCAGGCCAGAGCCAGTAAGTAAGTGGTATTCAGGAAAAGTAAAGCTATCTTTCTGTCTCTCTAAACAACATCTCTCTTCCTTATTTGCTGAGATAAGTGTGTATCGCAGAGAGTATCCAAGAGCAGCTATGCCGAAGGATGCTAGTATCCTGTCTTTGCAGAGCTACAGTTGCACACATGCTGAGAGGAGCTGCTTAGTGAGGCCCAAGCATGCAGAAGGTTATAAGAAGTATATAAGCAAAGTGTTATGGGAAAATCAGAGATCTTCACAGACAGCCTGAAGTTTCCAGAACTTCTGCCTGCAAATAGCACTGTACCCTTAAGTACCATACCAGGGCCCACCAATGCAACTTCAGGTTCTCACCCTTTTTCTGCTCTGATGTTCAAAGATCTAACATCCGTAAAGCTGAATACAAAGGAAAGTCTTTTACTTTCTTAAATGTACAATCACATTTTATTAAAACTTGTTTTTAACATATTTTTTGAGGCAGATTCTTAGTGTGCAGAATGGATTTATCTGAGTGGGACGCCAGCCCTTCTCTTCCTTTGAGGAAGGTCAGCCACCTAGTGAGATGCAAAATAAAGCCATGGAGTTTTTGGGCATGCTGCTTACTTCAGCTGATATAGATTTGCCCTCCAGAACTGTGTGACATGCAGAGTTGAGGAGTAACATGAAAGCAGATAAATTTTCTCAGAGCAATCTTTGCAGGAGATAGGAAACAAGAAAGGAAAGTTTCCTATAGAGTTTTAGTGAAATCTTTTTCTGGTAGTCTGAGGAAGATGTTAAAGATCACTTAGGAACAAATGCAAACCCTGAGAGGCACATGCCCTCTATTTATTTACTAAAATGGTCACTGGGAGCAGCATCAGCAGAGCCTTTTTCTGCTATTCTTTTTATGCATGAGAGAGATTTTTTATTTTCAAGAAAATCTTGAGAGTCATTGATTCCACATTCCCTGCATTGTCAACCAACAAATGGGGCAGAGTACATTACCTACCTCAAAAGTAAGCAGGAAATCAAACCCCTCAGCACTGGTGTCTTCATAACTTGCAAATGTTTGCAAAAAGGGTTTGCAACTGCAGTAGTGCTCCTGCTTTAGGCAGTGTTGCTTTGGTGTGCTCCTGCATTGGATGATACTTCATATCGGAGTGCAAACAAAACCCGTTGTCCTAACAGTTATTTTTTGCACTCTCTGCCTCTTGATCTTCATGTCTGCTACTTGTCAGAACTGCCTTTTTATCTCCCGGAATTGCACATTCTGACCAGCAAGTGGTGCTCCCCCCTTCCTTCCTACCACTTCATTCTTTGTGCAGAACTAAAAGCTTTCATTCATTGCTGTTGCTTTCAGGTATGTCTCACCCAGACAGTGCGTCATACTTTGAATTGGTGTACTGATACAATAATGGCATTTCTAATGATGTATTCTTAATGATAAAACTTCCTGACATAGTCTAGTTATCTGTACTGAAGATTTTATGTACTGCTACGAAAGTCCATTAATAGATCTCTCTCATGCAAACCCAGAAGAGATGAGCACCAACTGTTTTTTCATGCATTATGTTGAATGTGCAGAGGTGAACATTCATTATTGCTGACATGGCTATAAGGAGACTAGAAATCTTTGGAAAAGGAGGCTTTGGGATACAGCATTTATTGGATCCACACATCCCAGTACTATATTTTTACAAATAAAAGAAATACATTTATTTGCAGGGGTATTGAATTTGCCTGGGATATGGGATGAGACTTCGCCACTGGTGCCTAACAGCCAGATTCTTTTCAGTAACATACATCCAATATGAGGTCACCATTTGGATTTTTATACTCTTGATTGTTAATGTGGTGTCATTTGTTTGGTTTTGCCTAGATATGAAATGCTGGTATTCTAGTTCAGTATGAGCATTGAATTTGTTCTTCCGGGTGAAAACGATGACACTGGGACCAAGGCAGATGTAGATCATTTCTTCTGTCTTGTTCTTAAGTAATGGGATAGCTTTTGGAGACAAAGTGGCAAAGAACTACCCAAATAATTTTATTACAGAGCAAGATTAAAATATAGAAGAAGAACAAGGGGAAGAAATGAACCAAAAAAGAGAGGTAAAGAAAATGGGAATATAGAAAGAGAGGAAAATTGATAAATAAAAAAAAGGGAAGTGACTAAAGCAAGAGAAGAGAGAGGGAGATTCTCCTGATTAGAATTCATGAACTCCATTCTTACATTAAGTCTATATATGACACCTGGCCTTTAATGTGAAGCTGCCTACGAGCATTAAAAATTAAAAGCAGAAGGTAGGATCCATCCATCTCAGGCAGCGCTGCTCCCCTCCTATCTGAGCTCTGCACAAAGCTATTACACATTGATAAATTATTTTGGGTAATAGCTGAGATATTACATTGTTTCTGAGTGAAGGTAAAATCTCTCCATGACATGAGCATTTATCAGGAGCGCATTTCATCCTATTTATTATGGCCGAGACGAGATCGCAGGCTGCGGGCAGAGCTGGCACGTCGTGCTGATCACCTCCCCCATCGCCTCCCTTCCCTCTGTCACTTAGATGATGGGATATTGATGGAACTCATGACAAGTTAATTATTAACTAAAGATATGCAGTTCACCTTTGCCAGGGGAGGGGGCATAGAATAGAGCAACGATAGTTCTTAAAAAAATAAATGTATCCATTGTATCTGAGGATTCTTCTTTCCACCTTCCTCTCCCTTCTACCTATGGTTTTCTACAGTGTCTCAGACTAATCGGATAGGTTATTTGAATTCTGGTATGGTTTAGAAGGCCCACTGAAATGGAAGAACCTCTAAGAACTTTAGATCTTGTTCAAAAAAGTTTCCACTGAAGTTCTTCTCCATTGGCGTGGCATTGAAGATAAATGAGGAAAAATTTTCACTGTCTACAGAGCAATAAAGATTTCTCTAACAATTGAGAGAACTAGAAAGCAGAGATAAGGAATTTTGATTCTGTCCAAAAAATAAATGCTTTTTTTCATTGTAAAGTAAAGATATCCTGACAAACTCTCAATATATCAGCTGTTCCTTTCCATGGAGTATGGAATGGCACAGTATGTGCCACTGGAGTCTAGCTGGCTTTCAGGACAGACTAAAAGGGTATAGCAACAAAGGTAGCGCTTGCTTGCTCGTCTGAGCTCCTAGAGTAAAGAGGAAGTGTTTGCCAGCACATAAGGGACTGTTATATTTACATCCTGATAGTCTTGGTCACCGAGGGAGATAGGTACTAAATGTGGACCTTTGGGTTAGATTATCAGATGCACTGAGGTATTTTAAATAATAGTTGCTCAGTTGATTTGCCATGGATCAAGTAATCCTTTAGTCTGCACTATATACCTTACAGTAACGCACCCGGCTGCTACTACCTCTTGACCAGGCACTGTAAGTTATTGTCCCAGATGAACTGGTGTTACGTTCATGATGCAGAGAAAATAGCTGATAGTCACACTAGGAAGTTTCCCACTGACAGTCTCAGCAGGAAGGCTGAAGTGCAAAAGACCCTCAGACATGAATCCTGCAGTCTTTTTGACTTGGATGGAGCTAAGACAATAAGGCAGTTAGATGCCAGAGGTAACTAGTGCACCATTTTATGCTAGGCTACTGCTGATTTGTCCATAAGTACTTTTAGCATTGTGGTAGTCAGGTGGTTCTAGAAGAATGGAACAGAGACTGTAAGACACAATGACAATGGGCATTTAGAAAATAATTACAAGTGAGAATATTATAGTCTAACAAAGGAATCATTCCCTCCACATGGCCTATAGCAAGCTGTCGTGTAAAAATGTGTGTGCTCGTTTTTCAAAACCCAAGCTGCTGAGGATGCAAGTGTGAAACTCCATGTGTGCCCAATTTCATGCAGATTGGATTTGAGCTATACGGCTGATTTAGGTCCTATCTACCTTACTTCTTTGAAAAAAATGTACAAGTTTATTGCACTAGGGTTGTAGCCCATTGCTTTTGAAATTTTCCATAAAATGAAGCTTCTGTGTTTATCTTTCCTGCATTTTCAAGTGCCATATCTTAAATGCCAAATCTGTCAAGTGGGATCCAAGAGTAAATACAATGGGCCTTTTCTGGCATTTGAAGAAAAATAAAGTTTTTTTTCCTAGTTGTCCTCATATGGGTTGTTGTAAAGGATCTAAAGTTAATGTCTGGTGTTTCTGCAATGAACTGGCCTCCCAGAGAAACTTTTAATATGCCATCTTTATGCTTTTCAACTTGAAGTATTCCAAAGCTTCTGAAAGCTGCTGGATAGATAGCTCTCATTCTTTGATATAAAACAGAAGCTCCTGTGCATCAGTACCTAGCAAAGCAGGGAAAAATAAGAGTACTGTTCTTTGAAATCTCTGTTCTCTTGGACTAATGTCCTGTGCTGGACTTTCAGGAACAGACATTTTGTTTCACTTTTTTTTTTTTTGTCTTTTATTATGTGATCCCACAATTCCACTTCTAAGGTAATGCCGAGAAATCCCCTTTGTAATTATTATTATTATTTATTTATTTAAATAGCTTTGAGAAATCTTTCTCTGAAAATACGGATTTCTACTTCTTTGCCTCAAAGTTGAAGTGCAATTGAAAAACAAAACCAAACCAAACCAAAACCAAAAACAAACAAACAAACAAACAAAAAAGAAAGATTTGGATTCTCAGGTGTAACTCTTGCTGTCTGAGATTATACCAGGTGCTCCTGCATCAGAATTGCTGGGTATAAAAGCAAAACTTTCATAGTCTTCGTTTGCTTCGTGAGTTTTGGTTTTCTAAAATCTCTGAAAATCTAGCTGCTTGCTGTCAAAGGCATGAGGAGAAATGAGACTGGGGTTCCATGTACGGATAAAGTGAGCATTGTCTGAAACATGGTGGGTAGATTAGCTGTGTGAACTCCAAGTAAGAAACTGCCCATCATTGCAGTAAGGCTAATCTCCCTGTCCTTGTCCGTTCATAGTGATCAGTTTGCCCTTTACTTAATATAATAAAATATATAATAAAAATGTATTAACAACTTTGAACCACCCTTATCCCCTTTCCAAAACCCCTTGGGATCCCTTCAAGGTTAGAGGATGTGCAGTATATGCACCTCAAAGAAATTGTATGTTCATTATCTGTACCCTTTTATGGTACAACTTGTCCTTGCCTGTTGCATCCCTTGCAGCTTCTTTTTACTCCAGGTCTTGGTCTGCAGCCTCTACCTGCACAATGTAGCTGTGTAGACATCACTGATGAGATACTAATGGTAGTAATACCTGGCAGTCCTGCTTGTCTTCCAAAGATACCTTTCTGGTGAGTTTTGTGAGAATCAGATCAGGCTATGTATTTGGAAGTGTGTGTTCAGGAGGCCTGGACTCTTAGACTGACTTCTTCAAGGCAGAACCTCCATCATTGTTTCCAAGCAGCCTGCCCACCTGCTAGTTTGGATAGTGGCAATGTTCATAGGTTTTTTTTTCTGATTTTTGATTTTACCTTGACTTTTCTCCTAAACACCTTGTAACTCAATCTGCAATTACTTATTCAAAGAACACATCTCACAGTAACATAGATAATAGCGTGATTTTAGCCCTATTGGGTTGTTCATGTAAACAGTCAGTTCTATAGCAGTTTAAATAAGAGCTGTGGAGATGGAACTGCTCTCCTTGAATGTGGAGATCATTATGTTTAAAGAATTGGCATTGAAAGGTCATAAGGAAGAAGGTTTGTACTAAGAGACAGTCATATGAATATGTTTTGCTGAGATGCATTTTCTTATTTGGAAATGTACTTATCTATAATACTTATCTTTTCTGGCACAAAGATGCTGATATGTTATGCTACCTGCTGGCTATCTAAATATAAGACATCCCCTAGCTAAGCTAACACTAGCTCTACTAGAATTAGCTCACTTTTGAATGTGCTCAGTGTGTTTTATCTGAAGTGCACTTGAATGTATTCAAGTTGGCAGAGCAGGATGTGTCCCAGGGTAGGCAGTGGAGACAGATCCAGGTAGACAACACTTGTCAGAGAACAGCTCCTTCAGAAGACCTAGAATTGAATGTGCTGTTTAACCAAAGTTATGGACTGTCATGCATGGTAGTGTGTGCACTGAGCATAAAGACACGGGGCAGGCAGTGCTGCCCCATATGGCAAGTCATATGCTGTAGTGATGTGTCAGAGCTGATGTCCTTTGCAAGTCTGATACTTTGTCTTTTGCTGTGACTGACACAAAATGCATTGGGAAGGTGAAAGGACTTCAGGCAAGGGACAGTTAAGGAATGGTTGGCTGGATTGTGGTGCCTCGTCTGCTGAGCCTGCACATGTATAAATGGGCGTCTTATGTAGGGGCTGAGTTGTGGACAGGCACACCAACCATCATAGGTTTAGATACCTCTGTCTGTGCATCAGCTTGATCTTTTTCAATTGAGACAAGTTCCTGGCATTAATAACAGTAGAGGTGAAAATTGCACCTGATAGTTATTTGTGTGTGGTAAAATTACTGTCATTTACAAATCTCAGTGAATAACCTCTTGTTCTTTTTATGACCTAGTTCTAGAGTAAAGGCAATAATAAGCTAGCTCCTGACTTGTCCGTTCTTGTATGCTATACTTGAGTATTCTCAGCATTATACTCTTCATGTCTTTCTTACAGGAAAAGGTAGCAGAACCCTTGTAGATCTCTCTCCTCTGGTACCCTTTCTACTTTGTCTTTTGTCTTCCATAAACTGACTGGCAGAAGCACTTCTTCCTTCAAAATCTCTTCTTGTAATCCACTTCAGTATGTTAATGCTTTTAGGAAAATAACTGATTCTGGTGTCAATAAGAAACTTGATATTTATTACTATTTGTTTATCTTACCATTAATTCTTGAAAGTATTTTAGTTTAAGTCATCTAGTCTTTCTTATGGGCTCTGTATGCCAACTTCTTTCTGCCACTTGTTTGAGTCTTACCTGTTGTGTCTCACCTAAGAGAGTAGGAGTGGTTTGAAAGGTACCATGAAATAAATTATTCCCAGTAATTGCCTGTGTGCCAGATCCACTACTGCTTTCCAAAGGTGTGCTAAGTACACACACACATACTGAAAGCCATGGCATACCACTGTGGATGATTCGTATTCATGCAAGCATCCGACACATGCGCACACATGCACCTGCATCATAGCATAATTTGAGGACCATGTTCCATGTGCTCCCAGGTCAACCTTGAGGAAGAGTTTAGGCTGCTGAGAGAAACACATTGCAACTTAAAGAGTTAACCCTACAGTAATTGGAAGGCAGGGGGGAACAGTGTAATGGAAGGGTGAAGAGTTTCCATAAACCCATTGCTTCAGCTCAGAAAACCTGCTAAGGGGCAGTGGTCAGAGAGAAACAGAAGGAGAGAGAGAGATATCAAGTGTAGTAATCAGAATGAAAAATGGAGCTCCAGTTACTTTAAACAAGAGCTAATTTATCACGAGAACGAGTGGATAAGTAGCTGAGTTTCAGGCGTTCAGTAAGTTCCCCGTTCTGCTCCAAAAATTATTCCACCCCTGTCTCCATGCTCCCATAAATCATCCCCTTCTTCACTTCTGCTCCGATTACCAATTACTCCTGCCTACAACACGCTTTTCCCTGCCCGACACAATCTGATGGGGCCCTGCCTTTTAATTTTACAAATGCTTTTTCCTTCTTGCTTCTCAGCTCCCTGTTCCTACTCCTCCCCTTGCCAGTTTCTTTCTGTATCTTTGTTTTCCCTTTCCTTCCTCATCTTTTTTTTTTTTTTTTCTTTTTAATTTGAAGAAATGGAGGGCAGTAATGTTTTCTGGCACCTCCCTCTGTGAGGTTGACAGAATTGAAGGAGAGGAATAGAAATTAATTATTTTCCCCAATCTGAACCCTCTTTGAATCTGTGGGTCTTCTCCCTAAGTACATGACAAATTCTAGATTCAGTACAGCTGTATCAAAGGTGAAAGACTTGTTCTTGAAAGGATGAGTTGCTCTTTGTTGAGTTTGAAAGGAAATATATTTTTCTTTTTTTCCCTTTTTCTTTACATAGAGCTTTCTATGGACTAGAGATATTATGTGAGCTGCACAGCTGTAGGCAGGAGAACTTTAATTTCCATTGCAGTGTGTTATTTTTCTGCACATACTTCACCAATGTTAATATTTACATTACAGCAGTTCCCAGCTAGGTGTCTGCAGATACGGAGGCACTGACCTGGGCCCCAAATGTGATAATTTAAACCAGGTCTACACAAGAAATTTTTGTTAACTTCAGTGATTCCATACATGAAATCATCTTAAACCAAACTTGTACTAATAAGCAAATGTCAGTTTCAGGAGAATGAGTTGAATTTATTGTTGTATCTTTTTAACACAAAAAAATCCCTCTGATATTTCTTATGTATGGCAGCGCAAGTCTGGTGTGCTATTTTAGATGCTGGATGGGTCTGTACATGCATTGCATACCTAAAAGTCCTAGAAACAAATTTCAAACATCAAGGAACTGGTATGCAATAAAGCATTATTTTGCTCAAATATATTGTTTCACAACATAAATTATTGCTTACTGCATGTTTGTACCAGCTACATTTGGAGTATTTGAAGCCAACATATGTCATATTTATCAGTTTGGCATGGAGGCAACAGATTTGTTTGATTCAGGAAGGTCATTTTTGGAGGCTTCATTAACCGATGTTCAAGTAGCTTATGATTCATGAGAACTAACTTAAATAAAACTTATAAAAACTTATAAAGCCCTAAGTTGGAAGTCACCACAAGCAAAGAGAAATGCTAAAGCATTTAACCTGATATGCACAGACCTGTTATTTTCATCGTTGAGGTATTCTACCAAATGGCCATGAAGCTTACTGAATCCACAAAGTCAAAATTCCCTTGCTCTGCTGAGAACAGGACAGGCGAAGTGACAGCTCTGCGTGGTGTGCTGCAGAGAAAACGTCTGTCCAGGACTGATTTTTGTGCAGGATAATAGATGGAGTAGATGGATTATCAAGTGATAAATCACACAGAGAAATTGGCTGTTGCCAGAACCCATGAGCGAAGAGATAGCTGGCATGCTCTGCAGTAGGTATAGCCATCTCCGTCTAAGAGGCAGTAGCCATTATGTATTCACCAGAAAAACAAAACTAGTTGATTTTACAGTGCAGCTTCTTGAAATAAGGTGTTTGCAGCAAAACATGATTGGGAAAGGTAACACGTAAATTCATGTGTATCTTTCTGGGGGAAAGAGCAGGGGAAATCTTCTTTGTTCTTATTTTTCCTCTTTGGTCTTATTTTGTCTCTTTATTCTCATTCTTTAAAACCCTTAGTGGTATTTTCTGGCCAGGAAGAATCACAAGCATCTTTCAGTAAGGACATAGTTAGAGAAGCTAACTGAGCATGGCACAGCCATTCCACGTGGTTCATATGCACTCCCTCTGCCCTACCAGGTAAAGACTGGTTGCTGGCATTAACTGTGTAACTCTGTAATCAGTAATGTTGCTCCACATCACCCCGATGACCAATGATACTGTGAGCCCATTTTTGCAGAAGTATAGTACATGAACACATAAGCATAGTCCCATCAAAGTTTTGTATGTAATCTCCAAAAGTAACTTGAGACTTCTTTACTACTTGTAACTGGACGCTGCTTTTTAATAATGCAAAGCATTTGACTGAACCTTATCAAGGTTGTCCATTACCCATGGGATTAGCCCCTGAATTGTTTCGTGACTAACAGGGTAACTGAGATTCACCCTGTACCTAGTCATTTGAGCACTGGGTTAGCATCTAATACACCACTGGGGTGGTGGTCACCTTTAGGTAAAGATTCTTGACTCCTGAGCTGTACGTTTTGAACATAATTTTAAAACTGTGGTTGGATGGTAGATTAATCTTCCAGCTCCCTCCTCCTGAGGACCTGGTATATATTGAACACTGAAATGACAGATCCAGAACTTTGCTCTGCTGTCTCATTTCTTGAAAATCCCTATGTGAGTGATGTAATGTTCAGAGTTTTCCCTAGAAATCCCTTCACAGCAGTTTTAATATAGAGAAAGAAGCAGTGACCTCATATTGCCTTGAATCTTTTTTGAAAGTTATGTTTTAGATGTTCTGACAGTTCCACTGTTTCATGGCAGTGTACATTTTGACAAAGAAAGGACTTTAAAGGAATTTTTTAATCACTTTCAGGACTTGACTGCCAAAAATTACCTTTTCCACAGGGTAGCTTATGTTTTTCTGGGCGAACATCAGTGTGGTATCATAGAAAAAAGTAAACATTCATGCTCCAAGAAGAAGCAGGCAATTATGTTGAGTAGCCTGAAAGCTGCAGTCAGGTAAGGATACACAGTAGAGAGACTTATGTGCTTGCCAGCCTTGCCTCCCATCCCATCTCACCCTCTTTTAAATCTGTTAGTTAGTTGCCCATAGGCTACATGCCCAGGGCTCAACACATACAAAATGAGAAGCAAGATCTCTCTGTGTTCTCTGTACTACCTCCTAGTCTTCTGTGTGATGCTATCCATCCATCTTCTCTCCACTTTAAAATAATACTGACTCTGATAGCTGGGAGCAAGAGCAAATTGAAGAGCTTCAATGGTAGAAAACCATTGGATTTGGAGCGGAATGATTTTTTTGACACCCATACTGAATGTGGCAAATATAGGATAAAAAAAAAGGATATACCTGAGGTTTTTGCTGCAGAGCAAATGTGGAAGGAGCAATTGCTGTCAACCCTTTTCTTTGCTGCCTGTTCTCAGTACTGTCACCTTGCTTGAGAAGGTATTTTTTCAGGAGTCAGGAGAGAAGACTTGTCCCTTCTGTCCCAGTTGAGTGATACCAGAACAGGGCAAAGAACTGCCTGTTCATTCCATAGGTGGACCTTGCTTGGACAACTGGATGTTTGCAGTACAATCACTGTGAGAAAGGACCCTTATCCTATCAAGAGGTCTCTGGGCTGCACTAATGTTACCTGTCACATCCAGTGTGTCTTGAAAACAAATATCTGTGAGGAAGGTTATCACAGAGCTATTTAACCCATCCCCTTATGTGTCCATTGCATCAAGATACCAATTAGGCCATGCTGCTTGCTTGTGTAAACCTCACTTAAAAAAGAAAGGAGCTGACAGGATTTAGGTGCTCTGGGAAAGAGGGAAATGGCTGTATTTCAGAATGGCTGCCTACAGAATTCCCTGGTGCCAATTTTAGATGTGTTGTTTTTCCCTGACACTAACATTAGTGAAAAGGAAACGGACTTAATATTTGAAGAGTCTAAAGCATTGAGCACTCATCTATTGTATTTAGTCTCTATTTGCCAATTACTAATTCGCTGACATTTAGTTTGCCAAATAGTACTGCATGCTTTATCTGTGGTAAATTTATTTAAAGGAACACATTTGACTCCCCACTGAAGAGAAAATGAAGTTTATGTATGTTACAAGGAGGAACATGGTCCCTTCGTGCATGCAGCAAAACATCTGATTGCAAACAGCTTAGACAGGACAGCAAGGTACAGGGAGATGTATGAATTTTGGAGGTAATAGTTTCTGTTTTATTAATTTTTTTTCACTTAGCATTCACTGGAAGTTTACTCTCATTTCTTACTTCTGCGACATGACACAGGCTTAACACCGACCTTTCTAGAGTCTTAGAGTAACAGCATTCAGCTCTGCTCTGAGAAGTGGTCAGTCAACTTTTTATTAGTAGGAAGGGCTAGGATGTCTCAGATCATGGAAGGGGGAAAGAAGGAAAATACATTTTTAAAGACCATCTTTGAAAATGTTAGAACCTTCTTGCTACCAGTTATATTAAGTTAACCTTACTGACTCTGAAATTTAAAAAAAAAAAGAAGCATGTGATCTACTTTAGTTCTATTGAGGTAGCAGAACCACAAAGAAGGATACGGGATGCTGTTCCTCCACTGACAACCAAATGGGTTTTTTAAGCTGACTTCTTGGAACACACAGGGAGGCAAGAGAACAGTTGTGTTGTGCCTGTAGCATTAGTTGGGGCTAGACAGGATTTAAACAGCAGAGCCTTTCTTAGTAACAGGGTACAAGAAATTAGAACACAGCATAATTTTCTGGAGCCTGGGTGAGTTTGTATTCATAACAGGTGATGGCAGCCTTCTAAAATCTGAGCGCGCTAGAGCTGGAGTCGTTAGGCTTTGAATACTCATAGTTTCCCAGAAAGTTTTAGCAATCATTTCATGTATGGAAGCACAATAAAAACAGATAAGCATTTACACTGCAGTATGAACATATACACATACAGGCTTCAATGGCCAAATGTTTTCAACAGGAACAATTCATTTTGTTTATCAGAGCCCAGCTGCACTGACCTTAAGGGGTCCATCTCTTCTGCAGGAAAAGACTCCAGGGTTCATCAGAATAGGCTTTCAGCTTCAGCTTGGAAATTATCTTGAGCCTGTGTAGCTTCCAGGGGAAGTTACTGGTGTTTCCAGGTGCTCAGTACCACTCTGAACTGGATCTTAGATTTTGGACTAGCCTGGCTCTATTTATGTGCTTATTAATGAGGATATCCTGGGAGGGGTTTCTTCATTTTTCATATGGATGCATCTGGGTTTTTAAAATAAGATGCATCGTATAAATTAACTCATAAATCTTTATTGTGGTCACTTCAAATGCACTCTGTGATTGACAGTACAAAAATGTGATGCTTTGGTTTACCTAGAGGCTGCCTAATTCAGCTTGTTTTCTTGAGTCTTTCCTCCTGTGCTAGGGCATTTCTCAGGTCACCTACCAAGGTACATTTATGTTGTTACTAAATACTTCCATCCTTAAGTGATGGAAATCTATCTTCTTTAATTCCAGGCACTGGTATCACTGGAGAAATGCTTTTTCATAGTAGAAATGGAAGAGGTGAAATTGAAAAAGAGGGAGGAGTACAAAGAGCCTGGTTATGCTGCTAAGACTCCATATAATGAGTAAGAAATTATAAAACTGTAATAAGGAGACTACTACCATTATCACCATTTCTCCCCCAGAGAAGGGGACAGAATTACTTGTATGCCATAAACCATTAGCAGGCAGTAGGGATTTTTCTCTAGCTTGTACATTAGTTTTTTTTCCTAAAGAAAAAGGATCTGTACAGGAAATGGGATAAAAAGCAATGTGGTAGTTAGCTTTGATAACTGGATAGAGTTTGTTTAACTTCAACTCAGAAAATCATTTAATAAGGTGTGTTATGGTGATCAGTGGGAAGAATCAAGAGGGTGACTGAAGTGGGGACAGCAGCAGGTAGTGCTGAAAGAAGGCTTTTCCAGGTCTGATTTGTTTTAACCATTAATGACATTGGCCAAATGATCAGTATGGTGCTGTTGGAAAAACTGAAGCTGGGACAAATTTTAGCCGTTGAGACGCTTCCACTGGACAGAGGAACTACTGTGCAATTGCCCAAGAGCATGTTACAACTACTCTTGAAATGGCACACACAATTCCAGTCACGAGAATCCCAATAGGACAGGCAGGATCTGGAACAGAGCACTGAAAGGTACTAAGGTGACCAGTGATATGGGAAGCCTTTTTTACAAGATTTAAGAGCTTTGGTAGTTCAGTCAGGCAAAATGAGGGAAGAGGGTCTATGATTTCTGTCTATAAATACATCAAACCATGAAACCCTCAAGAGAGAGAACAGCTATTTAAGTTTAAGGATAATGTTGGCACAAGAACAAATGGGTATAAGCTATCTGAGAATAAATTAGTCTGGAAATTAAATGAAGGTTTCTAAGCATCAGAGAAGTGAGATTCTGGAACGTCCTTCTGAGTGAAAATAAATAGGATGAGGTTTAAGATGGAACATGGTCTTTCATGAAAGAGCTCCTGTGCTAGTAGCAGGAAGAAATGGGACTGTATGACCAAGAAGTCTCTTTCAATCTGTGCATCCGCCCTGCCCTCACCCTAGTCCAAACCCCTTCTCTTTTTCAATACTCTGAGCTCCACCTGCTCCTGCTCTGAAAGCATCATGGACCCCTTATCAGAATTCTGCATTGCAATAGATTGTTTTTAATCCTTCCCATATCTCCCTTATTTTTTTCCTTGCCAAGCTTGCTGGGCTGTAATGTTTCTCTTCATGTAATCCATCACAGACACAATGTCGCTTGTGCAAATTAAAATGCACCTCAGAATAATAAAAAAGGGCCTTTTTTTTCCTTCCTTCCCAGCAGCAGTTCCTCAACACAAACCATTTGTCTCTGGGCAGGAATTCAAGAATGTTAACCCTGTATGTGCTCCTGTAGGGTACACAGCACCTCCTGTAGGAACAACACTTGCTAGAGACGTGCAGTGCCGCAGGCTGCCTTGCATTGGGGGCCTTGCATATAGCTGGAATTGTAACCCAGTTCTTCGCTCATTGGCATATTGATGATAAGGTTCAGTGCAACAAGATAAAGATGCTCAGTGTCTGAACAAAGAGACACAACCCATGAAAGCTACATAAACTGTGGTGCTCCACAGAACTCAGACAAATGGTCTAAGCTGAGCAATTTATGTTGGGATCTTTAGAAGGAGTCATTGAGAACCAACTGAGTGATAGAAGGGTCACTAGGCTATGCCACACTGCTGTACGCTTCTGGAGGCTGTCATTGGCCTGGGTGGGCACTGCTAACTTGTGACTTAGAAACAAAGTTACAATAGCTCCTTTCCCAATGAATTCCATCCCAGCTGAGGCAGTGCATGTAAAACGTTAAATGAAGGGCAGGATTTTATTTCTTGCTTCTTTCATTTGGAGGGACGGTGTGAATTTCTCCTCAGTGGCATATAAATTCTATGAAGTTAAATATGCATTTTGAAAACTCATTTCATATGACGAGAAAGGTCCAAGACTGGACTAAGAGGTAGGCAGGTGCTAGAGGATCTCAATGTTTGGCCATAGGGAGGTCCCAATGGGTTACCTCTTCCTCCAGCATGAACAGTATCTAATTCTCCAAGTCCTTTCTTGCATCCCCTTCTCCAGTTCAGGTGTTTGCTAAGCTTATCAGTGTGAGCTAATGTCAGCATTAGGGCAGTGAGACTTTGATGGCTTTCCAAATCAGGCATGAGGCTTGAATCACCCACTTTGACTTGAGGAGGAAGCATGTCCATGGGTGGAGGCAAGAACAGGCTATGCAGGATGTATAGAAGTCAACTAGTGTGTGAAGAAAGAGAGGGCCAAATCAATCAAGAATTTCAAAACTTCAGGTTTCTGGCAGAGGAGGTTTCTTCAGTCTTCTTAATGCCTATTTGGAATAACTAGTCAGGCGTGGCTAGAAAAATAATTATGTAACCAACAGTATGGAAATGCAGAGGTGTGCTGAAGAGGCTCTTCTGTTTGGATGTCCCCAGTTTTGCCCTCACTAATTCAAGGGACTTCAGCTGTTGTACCATGCTGTAAAAGTTGGGTAGGTGAATGGAAGTCACTCTTTAGAGCGTGAATTCTACTGCTGTAATTTGCTTTGTGTTAGCAGCAAGGCTGCTCTATTCTTGATTTCCTTTGGAGCCCCCAGACAAATGGCATAGAACCCTGGGAGACTGTTCCTTTTCAATTTACTTTTTTCCTGTTCGTCCTGCTGTGAGTCTTGCTGTTTCCAATCTTCACCCTTATCATCTGAAAAGAATAATTCTGAGTTGGATCTCTGCACTTCATTCTTGGTGCCAAAGAAATAGTGCTGCCTTTTTTTCAGTGTCACTGTCTTCCTTTATCTTTTTCTCATAATGCAAATCTTCTCATAATTCAAAGACCCACCAATTTGCTGGTAAACTTTCTGTTTCCAGCAGATGTAAGAAGATTCCTTGAAGTTTTATTTCCAAACAAAACAAGGCAAGTGATCCCACTACATTTCCGTGAGTGTCTATCGTTTTTCACTCATTTCCCATATTGTGGGTTAATCTGTTTTTGCATCTGCTGTTTCAAATGACTTAGCTGAAAGAGATTCAGAATTCTTAAATATACGAGGTCCTAGTAAGTTCCTTGGACAGACTTTTCAGTATGTGTGCTAGGTTCAATTTCTTCATCCCTTTTTAGAGAAACAGTAGATAGTCCTTTAGAAGGGGTGCATGAGTGTCCTATTTGCGGGAAAACTCTCACTGAAGTTCACATATTTTTATATGGAGCACAGTAAATTCAGCACACAGCAGTCAGTTGGAAGGTAGGATTCATTCACTGTGCTGCTCACGAAGCTACTTGTAACAAGTTCAGTGAATGACTTCTGGATTCTATGGCCATGCTTACTTCTACCAGGTCTGTTAATTTGTATGTTCCTTTCTATTGCATTCTCCCAGACTGAAGTTGCAGTTTTTGTTGCATTTTGTCACATGATATATCTGGTTGCTATCTATCTCCAAAGGATTTCTCCTCAGAATACTCACACTTTTTCCATTTGCTGATGTTCTTGAGCATAAGGTGTCATCAGCAAAGCAGTTCATATTGCTTAAGTTTCTGTGTCTGTGGACACCTGTGAAGGGAAAGCAGCCAGCAGTCCTCAGAGCCACCAGCTGAAGATAAGGCCAAGCTAGTATTGCAGGGCCTTCTTGCTTTTACTGAGGCCTAACAGAATTGTCTTCAGTTAGATGAGGCAGATGTCTAGTTCATGGACAGTCTAGTGGCATGTAGACAGGTTGATGAAAGTCTTAGCTCATCTTGATCAAGAGCATCTGCAAAACAAGAAGGTTGTAAACAGTACAGAGATTGGAGACTCATGAAAGCCTCTGAATCCTTGCTGTATTTAGCTCTGGAAGGTCACGTTCCTTACAGTGTCTCAGTTTTCCCACTTGCAGTCTAAGAACAGTGACAGCTACCTGCATCTCTTGCCATTAGTGGAGGAAGACGAGATGTGGATGTCAGGGGAAGAACTGCTAAGTATTTTACTGTTCTGTTAAAGGAAAGTGAGTTTAGCAGCAGTGACTCTCCAGCACCACCTAATACTGGGAGAAATGATCTATCAGACTGCTAGTGCTTGAAAGTCCAACTTGCCTACATGTGTGTAGTCCCTAAGTATGATTTTTTTTCTGTTTGACTCTGTGTGAGAATAGGGCAGAGGAGTTGGTCTGTTGATTCAGAGCAGTAGTAACCTGATAGTTGTGTGCTTCCCTGGAAAACAGCCATAACCCCTGTGCCCACTTCTTGTTATGTCCTGGCTTCATTGCTCTGACAGCATGAAGGATGTTTGGTTTTGTTCCTAAAGCTGCTGTCATTTATCATCCTCTTGTAAAGCCAGAATCCACTGCTCACCTGCCCTCCATCTGTCCCAGGTTTTCTGCTCCCCTCATATTCCAGAATTTTTGTATTCCAGAAATAAACCACTGAGTACTAGGGAAGCATTAACATCCTTTCTGCTCCATGAAAATATTGCTGTGACCAATGGTGATGGTCTGACCAGTTTTTAGCCCTTGGAGGCTATGGAGGAGCAGCTCCAGTCACAGAATGGAGCTCTGATAGTAAGAAATAGACCTGAATAGTAAGAAACAAACCTGAAATAGTTGATAATTCCACAGAGATGGTATCTGGTCATGAATTGGGAAACTTATGTAGTTGGTGCCGGCAGAAGATTTTCAGCATTCAAATGGTAGAGAAGGAGATTCTATCATTCTATGAGAGGGATACAGTGTGCAAACTCCCCATTCGTCAGGCAGTGTAAGTCTCTTAAAACTGCCTGGGCTGTAGCGTGCCTGGATGTATGCAAGAACTGTGGAATATGTGGGAATAGAACATGACTGAAAGATTATCCAGCCTTATTCTGTATTGTATCTGTGACCCAGAATGATCCACAAGCAGCTCTCTAAGTTCAGATCAGTGGTATATCAGTTTTTATGGACAAGCTGAAATAACTTAGAGACAAGCAGAAACTTCTGTTGGGACTGGAGATGATGGGATAAGGAAAATAAACATAGCATTCATTCACCTTGTCTATAGCAATGATTTCAGACAGTAACAACCTGAAGCCAGCAAAAATTGTAGTTTGGAGCTGGATGTATGCAGCATACTGCCATTTGTGGCACAAACATGAACTGTGCCTAAGGGATTTTTCTTCTGCCCTGCTTCAGCAATAATGATGAGTCTCATTTCTTGAAGCCTAGAAACATGGCACTGTGTTTCTAGAAATATTGTGTAGGCCTTGTATGGGATTCTTTGGAGAGACAGCTTGTAATGTTAAGACTGCTTACAAAAGGGCCAGCTTTGGTCTTGCTAGGTTCAGAAGGATTTTGATAGGTACTGGACTCCATGCAGAAGCCTGTTTTGGCATGATATCTTACAGTAAGCAGAACGATCTCACTCCACAGGCAAGAATTTTCCTATGCATCTGTTGGAGCTGTCAGCATTTGACTCTTACTGTCCTTATTTATAGAGCAATATCGGTGTTCTGAGCACTTCACAGATACATAAAAGAGAAGATTTCCTCTCTCCAAGGAGCTGACAGTAACTCAGATGTACAGGAGTCATGGGACAATAATTCAGGTTCTGATGAGGGCAGAAGTCTTCGCAGTGTGTGAAGAGGGAAGCTCTGTTAGCAACCATTTGGTGCAGGAAGCAGGTGTGGGTGATGGGGCCCAGGCAACGATGAGAGGAGCTAAGAGAAAGTGACGAGGTAGCAGGTTAAGGGTTGAGGAAGAGAAGGGATGTGTAGGCAGTAAGGCTGCTCTCAGTGGGCTCAAAAGCAGTTTAGCTTGCAGTGCCCAATTCTTTTTCTGCTCCCTATAGTGAGAAAATAGAGAACATCTGCACCCTCCCTACTTCCCTTCACCTACTTCTCTGTCTGCTTACAAAGGGAGGGAATGATGCTAATGACTATCATTAGCAGCACTTACAGTTCATCTGTCAGGAAGCACCAAGGGCTGCATTTGCCAAAGAAATTCCTTGTAGCTGGATCTATTTGCTCAGGTCAAGGCCTTGCTTTCAGCGTTTGGAAATCCTCAGCTTCTGAAGATCGGGCAGCTTAGCCCTGGGCCTTGCTGTCGTGTGCCTTGCAGAGCTGACACAGGAGCTGTGGGGTCTTTTTACCTCGATGGCTCTCAGGGCCTGTTTGTAAATGTGTCTGTCTTCTCCTCCAAGCAAATCCTTGCAGTATTTCTTTTCAAAACTCCAGTTTCCATAGTCTGGGTGCAGAATTCAGTTTATAGGTGGATCTAAGCTTAGCAACAGGGCTGCTTTTCTTACATACCTTTTATGTGTCCATGTGCCCTCTGTGAAGGGAGCTAGAGACTGCAAGTCAGCAGTGTCTCCTGTACAAGTCAGCGTAAGTTGTCTGTGCTGACTGTTGACCTCCCTCTTTTTTTTTTTTCTTTTTTTTTTTCTGGTCTGTGGCCATAGGCAGTGATTGCAAGAGAGAAAGACATCACTGTCCCCCCCTTCCTCACCTTTCACTTTGTGCCCTGGTCAGATTAAGCACTCCTGCTGCCTTTTATTAATCTTCTCCTGGGACAGTGTTATCAGCAGCCCATCAGAGTTCAACATGCCCTCAGTCACTGGCGTTAACTCGATTAGGGTAGCGACGAATGACTTACAGGGAAGCTCTTCTTCACAGGCAGTATTTGCATACAGTGATTGATGCTGATACGTCCTCTAAACACATCCACATTTTGCATTTTAAACAAAGCAATTGCTGTGGAACCGTTCCCTGTCACTCAGTGGGATTTCCAGTGCCAACATAGGGCATACCTTCTATTTCATGAAATGGCCTTACTGTTGCCCCAAGGGGAGTTTCAGACGGGATGAAGGGAAGGTCACTGACTCCACCTTACGTTTAGAGGGGAAGAAATGAAAGCCTCTTGTGTGTCTTGGCTTGTGAAGTTGCTTGTGGACAGTTTGGTTCTTTGTGGCAGTGTTGCAGTCAATGGGCTTTCCATCAGGAAGGTCAGGTACTGGGCAGTACTGCATAGATGTAGGTGTATATATACACATAAATACACCTTCCTTGACCAATTGTCAAAAGAAGCAAAGATGCCACTTTCTTTCAATTTCTCCTGAGGATTTTACTGATAGACATGTCCAAATGAACTTTTGAATTGGCATGGTGTCCTGAGCCATGTCTACTGAGGAGTGGGTGAGCTGAACTTATGCTTGAAGGAAAGGCAAAAGGAACAAAGTGACTCTATCTGTGGTGAATAGGGTTGGTATGTAACAAGGGAATGCAGCTTGCTTTGCGAAGATCACTGGTTGTTTGTTTTTTTTTCTTTTTATTTTAAATGCGGTTTCCTCCCTTTCAAAGCAAAAGGGAATTTGCCAAGAAAGTAACACATTTCGAACAGCTGCAAAGACTTACCTGGGATTTAGGCTGCAGAGTTCCTTGAGGCCTGCACTCACTCTTCCTATTTGTCTGTGGAGGGCAGGGATGACTGTGGAGGAAGGATAATAAAAGCCACTTATACCGCTCGTACAGAGGTCTCAGAAAGAGCATCTCACAGAGGCTGCCAGTGCCCTTTGGTCTGCAGGTGCTCCTGGTTTGCTCCTGGTTAGGGCTCATCACTTTCAACAAAACTCATAGAGATCTGCTGGTGCTCCAGTGAGATCTGGAATTGCTTGGAGGAAATACTTATTTCACTCATTCTGTCATTCATTTCTCATCTTGTGCTTATCTCAGAGGTCTTGCAATGAGCTGCTCGTTGCCCATTTTGAGTCTGAAAACTTCCTAGTTTTACAAAGCTAGGCACTTCATTTGTGGGCACAGACTGCCTGCTCCATAGAATGTGGGAGCTCTATGGAGAAGATGGCCTTTCATCTCATGCCATACCATATTAGTTTTACGAATGTGACAAGTTCAGCTTTGCACAAATAACATATTGCCCACGTCTTGCTCTATTTGGTATTGTATTCAGATGGTCTGAGTGCTCAGTGATGTGGCCTAGGAGAAATGACTGCAAATTTCTTTGTTGTTTGAGTGACAGCTTGCTTCCAGAGGTAATTAGAGCTGGTTGGTGCTTTGGTGCTCCCATCCCCTTGCGGATTTGTAAGGCATTAGGTGTGTGGCAACTCAGAGAGAAGCATAGAGATGCTCCAGTTCCCAGGTCATAAATGCCACAAAATTTATAAATCCTAATATCCACTTGGACTTGGGACTAAAGTGGAAAAGAAGCACTGTAATGACCTTTCAAGGGGTCTTTTAATTTTTCAGAAATCCAAACAGGAAAATTTAGACCTAAGGAGTCTGAGTAAAACTGAGTTGTATTGCCATTATGTGGATGCATGGGAGTTAATATCTACTCAGAAAAATTCTGGAGCTCTGATTTTTTAGCTGGAAAAGAAAACAAAGTCATGATAGTTATGAAAGTTGTTAAGTTAGAATGTTAAACAAAATTAATTCTAGGAACAGAAAGAGCAGCACAGTCAGTCATCTTGAGGGCAAAGGTGAGGAACAAAGTGATTTGAGTGTTTTCCATGGTTAGTGGTTGCTTCTCTCCTAGTTGGCCAGGAGCTTGTTGGCCTCCTGTTTGTGTACTGCGCTCTCACTGATGCAAAGCATGTCTGTGTCGTGGTTTCCTGCCAGCCAGATGACAAAGTGATAAAGCCAGCTACGCCAACTAGTTAGGTAGCAAGCTGTGTCATGTTTTCTCTTCTCTCTCCTATTTCTCTCATTTTTTTCTCCTTGGAAGCTCAAAATATGTGTGAGCACGAAGGCAGCAGCCTTCCTAGTTATGAGAAGTCTCCCAGCAGAAATAAGCATGTACCTATGGTGTGGACTGGCAAGGAAATAATGTTATGGCCAGCCCTGTCCCTTCTCATTGAGAGGTGCTACAAACTACAATGGGACTACAGAGGGAGAAGACTAATAAGGAAGAAATGATTTTTCAGAGCACAGAGTTCCTGGGACACTGCTGAATGCTCTTTTTGTGTTATAATTCAGACCTTTCCTCTCCTTGTCATTTCAAAGGTATGGTGTGTTTCTGACTTGCTGGGTAGCCACCTACCTGATGGATGCTCATGAAAGAGCTTATCTCACTTCTCAGTTGTGGCAGAGATGTCAGCAGGACATTTTCCTGAATTGTGGCCTTCCAGTACTTAATGGGAGCATATAGACAGGAGGGAGAATGACTGTTTACAAGGGTGGATAGTGATAGGGGTGACAAGGGGGAATGGTCTTAAACTGAGACAGGGGAGGTTTAGGTTAGATATTAGGAAGAAGTTTTTCACACGGGGGGTGATGATGCACTGGAACAGGTTGCCCAAGGAGGCTGTGGATGCCCCATCCCTGGAGGCATTCAAGGCCAGGCTGGATGTGGCTCTGTGCAGTAGTTGGTGAGCCTGCACATAGCAGGGGGGTTGAAGCTAGATGATCATTGTGGTCCTTTTCAACCTAGGCCATTCTATGATTCTATGACACCATCTCTGCTCACCTTGTGCATTACTGTCCCAGCCCATGCTAGCCCTTCTCTCTTCATATATCACCAATGAAGTGCAACTACCTGTAGACACAGCAGCCCAGACAGTTTCTGTTGCAGTTTGGTTTTGACTCACTTCATCTTTGAGAGGAGCAGTGTTTATCTGTTGGGCGAACAATTTCTGCTGCAGAGAGTGGAGGGCCAGGCTCAGTGAAAATTTAGTGCTGTGGCCCACGGGAGGATAAAAGCCACCAGCAGTGCAGAAAACCTTGCACCAAAGAGGTGACAGCACTTGTGCTCAGCATGGTATTTCACTGGCAGCTTGTGGTAATTTATTTATTCCTTGCATTCGGATAAGTAACACATGCAGCAGTCAGGCTATCCTGTGCTATCTTAATGTATAAGAATATCAGGAAAACTGATAGAATAAACTTACGAGCACACTCCAGGTCACACAGCAATGACAAACTCCAGAATGCATCATTAATACCACTTTTTGTGGGCATGTTCTGTGAGAAAAGCAAGACAAGACATAAAAGGATTCTCAAATTCTAGTCCAAGCTGATTCAAGTTGAGTATCTTAATATTTTGAGAAGTCCCAGGCAACACTTCTCTGATGTTTCAGCCACTTTTCAGGATAAACCTTTTTGTAAGCAGCATGCCTTGGGGGATAACAGATGCTTTGCGCGCAGAGCAGCCATGGATGGGAAGGAAAGCCCCAGCCTGAGGAGCTGGCACAGCCATGGGTGCAGGAATGAGAGCTGTGCTGGGCAGTGGGCTGATCCAGTCTCAGCCACTCAGTGTGCACTTAGATAGGAAGCTTCCACTCCTCTCCAGCAGCTTTACCCTGCTTGCAGCACAGGCTTTGCAGCTTAGCAGAGACCTGCAGAAAAGAGGTCACATCTGCCTTTCCATTACTTAAATATTATATAAGATTTTCTTTGTTAAAATAATCACCTGATAATTTCTGTAAAACTGAAACATCTTATTTGCCTATCTGCTGAGATTTTCTTTATCCCCTGCTCTTCTTTATAGCTGACAAGTACATGGGACACCAAGTAGTCCAAGCACTTTATTTTTTGTTTGGAAAGGCTGAGTGGTCTCTTTGCTTAAAAAGAAAAAAAAAAAAGTTGAGAAACACAGTTGGGAAGTCCTGGTTCTGTCCTTTCCTTTTGACTGCTCATTTTAAACATATTCAGAAGGTGTTTGTGATTTATTTGTAAAATGCTTTCGCTTTCTGTGATCACTGAATGTGAACACAGTGGTATTTCTGTAATTGCTGTAACTCAATTCAGGTTAATAACTACTTTGCCAAATGAACACAGCATCATAGGAGCACTGCCTTTTTAGTCTAGCACTGACAACACACATTAGCAGGTGGTGCCCCGCTGCATGGCTCTGCTACCTTACGCAGGCAGGATTTGGAGGCCCTCTTGGACTGAGCAGTGGAGCCCTAGGGAAGCAGGGTATTTCACTGACCAGGAAGATTTGACACAGTTTCTCCGAAGAACTGCGCCTGTTACAGAAGTTGCTGTGATCCTGTCTGACTGGGCTGTGTCTCAGGCCTGTACTTTTTTCCTACCTGCACAGGAAGCTTGAGAAGGACAGGAAAGAATGCCCTGTCTCAAGTGTCAGTATCACTGTTTGCAGATGCCCTTCTCTAACCATCCTCTAGATACAGGCAGTCACTTCTGATGAATTGTATTCTTCTCAAGGCTGGAATGCTAGCACGTTTTAGCAGAGCCTTACCAATGGATCCTGTTAAGCTGGGTGACCCTCCTTCCAGATGGAAGTGGTCCAGAACAGCTTGGTGCGGTCAGCTGGCACAGGAAGCTGAATAGACACTGACATCCTTCCCGCTCACTTGAGCAGTGTGTCAGGAAGAGGGCAGAAGGAGAGAGGCTGTCTGAGGAGTGAACAAACCAAACCATACCAAACATTAGCAGTAATCATGAGCAGCCAGAAAGTTGTGCTGGAAAGAAGAAATACACGGAAGCAGCAGTAGCAGTGCAGGATTTTCTGCAGCCACAAGTGCTTAAAGCTGAGGATAGCACTCAGAAAAGAGGATGCCTATGCTAATACAGTCCCCGTGAGCATCATTCCCTTAGGATGCTGCTGAAAGGTTATGGTTGGATGAAAAAAGCGGCAGAGGAAATAAGTGGTACAGCACTATCTGGTGAAATTGTACTTCTTTCTTAATCCTTTCCAAAGGATTTGTTGACTTATAGTAACATTAACCACTGGCAAAAAAGGTACATACAAGGGTTTGGTTCAAAAGTGTGTGAATTTAATAATGTAAATGGTAATGGAAAATTACTTGCACAAATGACTGCTTTCAATGTTGCAACAGAAAAGAATTTAAAATACTAGAAATGTAATTATTGAAGGTGATTAAAATTTTGGCTTCAGTTAGATTATATTCCTTCCAAATCCAACACTCTTCACTCCAGAGAGATTATTCATAACTTACATATTGCACTTGACTTAATTGGCATATGGAGTAAAAACATGATTTATCTGCTTTGTTCTAACCCATCTATTAAATGAAGCCTTGTTTTGTATTTGACTCTTGCAGGTTTAGGTAAAGTGCTTTTAGTTTGCTCTGTCATGGCTTTTCCTTATCTGATCACTGTTCTGCTTTTTATTATTCAATGATTGCAGTTATGCGGGGGCCGTGTCATAAAGCATATTGAAAGTGTAATGCCACTTGAAATCCGAGAACAAAATGTATGGTTATTTCATTCACCAAAGTAATTCACTCGATGCTGAGCCTCTTGATGGCACACTCGGTGTGTTCGTTTCAGAAAAGCAGTAGTCAGGTATTTGTGAACTTACTAATAAAGCTGGGATTTCTAAACAGAAATCAAGTTTTATAGTGCAATAGGAAGGAATGAATTTTTAAAAAATCTATTATTTGATGCATCAAAGAATGCACTAAAGATCTTCTCTTTTAAAAATCCATTTCTCCTATGACAAAAGGATTGGATCAGATAAAGGCTGAGGTGTCTTTATTTGAGATGGAGGAAAAAAGGCCACACCCACCTTGTTGTGGTTAGGAAAGTAGGGTTTGCATAGGCTGATCTTGTCTGTGAGCTGTTTTGAAAGTAAATGTGAACTTCAGCAGGGCTGTGAATGAAAATATAGCTAAGAGATGTGGTGAGTGAATGTTTGTGTGTGGATAGATACAAGAAGAGAGCTTTGTATGTCTCTCAGATGGGGACAGTGTTTGTACTTTAAAGCATCTCACCCAAGGCAGAAGTTTGCCTTTCTCAATATCCCATTTTTCTAATTTAATTTGTGCAGTGTGTACTCAGTGAAGGGGGAAGGCTGGCAGCTGTCCTTCATCCCTGAAAAGAAGTGACAGAGGGTGAAACTGGGAGAGATTTAGACGAGTGTGAATGGTAGGGAAAAGTGAGTATGGGACTGTTCCTTGTGCTTTCTAATGCAAGCTGTAAGGGCATGAAATAAGAATAGCTGATGGCATGTCCACAGCAGGCAAAGAAGCTGTTTCTTTTAGCAGTGATCCACAGAACTCATCGCTGCTGCAGAGGCTGAATGCTTGTATCACCTCGAAAAGCGGGTGGACAAATCCATGTAAGAAAAGTCAGCAGGGGTGGTTAAATGCAGAGACTTCATCTCTATCTTCAGGAGCTTTTGTAAATGGCCAGGAGCTATAGTTTTATACCTCAGTGCCCTGTTTTTGTTCTGTGGTCATCTGCTGCTGGCCCTTTTTGGCAAGAGGGACCTGGCCCTGTGATTTGAGCTAGAACAGCTGCTTCTGTACGCAGTGTGTCCTGTCCAGAGACCGTTTGCTGAAGACTTCCAACCTGTGTCAGCATGCAGCCAGTTAGATTTTGGAAGGGTTCAGTGAAGCACTGAACTCTTCAGCAGTCAGGGATGTGTCAGTGGTGGCTGTTGTCTGTCTCCGTTGTTCTTACAAGTGGTGCTTTGAGCATCTGGCCGGTTCTGGTCTTTCTTGTGACCTCACTCCTGCTTGTCATTATTTGGATACTGCTACTCCCAGAGCTGAAGCTCTTTCTAGCCTTACCTAAGCCCTATGGAACAAAGCCCACAGAAGGCCGTAACCATGCTGGTCCTCTCAAAGCTGATTAGCACTTATGTAAAGAGACTTTCTGGCTGCAGTTCTTTTGGCTCTGAGTCATTGTTTTTGGCTTGCCTAGCCAGCAATGTTTTGAACCAGAGCTGCTGTGTTTTGCTGGGCTATCTAAACTCAGTGCTCGTTTGTGACTTACCATCCTCTGTCTTGTCCACCCCCCAGCAACACTGCTCAGTTTCTCCTCCTGTTCCCCAGACAGAGATGGTCAAGCTTTTCCATGGTGTCATTCAAGTTGATAGCAATGGCTTTGTAAAGAAACAGGCTCAAAGCAAAAACTCTGCCACTTTTTGTTACTGGAAAGTTGAACGCTGAAGTTTTCTGTACCTAATATTTGCTCTCATTAACTGTTTGATACGTTAGCTGGAAGGAGGAAGACACTGGTTGTCTTCATTTTATTTTGGGTGCAGGCAGTCACAAACAACTACCTCAAGCTGTTTTAACATTTGGAGCTGAAGAACATATTCCAGCAGTTAAACGTGCCTCTAACTTGAGAGACAGAGAAATGTGTTTAAAGAACATGGTTTAAAGAAACGTTTTTCCCTCTCTGCTTTTTGACACAGAAGTGAGATTGCCCTCTGCAACTCCTGACCACCAGATCAATGACTTCAGCACTTGTACCCACTTCATCAGCACTGGGCAGCTGCTGCAATGCTTGCAACACTCTTGATGTCACTGTTGGGTTTAAGCCAATGATGTATTTTATGATTAGAGATTTTGTTTTTCACTGGAACAACTTCAAGGCTTTTTCATCACTAGCTCATGTTTATTCCTTGCACCAGTGGAGAGAAAATGAGTGAGTGGCAGAGACCAATCTGTGCCAGATACTGACGACAGTGTCTGTTTTACCAGCCCTCAGCCATGCTGATCTCAAAAAATGTCAAAAGTTTACTGGAGATTTTTTCTCTGGATAGAGGAAAACACCAAAATAAGGGCATTTAAATGAGAGGTTGGACTTTTCTCCCTTCCCTTCTGTAGCACTCACAAATGAGGCCTTCCCCCACCCCAGCCCCTTCAGTGGGTCTCTGTGCATCCTGAGAGACAGAACAGAGCATTTTCTAAATACAATAAACATTACTCTGTCATGATTAGTTTTTACATTTCTGTGTTTTATTTCTTGTTTTGTTTGAAATGACCTGTACCACAAGAATACAATTTATTTATTTCACAGGTTTTTCTTTCTTTCTTTTTTTAAGGAGCAGATAATAGTTAAGTAGATACTGTTTATTTCACTGTCTATAACTCCCTGCATCAATCTCACAGCCTCTGTCTCTTTAGCTTCCCTCTATAAGCCAGCCACAAGAACATACAATCGGCCATACAATTGATTATAGCTTGTGGATACAAAGTGGAAGCACTTTTTCTCAGCTCCAATTGGTAATAAAAGCTCAACAAGTTACATTCTAGGGTCTTCTTCAGTGATTTTCCCCTCTAATAGCTGCTTATATGTTTCTGGTGAATTTGTTAATTGTTTAAAAAAAAAGATGACAGCTGACAAAGAGAAAAATAATGCCCCCTTAGTGCAAACAGTACTGCGAGGTTCTGATTGTTGCAGGGGACTTTCCTGTAACTTCACAGTTTTGCAGCGAGATGTAATGCCCGAGTTTCCCCAGAAACTTCATTTTTGTGTAGTTTTACCCTTTCCTTTAATTGATCCCCATGAAATTAATTTTGCAATACAGGCCAGAGACTGCTGTTCCCGGAGAAGAATGTGCCCAAAACAGAAGAACTGGTCACTTGGGAAGATCTGCCATTTCGCAGTGGCTCACAGGTACGTGGTTTCTGCTATCTGCACGTGCATATTGGGGGCTAGAGCTGCTTTTACCATACTAGCTGCATGTCAGCTTCATGCTTATTCACTGTCACCGACACACTTACCTCTACAGTTTAGCTTTGCTTTTCTTTAAGTCACAGAAATTGAGGCCCAAACTGTCATCTTTTGCCCCATGCAAAAGGACAGCTGTATGGAGCTGACTCTGTTAGCCCCATATTACAAATGAATGGCATAAGAAACACTGACCAGAACCCACCTCCCAGTTTATGCCTGAATTCCACATCTCCAGACCTCTTTGTAAGAGCCTATGAGAATCCAAAGACCTAAGCAGTTGCTGAAGCCTCATTTCCCATGTCAAACTTTACTGAGGGGACTACACTAAGATGTCACCCTTTTCTGCAAGCCTGACCTGCTGTGTAGCTGGACATGCTCCTCTTTTGTGGCAGCATGCTGGTACTAGTGAGGCACAGCAGATCAGAGAAACTGGAAAGGGATGAGATGCACGTGAAGCCTGCACTTGTCTGAAAGGCCAAGAGACCTGCCCTGCTTCCCAACTAAAGATGGTATAAGCCTTTTAAGGGTTAAATCTAGGCAGGTGTTTCTGTCCCCATTCTTGGGAAACAGTTTGCATCCCTGGTATAGAGAGATAAATACATGCTAATTACTGCCTGGTTCAGTTCCCATCCTGTTTCAGAAGCAAACCAGCAAAATTTCCAGGCCTACTACCTTCAAGCAATGAGGGGATATCCAGTTGGGCTCCAAGATTATGCAGCTGTAATGGAGAAAGAAAGTCCAGGAAAAAAATGAATTTAGTATCTTTATATTGTTCTGCCAACACAGCCATTGCCTGCACACTCTAAATAGACAGCAGTCGCTGTTAGCTAGAAGGTAACTCAGCAGCCCTCCTTTACAATCATGTTTTCTAGGTTATTTTCCCCTCTGTTCTGAAAAGCAAGCCCAAGTTCAAATTCAACAAAGCTGGAGGAGTCTTTCCACACTCACAGAATGGTTGAGGTCCTCTGGTCCAACCCCCCTGCTCAAGCAGGGTTACTTAGAGAAGATTTCCCTGGAACTTTTTTTAAATGACCTTCCCAGCCAGGGCCCAGCAGAGTAAGACTTGCTTCTTAGGAACTTTTCAGCCCACTTTGGGACAGCTGTGAGGCAGGCTGGAACACAGTGTGCTGCAGCTGAGTGGGACTCAGCAGAGAAGCAACAGTGGTCAAGTGAGTCCTGCTTAGAGACAACAGCACAGCACAGCAAGTGTGTGAGAATATTCATGCCACAGCCAGAAAGAGTTGCCGGGTTGCAACACGCTGCAAACTGGCTCTAGTGAAGGCTTGCATTTCAGTTTGGTCCCTCTCATTCACAGATAGATACAGAGATTGTAAGCGCAACCAAAAGCTATCGTTTTTCTCCCCAGCTCTCTCTGGGAGGGTGAAGGTGAAAAGAAGCACAGGTATCTGTTCAAGCACAAGGCCACTGTGTAATTGCTGCTGCTTTGAGTGTGGAAACAATCCCAGCTCCCGTGTGCCTTCTGACTCCTGGGTCTTTGCTGGCTTACTAATGTGCCTGAAGCAGGACTGAATTCCTTTATGTAGTGAGTACAGAATGGGTGAGTAGCTATGACTGTATAGTGTTGGGAGAACTCAGAGGAGATGGAACTGAACTAACTAAAGGACCAGCAGAGGGCTAGCAACATGAGCTGAGAGCTCAGTAGCAGCGAAATTTCCCCAGTTTCTGAGCTAGCCTGAGCTTTGCACTGAGATACATGTTCAGTTCCAGTAGAAAACAAGCACCCGGTACCTCCCTGATCACACTCCACAGTTTGGAAGGCTTCCTTGCAGGTCACACCACTGGGTTATACAGGAACGTAAGCCTAGGTTGAGAAGAGGCAGCAGAGGCAGTGGTGTCTCAAATACAGATCAGACGCTTCTCCTCAGCTCTGTTGTCATGCCACTCGCTACCAAACAGTCAATACATTCTCTCACCAGCTCAGGCTGGCTCAGATCAAAGTGTCCAAAAAAATAAAATCTCACAGAATGCCAAGCTAGTTTTTTCAAGCCACCCAAAATCCCCTCTGTATACTGAGAATGCAGCAGTTGTGATTTAACCAGCTGAGCTAAACTAAGGCTCAGACACAGTAGAAACCTAGTGACATGAGTAAACAAACATTCCACCACTTCTTCTCTGACCACCTTGAGGTCAGATATATCTCTTCTTCCATTAGTGAGAGAACCTCTTACCAGGTCCAGGGATAATTCATGCTACCTTTTTTGCTCTGTTGAGGATAATGGGATGAGGCAGGGGAAGACAGTAGTTGGGATATTGGATCTGGGGGTTCCACGCCAACCTCTAAGCTTATTTGCCTAGGCTGCCACAAAAAAAGAAAAAAAAAAAAACAACGAAGAAAAAAAAAAAGCAGTCTCTTGGGCTCAGGAGCTGTCTCCCCCAAAAAGCAGTTCCTTTGATTTCTAACTAGTATTTGGCAATAAGCCTAAGTCTCTGTGGAGGCAAAGATCTATTACTTGAATGAAGTCTAGGCAAGCCCTGGTTTGGGGTGTGTTTATACTTGGGTGGTAACCATGCAGACAAAGCCTTGTGCTCTCTGCCACAAGGAACGAGTGGGAAATGGCACTCAGCTGCACTGAAGAGGCAGGTTTTATATACTACAGGGCGAAAAGTGCAGAAGAATTGTAGTTAGCACCACATAGGAAAGGATGCGGAGATTATCAAGTCAACCCAGCACAAAAGCTTACACCACAATCTGTTTTTCTCGCTACCTGGGAGACTTGCATTCTCTCAGGGACATACATCCTGCCTCTTCAGGGTCCTGCGGGGATTGCACACGGGAGGGACTAGCCAGGCGTAATGACACGCTGTACAAGGTCGCAGGGTATCTTACACAGTTAGGAGCATCTTTCCCGGTAAGAAGTGGGGCCTGTATGTACAAGTGTTAGCTGGCGCTAGAGGAGCCTGGGAGGCAGCCATTTTGATCAGGAGAGGTCCAGTACTGCTCTTCTCCAAAGGAGCATCTGCCCTATCGTTAGAGCCAGAAAGGTGACAAAATGAAGGACCCTGGCTGCTTCCCTTTCTATCTGACCCCTCACACCACAAGCAGATAAAGTTTATATTGACTCTATTCTTCGTCTCTTCCTGCTTCAGTCCCCACTCCCTCTCCAGCACTGGTGGAGGGGGCTGGGGACCAGGCGGCCGGCACAGTGCTGAGAGCAACATCACTCAGAGGGGCTGAGCCCCAGCGACCGCCTCAGCAAGTGCAAGAGCATATTCTGGTATTTCCACAGAGAAAACAAATGAAAAAAAGAGAAACAGGTGACTGATTAAAAGAGTTTTCCCCCTCCTGTACATGAGATTCTGCAGTCACGCCGACAGATAGACATTAAATAATTCTTCCATAATAAATGATTGGAGATAAAAGCCGGCGGTGGCTGCTGCTGCTGTTTGGATTGCTCCGTTGTCTGCATCTTTGTTTCTAGTTTGTTCCCCGGCCATTGTCGGCTGGCACTGGGGCTGTCAGACCTTTGCCTCTAGCATTTCTAGGAAGAGTTTATGCATGGGAACCTTGCCCTGCAGTTTGATGCTGTAGAAGTGCTGCACAGCTTTGGCGGCTGTCTGCCGCAGGAGGGGCAAGGTCAGGAGCAGCTTCCCTGCTCGCCGGGGCTCCTCGTTGCGCTGACTCAGCTCGTAGTCCTGCAGGGCTTCGTGGAGAAGGTCCTGGAGCTTCTGCACCGCATCCATGTCCTCTATGTGCATAGAGTCTGGGGGGAAGGGAGAAGAGAAAGCAAACAGGACATGAGGAAGGAAACAGTTTCCAGTATTTCAGCTAAAGATCTTTTTTTTTTTTTTTTTTTTTTTTTTTTTATAAATAAATTGCTTTTCTCTTTTGTTTTGTAAGGGGAAAAAAATCCAACTTGCTTGCAGGTGCAGGTGCTGAAATTTAGTGTCAGGCCCAGGAGCTGGCCCTAGCAGTGCAGGAACGGCAGAAATGTTACTGGGGTTTGTGACACGTTGTGCCCTGTGTGCCCACTTTGCTGGTTACTCCAGGCTGCAGGGGGTCAGCCAGGGGTCTTTGTGACTTGCACATTCACTTGCCCTCCATGCTCCTGCGGGGGAGTCACCCTGCAAGGGGCGGCATCTGCTGTGCTGCCGCTTGGGAGCAATCTCATTAAGAATAATTAACACTGCTGTAGCGCTTCATCTGTCTAAACTACCTAATTGCCATGCAGCTGCTCAGGGTGTCAGCAAGACAGAAAAGCCCCAGCAGGTCACAGTCAGTGTGCCCAGGGGTGTTGCCAGCCCCACCTTTGTGCATATGCCCCTATTTTCAGAGACTGCCAGCAGCTGCTCCAGAGTTTCCCAATTCAGTCCTTCTAGAAATCTGCACCTCCTGCAAAACCTCTTCCTTTAGACTGCCAGGCTGCTGGAGAGGCTAACAGAGAGTGCAAGGCCAGCATGGCACCTCGGTGTATCTCTGAGGCAAAGGCAGCTGATAGTGACCCAGTCCTGGGTCAAGCTGAGGCACCGACGATTAACACAGACTGCTAAATTTGTGGGGAAGTCTTGATGGCAGAGGGCGCCACAACAGAGATGTTAGATTAGAGAAGCTAGCTAAGCACCATGTTGTTGAAGGTTTTCTCCCTTTCATCTTGCTGATAGTTGCTTCTGCCTCACAATCCTGACAGAGTTATACACTGTTGCCTTGTCTTCATTGGTCAGAGACTTTTAATCAATATTGAACGCACTGGTGAAGATTCCTATTTTGGCCATGGGGCAATGAATCTAGAAGCAGAAGCAAAGGGATGCTAGAATAAACATACAGTTGCACCTGTCTGCCACTCTAGCTGGGCTCTGCAGTGTAACAGTGTCTTGCTCAGCCTACATGCATCCAACGCAAATGTGAGGACTTGTTTCCCAAGTCTGACAGCAATAGAGGAGGAGGAAGGCTGGATGAAATGCCAGAATCTCTCCAGAAATACACATAATCTCTATGGAGAGCTCAACACAAATTGGAGACTGTGAATTTCATAAAATACATGTACAGTAGAGGCTATTTATGATGTATGATTCATAAAGTATTACAACAGCCAAGAAAATAATATGTCTAACAAGAAAGCTGTTTAAAAAGATGTTTAGAAGGAATGCACTAATTAGGGGATATAAAAGGGTTGTACTTCCAAGATGCATATTGGGAAAAAATCATTATTGCTGTATTTGCTTTTTGTAGCCAAGAGACCAGGCAATGAAGCCCAGAAAAGGGCTGGTGGGTCATCATAGTGACTTGAGCTTGCCCCAGAGGTTGATTCTGAAGGAAGAGAGAGAAAGGAACGGAGAGAGGGAGGAAGGGAGAGACGGAGAAACAGCCTGGCAAATTCTCCCAGAAGCAGGTGGTGCCTCTGGAGAATTTCCATACACCGTTAGGAGAATCATTTCCTTACAAATTGCAGAGGTGATTTTGGAGAATAGAAGCATCAAGAAGTGGAACTCAGAGAGAAATATGCTCCACACTTCCTCCTTTATGTGTGTCCTTCTGGCTGGGGGCACGAGGGAAGAAGCAAGAGCTCCTGTCAGAGCTTACAGAGTCCAGTAGGTGCTGGAGGCACAGTAAAGTCATGCTTCAGGTCGGGGGTTGCTGCTGCTTCTGCTGTGCAGTAGACAATGCTCAAGCTGTGCCCTTATGCTACCAGGCCTCTGTAAGGTGAGGAGACCCTAACAGCACTAAATAGCCAGGCATATAGATGGAGACAAATTGGGGAAATAAAGATCCAAGGCCTGTCTTTCTTCTTCTCCCACTCTTTGCTGAAAGATGCTCAAAATCAGCAGCTGACTGCAAAATATAAAATAACACTGCAGGATTAATTTCCTTTCAAGCCATCAATGAGCTGGTGTCAATGGCATTGATAAACTGTTAATTACAAAATCAATAGCTATGAATTTTTACAGCTGTCAGAGCACTGAGGTGCTCTGGAGGCAGCCTGGTCATGTTCCTAAGGGTCAGCAGGCCTACATAAGAGGCTTCGTGTTAGAAGCCTGTTTCTCCAGCACGGCTGACATGGAACATAGAGCAGGTATGAGAATGGACACACACACACACACACACACAAAAAAAAAAAAAAAAAAGAGAAATAAGAGTTGGTCAGTCTGGGACGTCTTCAGCTGGACATGTGCTGTATGCTAACCTGGAGAGCTCTTTGATGCACAGCATCATCAATTTGTATTCTTGTGGCGAAAGGATCTAGAAATGCTTAACATGGGAATGCTGTCTCTAAACTGTAACAGGTGACATTTACAGCACACCTACTCTGTCAAAAAATGGTTGACGTTGCATTGTTTGACCTTGCTTGCTGCTTTGGGGCATTAATTTCTCTGCTCTCTGAAAAGTACTCAGTAAAGGCAGATTTTGGTTGGTGCCAGTCCCACCAGAGGAGTCCTTGGTGCATTTCAGTGATGATTAGATATCAGACAGAGTTCGGGCAAGGCAGTTCCTTCAAAGCAACACTGCACCTACTGTCACCTTCCCTTCTAGCGAACAGCGAGTGAGCTGCCACTCCTGTTTCCATTCACTTTAATTATTAGAAACAAAGGCTCAACGTGCATCGAGCTGCATGGAAGAGTGGAAACTCCCTGGAAACTGGATTGCGTGAGAAATTACATCCAACAGAAAAAGGGGAAAATCAGAAATTTATCTTTATGGAAGGCAAGGAGAAAAGACCAGTTCCAGTAACACAGGTGTTAATCTAAACGCTCAGCTTTAAACCTTGCCTCTGACCCACAGAGCTAATGGCTGGCCCAGAGACAGTCTGCATGCCTGCTGTTCTTGGAGTCAGCTGTGCATACATGTAAGTACGTACATGAAGGTTCTGCAGGTTTATTCCATGTCAAAAATATACTAAGAATAATAACATGTATTAATACAATGCAAAGGTTGAATGTGAAGGTTATGTTAGAAGAATACAGCTTGTCCTATCTAGTTTCCTTGTGTGTGTGTACGTACATGTACTTTCACATATTTCAGTAAGACTAACAAAGCAAGATTTTTGTGGCTTATGCTGCTACCTGACTGTACCTAGAACAAATCAGTGCAGTTAGAGTGGCTTTTCCCATTCATGTGGGGCCTATGTTTCCTGAGTTCTACCTTGGTTCCTTTGCTCCACAGTGCTAAAAGAAGAACTCTGAAGCATTGGTTGTTCTGCTCAGTGTTTTTCTACTACTGCAGACTATTCCATAAGGCTTACATGGGGCTTAGTCCCGACAGCACAGTGACAGTATCAGTAGAGTGCTTCTTTTGCACCATGAAGAACTTGAGAGCATCAAGGCTCAGGTCCTACAACAAGTCCACTCAAACACGGGTCAGACAAATGTCCCAGTGTGGTTCTTCTGTCACCCTGTCACTACACTGCCTTAACTCTTCAGCCTCTCTGAGATGCCCTTCTCCTTGTTTAATCCCATGACCTTCTTGGTAGACAGGAGGCAGGTTTTTTATCAAGAGTTGATTGCATAGCCAAAAACCACCATCCCACAATATAGAGAAAGGGTAGCCTTGGCCATCTGCCCATCCTGGTTCAGTGGCAAAGTAAAGGCAGCAATTAGAGGTAAAAAAGCAATATACGAGAAATTGAAAAAGGGAAGTAGATAGCAATTCATATGAATCAAAAGTTATGAAGTGTAGAAAATCGATAAGCGAAGTGAAGGACATTGGAAGAAAATCCATGGCTGGAAGGGCTAAGAGCCATAAAGAAGAGTTTTATAAATATTTAAGAAATAGAAGAAAAATGACCATTTGTAGGGGGACTCTTTTATGTTGTAGATGATTAAACTATTAATAGAATGAGGAAGTGAGTATTTCTGTCCTGCATTTAGAATAAGAAGTGTTATGTACCTGTCTTATATGAAGATGGTGAGACGCCTTACTCGCTTGTTTCCACAAGAAGGTATCAGACATCTGTTAGTGACAGACTTCAGAGGAATCAGTAGACCTTGATACCTTGGCTTTTAGAATTTTAAAATTGCTGACAAAGGCCCACCTAGGGCAGGTAAATAATTGCTAAGGGTAGGTATTTTTGAGAAATTCAAAATGGCTGGAAAAGTTCTAATGAAGCATATACTGTCCCTGTTTGATAACTGCCACTGATGTGAACCAGAGTAAAATAAAGGAAGAAGAAAAAGTTCAATTAAAACTTAAGAGGTGGTATTACAACTACTGCCGGTCTGCACAATACTTTGGAATGGAGGTCTTGTCAAACAAACCCGATTTCATTCTCTGATGAGATTACAAGTTTGGTTGATAAAGTTAACTGCATAGATATAATAGACTTAGTCTTTTATATGGCACTTGGCTTAGCACCACAGGACATTCTCATTAAAAAATTAGCACCATGCAATATCAATAAAGCACACTTTCAATTGATTAGTTACTGGCCAGATGACAGATTTCAAAGTAGCTATCAGTGGTGAATCATCCCTGGAGGAAGAGATTTCTGGTGGAAATCCGCAGGGATCAGTAAAACAACAGATGCTACCCAACGTTTTTATCAATTATCTGTAAGTGATTTGGTTCTTTCTTTCTTTAACTTCTTTCTTTCCAATTGCTGCTGCTAAGATGTGTGGATGACAAAGCAGAACAGAAAGGTATGAAACAGTGAGGATAGAGCAGCCTCGCAGAGCATTCTGGACCACTTGCTTGTACTTGAAGTAACACCTATAGCCCAGGAATGCAACTATGAAATAGGAACTATATCATGTCAAGCTGTCAGGTGCAAAAGGACCTGGGATCATAGGACACAGCTCAGAAAAGCACTATCTGCAGGCTGACTGAACTCAGGCAAACTGAGGCAAACTGGGATATGGTATCTTTCTTTTCTTTCTAAATTGAGAGAATGATCAATTTTAAAGAGACAACAGCAGGTGTGGATTTCCCCATATTTAAGGCCTTCAGCTTCATACTGAGTGCCTTTCTGGAAAGTGCCTTTAGCTGAACACAGATACTGGACTCACTGCTGGCCTGCAAGGGTGAACTGCGTAACCTACACACTGCAGTTTGGCAAGATCAGATGTGAGACAGTGAGACTCAAGGTATGTAGAGGGAGCCCTCGTCACACAATAGCTTCAGCAGTTTCCATTCGGAAGGAACTCCTGAGCAAATATATGTCTGGTACAACATCAGTACAGCACACACAACCTTGTGCCTCCCATGGGCACAGGCTTCCAGCCTGCTGGCCTGAGGGCTGTGAACCTCCCCTCACTGAGGTAGAGGCTGAGGGCCCTCATCTCTCTCATCCTCTCCCAGAAAGAAACAAAACAGGCAACATCCAGCTTCTGCCAGCACATCTTATCCTCTACCATTCAGATGGGGGGCCCCCCCCCGGGAATTCAGTGTCAGTGGTCACTAAACACCTACAGCAGCAGACCAAGCACCCTTAACCCCACAGGATGGTTGTTTTTTGTTTGTTGTTTGTTTTTTTGTGGGATCTAAAACTAAGATTAGAATTTCCCTATTTGCTATAACTGCCCAACGCTACTTGAGTGGATGCAGGCTTGGCCTGCATCCCTTTATCTAAACTCATGGCACAAGCCCTTTCTTTTAGTGCTAGAATCCAGCCCACCTCTGGCAGGTCCCATTCCCCTGTTCAGGGCCAGTTTGCAAATTGAGGCCATAGTAGCAGCAGGCCATGCTTCTCTCTCCTCACCAGCTTAGGGAGTCTCCACCTCCCTCATCTCTTGCGGGTGACAGAGAAATGCAGGGATGCTGCACGACACGGGCAAAGCACAGACTCAAGCACTGGGCCCTAAGCTCCTCCCAAGCCAGATAGCAGCATGCGCAATGACTCTGATCACCAGGCTGCCTAGGCCAGGGCTGTACCTGAATTGGCGAGGGCCAGAGCTTTAAGCGTGACAAACTCTTCCTTTTCCACCTTGAGCTTCTTGTAGCGGCGCACCAGTTGTAGGATGGCCAGGTAGAGCTCGAGCAGCCCCGTCAGACGAGAGTGTTCTTCATCCATGATGTAGTCCTCAGCATAGACGAGCTTGTCCTCGTATGGCAGGGAGCGGTACACAATGCCCAGGATGAGGATTTCCATCCAGGCGCTCTGCAGGAGGCTCATCTGGTCCCCGAGGGAGAGATTGGAGAACCCTGATAGGGCAAAAGACAGCCAGGGTCAAAAGGGTGTGCAGCAAAGAATCCCAGAGCCTGGGCTTCCTAATTTCCCTGCGGTCCACACAAAGCACTCTCCCCCTGCAACTCTCAAAAAATGCTTACTGAAGTGGCCCCTGTCTCTGTGGCACAGAACACACAGAATATGGCAACCTTAACGATAATCTCTTTTCGCTGATTTCTACTTCTACAGCAGCAACTGTTTTGCACCACAACTTCCTGTTCACTGCACCTTTACAATTTTGTATAGCAGCCCATTGAGTCTCCCCAGCTGAATCAAAGAGCAGAGAGATCCAGAAAGCAGAAAAGATTGTTTCTGATGGAATAGGAAGAAATAACACATGCATACTGCAATCTCTCATTTCAGACAACCTAAGAGAAGGTCCTGCCACAACAGAATGCTAAAATGTCAAAAGCTGAATGTGTCTGTGAAAAAATCCTCTTCTATTCATCAGTATTCCCTGAGCTCCACACCATCAGCATTCTGCCCCTCACAGCCAACCTTACCCAGTACACAAACACCTCTGTGGTGCTATACAAACAATTTCTTGCCAGGCCCTGTAGCGACAGAACAGTGAAGCAGATCATCCTCCCCAAACAGAAAAAGAGCAGTCAATGTCACATTCATAGACAGCATCAGAGTCCTGTTGGCTCTGGTGGAGAAGTGGAGCGGCTGAAACACAGAGGTACTGTCTATCTGAAGAGAAAGGGAAAAGCAAGCGCATAGGAAAGAAAGCTATATCCGTTATGTCCTCAGTATCAATCCCAGAAAGCCAGATCATGAAAGAAAGATCCTAGGAGACAGGCACTGTATGACAGCCATTGCAGACAGACACGTCAAGAACAGTGAGTTGGTCCTGTCTTGGCAGCTCCTGTCCACCACTGACAGGCAGGAATTGTGATTTTTGGCAGTTCCTTGTGTCTAAAGGTTCCCCAGGCAGTGGGAGAATGGGGCAGTCTGACTCTCTCAGCTGGGAGGGCTGTGCTGCACCAGCCTCCCCTGCCAGTCTTCACTCCACATGCTTATTCAGCCTTGGGGCTCACTCTCCTCAAGAGGCATGGGAACTCGTTAGCCTCTGTCCGCAGGAGCCTGCCAGTCCCACTGAGTGTTAGGCCCAGCGGGATGCTTCCATCCCACAGCTCTCCCTGCTCACTTTCCTTGGATCCATGTCAAGGCCTAGGTAGCCAGGCGCCATGATGATCATTTGATTTCTCTTGTTATCAAGTTGGCAATTAACAAAAGAGCTGATGATTGCTATATTGACTGACTGTGGGTCTTCTTTTTCTATCTGCGCTATCTCAGCTGGGGAAGGGATGGCAGAAGGGTGGGTTAGTGGTATTTATATATCACTACGCCATGTTTTGTGTTTGTGTTGCCAGGGGAAGCAAAGGGTGATAATGGCCTGGCAGCCCTTGGACATCCAATTTCCCTTATCAGGCCACTAAATAGAAAAGAGGCCCCAGGCCACATTAATTAACAGATACCAATCAGCTGTCACATGTTGTGTGTGCAAGGTCTGAGGGGAGCAGTGGGTGGGAGGAAAGAATCAATAAACCACTGGGGAGGAGTGCCAGAAGGAACAGCTAAAGAGTCCAGGCTGCTGGGGAGAAAAGCTGCAAAAATCCAGCTCCATGACTGTGAGATTGAATCCTGTACAGCACAGCCCACGTAGCCCTGTGCCTGATGAAACCCATCCCTTGCTGAAGATGCAGGGATGCCTTTCTCCTTTTTCTCTTTAGTCTCCTGCTCCTTAACTCCTATTAAAGAGCAGCCAGTACACTGCTTTTTTGCTGCTCCTGAATGCAGCCATCCCAAGTCCAAGAGCAGGCTGAGGCAGCTCACAGGCTTGGTCCTGTCTCCCCAGGTCTCCTTGCTGCTCAGGAGCCTCATAGGATTAGCCATGAGGCAGAGGAAGCTGTGCACAGGCACTGGCACAGTCTCTGGTGCCTGGAATTTCTCCTCTGCAGCCAGCTTTCAGCCTTTCATTCACCTTTCTCCTAGCTCTGCCCATGGAGAGCAGCCCCACATTTTGGCTGCTGCCTTAAGTCCAGTTTCTGGGTAAATCCTGTGGCCTTTCTGCACTGCCATTATTCGTCTGGGTTGCAAATGGGGTTATGCTGTTGTCTCAATGCAGTCTGTCAACAAAATTTGTTAAAGACTGAGAAACAGTTATGTAGTATGGTGAGAGGATCCAAGACAGACATAGCTCACACATTTCTGTTACAGAATGGAGTGCAAAATCTTGATATAATCCTAGCAGTAGCCTGTACACTCAGCACCTCTATGAATCACTCTTTCCCAGAGGTCGTTATGGCAGGTAAAGAATTGCAAAGCAGAGGCCATTCTTTACCTATGCCAAAGGAGACAGAAGAGCCAGCTGCAATTGCCCTGCCCACCCAGCAGAGTCCTCTGCCAGTCTCCAGTGGTGAGCATGAAGGCAGGAGCTGCAGTGCCAGTTCTGGATTTGAAATGCGTAACAGAATTGGGACCCTCCACTGTTTCCACAAGTAGAATGCAAGGGCTGGGGTACTGTGATGTATGCTATTGCACTCTGCACAGACAAGAGACAACATCAGACAGATCAGACAACATAGGGTTTCCCATATATGAAAGTTGGGATCTGGAGTGTTAAATGCTAATTTCATTTGGCCAACATCAGAGGCTCACTGTTATAGGTTTGAAACACTGGAGAACATCCAGTTGTGAAATTCAAGTGCGTCACCAGATCACATAGCTCACAGGAATTGCTAGCAATACAGCCTTGTGCATTCCTGAGTTGTTTGATAGCACAGCATCCAGAAAGTGCCCTTACTAATCTGTTTCTTGCTGCAGGCCTTATTCTGAAAGGTGCTGACTACTCCACTGGCAGCGGGAGGCTCCAAAGAAGTATCTCAGGATTGCATAGGCTCCGTGATCAGCACAGAGCTGCATGAGCATTTCCCTCCTTCCCAGGTGCGGGTAGAGAAAAGCTGCTTTATTTGCAACAGCTGATGTGACATGCTTTTTTTTTAATCATTATTTTTGTGGCTTATTTTTCCCCCTCAGCGATACGGCAGTGGGAGCTCCCAGAATTTAAAATAAAAAAAAAAAAAAGTCACATAATTTGTGGCAAGTGGAGTTCATAATCTGTTAATTTATTATCATTTCTGTCATTCTGGAGGGCCATTAGCAGAGGTAATAAAGGGCGATGTAATTATAGGATCTGAGGCCACTCCAGACACAGCTGCTGTCACTCCACTTGCCATATTTCATTCCATGCTAGTACTATCGTCTTCCTAGCGAGAGCAGCACAACAGCTACCCTGGGAGAGCCTTCGCCGTCACCTCTTGAGAGAAGTCCTGTCTCCCTGCATCAAGGCATGCAGAAATAGTAGATGTTCAAAGACAATTAGCACAAGGGGAGGGGCCTCACTAAGAAGGGTACAACTCCACACTAAGTCTGGCTTTTGCGCTAATAGCTAATAAGACTGCTGACCTAAAGATATTTGCTGAACACCATTAAATCATGCTTTCCTGTTATCATAGGACTGTAGCTTTGATTTTATTTGCTAGCAGCATGAGGCAGAAGGTTGCACCAACATCTGGGATCCTGAAGGGTTGGTAAGACTAATACCACACAATTCTTTATTAATTCCACTGTGAAAACAAGGCAGACATGATGTGACTTCTGTTCCTTTCTCCATGCTGACTATGTCCAAGAGTTTATGCACACAGGAAGCAAAGTCCTGGTATTCTAAAAATCTCTGGAAGGCAGAAATACAGGGCATGTATAATCCAGACTCCTGGCAGCCTCCTGGCCCTGCCCTGTTCTGCCCCCTTGCTGCCTAACGCAGTATGTTTTGTACATGTTTTTTTGTTCCCTTTCCTATGAACTTTTACCGCTCCCTTGTGTAACAGTCCCTGAGCTCTCTCTTGTATACACAGTCCTGTTATGATACTGCTGCTTTGAACTGCATGAGGCTGATGGCTGATGTTTATCATGCTGCAAAATCATTGATAGGAAAGAGAAAGCTGAGGTGATGACAGGTTTGTCCTGCCTTTCACAATGGAGTGGAAGATCCCTTTTTGTAGTGCAGGAGCCATCTCACTACTACACACCTGTTCTGGGATAATCACCATAGCAAACTGAAAAACCCTGTAACAACTCAGAACTGAGCATCCCACATGCTCTAGAACTAAAGCAGGACACCCTATGCAAATAGGAGTAGACAAGGTTAGCAGAACAGACAGCAGCACCTTACTGGACAGCCAAGCAGATAATTGCATTGTATGAAAACCACTCCTGTTAATGCCCTAAGTTCTGGGTTAGTAGAACAATCCAGGCTGAGTTCCCTAATCACCACTGTAACCCCATTTGTGATGAATCAGCCCCAGAAGGATTCCAGTGCTACTGATGGATGTAATACTTGCAGATCCTGCAGATCTCATGTAAGAAGGGCACCACTGGGATTAACCTCTACTCAGAAACACTGTCCTCAGAAAGTTTATCCAGACTTTACAGTCCCACCACATAACACTCTGTATTTCATACAGCCTAGGAAGTCACTAACCCTTGAGTCACAGGAGAAATATTCCCACTGAGAAAAGAAGAGCAGCCACCAAAAAGCCACAAGAGGAGTGACAAAGAGAAGCAGTATACATAAAAGAAATAGGTTTGAATGAGTTTGCTTACTCATGCTAAGATGCCTCACAAAACAAGGAAGAACTTAAAGCCACAAAGCTAAGCAACATAACACAAGTCTATGCAGTGGAAGATGCAGACAACGGGCAAATACTGGTTAAATCCTGTGATTCTGTGGTTGACCTCAGATATTCTCCCAACAAGGCAGGGTGGAAGGCAGGAGAAAGTAATAGTGAGCTGTTCATAGTGAGCATCTGTTTGAAGTAGTCCTCTGGAAAGCAGCCATGTAAACCTCAAGGACATTCTCCAAATTCCCTATCCAATCTTCCCCACATCCAAATCCAATCTATTTTTTTGGAGAGGGTGTTTGTGAAGGAACAACAGAGAAGGAAGGGGCATTTTCCCTGCTTAGTCTGAATCTATGTCCCAGAACCTTCTTGAGGATCATGTCTGCTCCTTCAGCCTGGGTCCATCCTACTGCACATGAGATGCTGTAGCTCTCTCACTGAGTTGCACAGGCACACTCAGTTGGGTATTGAGATACTGGATACTGAAGGCAGTGAGCATTCAGAGGCCAGTCACATTGCCAATACATTGTCCTCATTATTTTTCAGCACAGAAGACCAGAGATTGACTGACAACAGTGAGCATGTCCTCCATTTCAATAGGACTTGCTCTGTGATGAATCCAGTAAGATAAAAGCTTTCCTAAGTCTGCACAAGAATGCCCACTACAGACAGAGTGGGCACCTGCCTTGCCATTAGCAATGAAGTCCAGTCACTATCATAACATTTATTTCATCCATAAACACAACAGACCTAGGCCATAGTGATGTAGACCAAGATCATTACAAGTCCACCATCCCAAGAGCTGTTCCCCAAGTGCTTTCTTTGTGCCACTCAATGCAGATGTCACTGGGACTTTGTTATAGCATCTCAAAGCCTACTGCATAATGCCAGGGCACACACACACACACAGTGAACTCATGCACCTGCACCAGGGGTTATACTGGAGTTCGTTTCCAATGAAGGCCTGCCACAAGCAGTTTTCTGTATCAGTAATTTCCACCCATCACTATATGTAAAAATCCTGCTTGAAGACAAACTGATAAGCACAGTGATAAATAATAGCTCCCTTTGCTGTCCACGCTTCAACCCTGTAATTTCCCATTTACCTGGGATGTGCTTCGCCCAGCCAATGATCACCACCAATTCCCTGTCTGCCAGGTCACAGAGGGTTGTCAGGGCTTTGATGTCACTCTCCGGCATGGTTGGATCAGGCATGGCATAAATCTTCTCTGGCTCTGCCACCAGCAAGTGGGAGACGATCTTAGTCACTGCACATTTCAAAGGAGAAGTTGTTGTTTTACCTCTCGTGACATACGGTGTCATAACAGCCCTCTCTAGAAGGGCCTTCCTGCAGAATACATGGCTACAGAGGCTGTGGGACCTCAGAAATTGTACAGGTCACAAGAAGACAATACACCGCAACCTCATATGCTGTAGTGATCTGTCTATGCCAAACCAGCTCCATACAGGGATGACAAAAGCAGTAAGCTACTGTAAGGCTGTCAATCACTATTTCAGGTAGATCCAACAGGGATAGGAGGAAGCATGAATAATCAATTGATAGGACCTGGAAAAGTTTCGGGAATTATTGGCCATATGGAAGAGAGGAATCAGCACAGGACCAATTTTGTCAGGGTAGCTTGGATGGCAGAAAAGTTCAACAAAATCACTAAATGAACTTTTATAATCTCCTAGGAAATTTCTGGTCTATATTCTAAGTACAATAAATATTGCACCCAGGCTATACCTGAGATGTAGCAAGTATACTGATGCACTGTGATCATAAGAAAAAGTGCTGGTGACTGATGGGAACCAGAATTGATAACTGCTCCATTGAACATTGTGAGACCAACTAAAGGGAACACAGTGGTTGCTCAGAGGACCACAATCCAAAGACTGATACATACGTGGCTTTTTAGCTGGGGGAGGGATCTGTAAGCTCAAATAAGTGCTACTCTCAGAATCCAGTCTTCTCTTGTATTTCTGGCGGCCTCCACGGACTCGATCCAGACGAACACCTGCAGTTAAAACAGGATATATTCACATGATTCCTTATAGCCTCCATCTTGATATTCAGATGTAAAATTCTGCCGAGATGTTCTTCACACTCTCCCAATCAATCATTTGAGATCTCAACTGAACTCAGAGATCCCAATAATAATAGGTAAGCTACCTCTAGCTCTCATAGTACTGCTGGGAGCTTTATTTTCTTTCAAGACATTAATGAAGACAAAAATTAACCCATTTGAACTCTTGAATCACCGCTAATGTGATGGACAAATGAAAAGTCTCAGAGCTCAATGTCCTCTGGATGATGATCTTGCTTTTAAAAATAAAGCCTTAAATGTCAATCAAACCTGTAGTTATAAAAATAAGGTTTCAGATTGTTGTTAAAATTGAGGAGTTAAATGTTCTGTTACCTCTCACTGCTTATGTTTGAAAAAAGTGATCTATAGCAAATAGATTATAAACCATGAATTCAACAGAAATGTTTCAGGTTTGATCAAGTAAGGAGCCATAATAAAAGTAGAACTGAAATAAATAGAAACAACCTCTCCTACAATATAGCAGCAATAAATCTGAAGCAGGGACACACTGAAGAATTTGCTGTAGCTCTTTGAAAATACAGAGAACCAAACTGCAAATATTACAGTGAAAACAGTTCCCAGTGACTGACCCCACACAAAAAACTACAGCAGCATCGATAACAACTGAACAGGAACTACCACTGAACTTCTGTTATCTTGAACTGCATTGGGACAAGACACGGAATTAAAAACTAATCATGAAAAAAGCCACAGATATCTGACCAATTGTCAGTTACTTCTGGCAGCCATATTGCTGCTGGCAATTAGTTCCTGAGAAACTGGAGCAGCTCAGTCCTGCTGGAGGAAACAGCTATTGCAAAAAAAATCTCTCATGATGAAAGTAGGGGCAATCAAGTAGAATAAATCTTTGAACCTACACAATACAAGTGTATAAACACTGATGAGTTTATCTAGTCTGATCACAGGAACCAATTATGCGATACACTTACTAATCACACTGAGCCATTAATATTTTGCAATCAATTTACTGTGTAAACACAAACATCTAAAAGCAAACACTGCAAACCAGTGCTTTTTGAACAACTTGTACATCTGAAAAACCTGCAGCCTGCTGACATATATTCAACCCCAGAAGGAGACACATCTGTCACACTGTATGTCTCAAGCCAGTGCCCCATTTGCTTACTGGGTCATGGAAAAAGGAAAGCTTGCAGTGCGCTCACATTGATCCCTCTGACACCATGTGAAATTATTACTTGCCACAACACCTCAATCCTGATACCACAACCAGAGCACCCAAACCAGATCAACTGACAAACAAGCACCAGCAGCCTTGCAACAGCAAAAAGAACCACTGCCAGCCAGGCCAAAGGCACTTAGCTACACAGCAGTGCTGCCAGGATTTCCAGCAGGAGCAATGCCACGTGCAGGTGTATTGCCTTTAAGCCTCGGTGTGCAGGGGCATGCTGTTGGTAGAGCTATGTAGCTGCTTCCTTTTAAGAGACCAGCTGCTGCCATTAAGCAGAGGAAGCAGGAAGATGGGAGGCCTGGAGTTCTTGAGACCAAAGGAACTGCTGCTGCAGGAGTGTGCTCTGGGAGGAGGACAGGCATTGGAAGATGGACAGAATGACGTGAAATAGAATGCGTGAATTCAGATCAAACCTTTCCTTCCCCTGCATTTTCTATTTCTGACACTGTATAGAGAGCTTACTGATGTCCCTAAGAGTAAGTACTACTTTTCTCCTCTATTACACAGCAGATTTTCTGAAAATGTTGCCCACTGCTTCTTTTATCTCTGTTCCCTGCAGCAGGTAGCCTGTGGGCAAAATCCTGGGAGCCCTAATAGGTTCCAGTGAGTGATTTTTAGAAAGGGCAGATGGGGAATCGCAAACCTAAGTTTATCCTGGGAGATCCTGGAGGAACAGCACTAATAAAGTCCTGGATGAGGTAGGATGCTGTCACTTCTGCCTGTGATTCTTTCCTTCTGTACGTGTTCCCTGGTTTCATAAGAAGACCCCTACGCTACTATGCTCTGCTGAATGACTGACACCTGCATACAGCCAGGAGAAAATGGGAGAGACAGATTTCAGGAAGTACCAGGAAACCAAGTAACCAGCTGTGAAAATTTAAAGGGTTGGGAATAATTCTGTTTGAAGGTTATGGAGGAATCCAAAAAAGGTTACAGGACTTCACTCCTGCATCACAGCTTCCTAGGACACTCACAGAAGAAAGGTCACAGGAAGGCCCATTCCCTCATGCCAATAGGATGGATTATAGGCAGGATTTCACTGGAATGGGGGACACCATTCTCAGCCCAGTAGAAACCAGCAAACAGCTCTCCACAATGCTTTTACTGTGCACTTTGCTAAGCAGTAAGGAAGGATGACTGGGAGAGTTGGGAGCAAATGGGGGAAGGAGCTTTCTGTTCCTCTTCCCAAGGAGAAACATGCATCTCCAGTGCCCAGCAGAGGGATGGCTGCACAGGTTGCAGCAGTATTAAGGACCCTCAATCAGATTATAAGGACACAAACGACTTAAGTGCATTAAAAAAAAGATAAGAGAGACGCAGGGAGATTCACCGTCCATCCCTCCTTCCCTCACTATGCAGATAGAGGTCTGTTCGCCCAAGGTCTTTAGCTTGTTTATTTTGAACAAACCTTCGTCCTCTTGTTGTTCCTGCATGAAACTCCTTGAGGCAAATGCTTTCAATCAGCATTTGCAGAGCCACTACCCTACCCTGTCATCAGCAGCTCCAGCTGTTCAGGGCAACAACAAACAAAGGCATCTCAAGCTGAGTCCCTGACTGTGACAGTCCAGAAGTGAGCACTGTGGCAAAAGCCCTTTCCTAAAGAGCTGACAGCGTAAGGGGTCATAGTAGATGGCAGGAAAGGGCATGGCCAAAATTCAAGATCTAATACTAAGCAGCAGTGGCTTGTTAATGTCTGCTGCTCTGCTCTGGTTTGCTCACTGATTGATTTTAAGATAGGGAGGGCGGTTACAATGCAGCTCTGCTGGAGGATACCTAAGGGGTACCTAAATGGGGTGGGGAGTTGCAGTGCATGAGCTCAGAGCAAAAAAAGAAAGCATCAAGTGGAGAAGAAACAGAGCAGGATGTAAACTGAATGAACGAAAGTGAGAAGGCAGAAGAGAGATGAGAGGGGCAGGGCTGGAGCAAGGCTGAGTGCTTTGTACACTGTAATCCCAAGTGCAGAGTTCACACCAAGCCTGCAGCCACCTGCACTTTAACTGCGAAGTGCAGCAGTCACTTCTGAGATACAGCTGGTCAGAAGGCTCTTACATAGGGTTTGATACCACAGTCTGACCAGACAACACCAAGAGAAAGCACCTGACTTCCAGCTCCTGCACAGGCTGATTTTTCACATGTATCACATCTGTCCAGCTCCCAGGAAAGAAAGCACTCATCTTACAAAGCCATCACCATGACTGGCACTCTTGGACCCCCCCCCTTCTTGACACAGTGTCAGAAAAGATGGTCAGCTAGAGCAAACAGGATGGGAGGATTCACATTTACGATGTGAGGTGCTATAGTACAGAGCAAGGTTTGGGAAGTATCACTCTGTGCTGACCTACCTTTCTGGAAACTGCTTCTTCAGAAATGAAGGCTGTATGTGCTGAAACATCCCCTCTCCTCCTGTTCCGTGCTGCCAGGAAGTGCCATTTGTTGAATTTTGTTACCTTTTGAGTCACTCTGCACAGCAGCCCAGGTGCCAAGCTTCCCAGAGTTGCACTGAGTCCCCACTCACCAGCAGCATGCTTTCAGCTCCCCAGCATCAAGCAAGGAGAGGGGCAAGTCCGGGGCTTGTGCAGAACTTGTCGGCTCAGCATCCTGCCTGGGGCAGGACTGTCAGTTTTCGAAGTGTCCTGTGGGTGCCACTCGTGTTCCAAGTGCTGGTGCGGAGAGGTCTGTGCCAGCACCAAGCCTCTGCAGTGGGAGAGCTGATCCGCTGATCTGTTCAAGCTCCCTGCATTTCTGTGACATGCCCCTCAGAGAGATGTCTGCCCGACAACTTTGGGATCAGATGTCCCCATGCTGACTTGATAACATCAGGCTTCGGGTGGTTTTTTTTTTTTCTTAATGGAAGTAAAATAATTCCATCTTTTTTTAAAAGCTGGACCTAGGCCCAGTCTGTCGGAAGTAAAAATAGCCGAGTATGCAGAGGTGACAGCATACGGAGTCAGGTTTAGTTTCTCTTTTATTTTCTGGGGACTAAAAATAATCTTAAAAGCTCTGTGAAGCTAAGCTCCGGCCATTGGGAAATGCAGTCTAGGCCCAATATCAGCTGTCGTGTCAAATTACTAGCCTCACCTCACTTTCCATCGAGTCCTATCACATGCTCATGAATTGACAGGAACAGAAAGATCCATCTTGCCAAAAGAGCTAACAGAGAAGCCAAGCTACAGGGTTTATGCATGGGATAATTTGTGTCTAGACCAAGAAGGGCACAACTGAAGGGAAGAGAGGACAAGTGCTTGCTAGGGAGCAGCATCTCCAGGACTGCTTTTGCCCAGCTCACTCTATAAACCAGCCAGATCCTGTGCTTACTGCCCACCTATACCTTGAGGTACAGTCTACATCAGTGCAACCTAGCTGCTCTCCCGAGGTCTGAGCTGAGGTGTTGCTCCACAGGTGACAGAGGTACCCCTGTCCCCAGGAGCTGCATTCTAAAGCACGGGGACTGGCAATGCCCAAGAAAGCTGGCAAACATAGGCTGAGACCAAAGAAAAAAGAAAGGGAAAAGTACTGTACACAAGGCATTCCTTCTCCTTTTTTGCTCAGAACATCAGGAGAGATGAGGGGATGTGGCAGTGGGAGGAGTGAGCTGGGAGGACGCCTATCAAGGAAACAGTGTAGCTATGACCTTAAAAGTTAGGGGTACCCAGATGGGGTAAGAAACAGACTGTGGAGAAAAGTGCTCAGTGAGAAGGTGGAAAGGCTGGAGCCTGACTAGGTTTTCTTTTGTCACTTGTAGATTCCATCACAGGAAGAGAAGTCCTGTTTATATCATAACCCCTCTCCTGTGTTACAAGGACCTATAGAGAGATGGATCTGATCCCTCCTCTGCTATTTTCAGGGATGTATTAGTTGAGCAGAAAAGTTGTTTTCCTGCTTGTCTAGTTAAACAGTCCTTCAACTGCAAGGGACAGATTAGCCCAGCAACAACTGGTGATATACTTGGTTCCAGAGCCTGTCACATGCTCTGGTGCACTGACACAAACTGTCACACGCATATAAGCTACATGTCCCCGGTGGTTGGTCCAAAGCATATAGGATCTGATGTAATTCAAAAGCTTTTGAACCCTTTTCCTCCTCAGCTGCCAGCTCTGCTGAGGTGTCTCTGCATCCCTGGCCTGTCCCTCAAAGGTACAGCTTCCTTCCCATGCTGAGTCCCTAGTCACACTGGAAAACCAGGAATCAAGAAAGGCTTCAGGGGCAGAAGGGAATAAAGAATACCTCGGTACATTCTTTAGCATTCTGTAGTGCTTCCCACGCCCACACCCTCACCTTCTGTTCATGATCCATACAAATGCTTGGACTGTTTCCCCTCATGGACCTCTAACCAGTCTGAAGAAGGACAAAAGGCATATTGACTTTTATCACCCACAAAAACAATACTCACACAGCAGCGGGCTGAGGGGCACTGCGAAAGAAGACATAGGCATGTGTCTGCCAGGAAAAGACCATGGATGACTTTCACAGAAGGACCTAAGAGGTGACAAAGCCACAGTGCCACTAACTTTCCAAGAGATAATACTCAACTGAATCCCCAAAAGGGTGCTTGCTGCCTAGAGAAACCTACAGCCCCGGGTGTGTTTCCACTTACCTTACTTTAGACTTTGACAGCTTTCTTCTGTGCATCTGGGCTCCTCTGAGAAGCAACAGAGAGAAGCAGGCATATCTGCATTCACATCACCCTCCAGACACTTATGTGAGGAGATGTGATGAACCTCAGAAATGCCCTGAAGGGTCAAACCAATGCTTTTTCTAGCTCAATTTTCTATTTCACACTGAGAACATCTGTGAGAAGACTGTTAAATGTTTAGATAGAGGACACAAGCCTTTTGGAGCAGGCAAGGGAGCATGAGCACGGACTGAGGAACAAAACTCTAGATTTATGACACAACGGAGAGGCGCCGCCAGCACATGGAGAGAGGCCCACTCATGACAAAGCTCTGCAGAGGTGAGGGAGCTCCTTGGGCCCAAGAACACAGCGTGCTGCCACTTCAGCCAGCTCTCCCAGCACAGCTCTACTTGTGCCTTGGAGACTTAAAATGTCTCCTAAAATTCCCACCTCAGCAGTGGTGTTTGCACCACTAAGAACTGGTGCCCACTGACACTTGTTGAATGTACGTGCCTTAAGTTACAGGAGAGGAGTGGGACAAGCGTCCAGGCCCAACCTACTCCTGCTCAGCTCAGGGGATCTTACCCACAGATTTATTGCATGATTATTAGCATCTAAAAATCCTTGGACAGTTGCAGTTTTTATCAGCTTCCTCTTTTTGTATGTGCTATAAGAGCACTAAGCACAGCTTCTAGTGATGGAATACACTCACAAACCCTCTCTGAATTTGCACTGAAGTACATCAAAAAATCTGGACTTCATGTTTGATAGAACAGAGGTTCAGTTACATATAACAAGAACCTACGGACTCATCTGGGCAGATTAATGGTTCAAAATGAATGGAGAAAACCAACCTTGACAGATCGATAATCCACTGGATGTGGCAGAAGGTGTTGCAAGGGTCCATGATGCACCAGTCTGGTGTTCAGAAAACAGATACCAAGTGCTGTCGTTCCAGTGTACACTCACTGATGGTCCATCCACTAGAAGCCTCAGTTCTGGAGGCATCTTACCAGCATCTTACCAAAGGCTGCATACGTTCTATGTTGTGCTACCACCCAGCCCAATTCTAGCCATACTATAAATGCTCAATTCATGTCTTGGAAAATGGCTGGATGTAGAAAATACAAACATCAAGATGCCACTCACTGCATCTGGAAATCCTATGTCAGAGGACAGAGAAGTTGGTTGCCCGTCTGTTTTTAAACACAAGGGTATTTTAGAGTAAGAAAAATAAATTTTCTCTTTTTTTTTTTCATCTGGATGCCTCCAGTAGTGATATTTCTGGCACCGGCTGGAGGCAGAATACTTTATAAATACAAAGCCATTAAATCCCATGCAGCAGCAACCTGATCGGGGCTGCCTTTTAATTTCCTGACATGAGCTGGCCACTAACCCAATTACCCAGAATCCCCGGAGGAGCCCTCATCCTTCCCAGGAAGCACAAAGCAAAAACCCAAGCATATTGCAGGGATGTCAGCTGAGCTTTCACTGGAATCAAATGTCTTTTCGAGAACACATGGTTTGGAAGCAGGGATGGGGGCAGGAGGGAGCGGTTGCTGGAAACGCTTTGCTTCATTGAGAGATTCTGACACTTAAAAAGAGAAATGAAACACCCTCCATTTGGTCATGTTGCTGAAAAGAGGTCCACTGTTGATTCAGTTATCGGGATTTTAGTGAACAATGAAGGCAAAGTTATGAGGTAGAAGTATTTTGAGATTGCCGGTGCCAGGAATCCCTTGTTTAGTTACTGGACAGTGGCACCCAATTTATAAAATCACAGAGCCAGGCCTACTCAGGAGTGACAGGTTTGTTTCTTTGGACAGCATTTGTAACAGCCACTGGCTGCATCTGGTAAGGGAAAGAGCAGAGTTAGGATAGTTCTACTGGCTGCAGTAGGCAGGGTATTGCCAAAGGCTCTACAGACAGGTGAAAAAGGGGAACAGCTAATGGGAAGATGAGCAGGGTGAATTCTGTGGCTCTTCTCTCTTCACTTCTCATTCATATTTCAGTCCTTGGCCCTGTAGTGTCAGTATCCACACATTCTAGTGATGAGTACATCACAAATCAGATTAGACAGATAACAGTTCGGGAGCTTGGGGGATTTGTAACAAGGAATTTGGATGTCCTGTTGAATTTTAACATGTTCTCTAGTCTTACTTATTGAAGTGCATTAGTATGACAAGGAGCAAAGCTTGGGAAATGAATGGTTGTACCTGGGATTACTACATCACAGCAGATACACTTCTGGGAAGAAACAGAGTCAGGTAGCTGAAGTAAGTCATCCACCTTTCTTCGCTAATTGCCTAAATTTTCTCTTGCTGTTAAAGAGCCACCCTTTTCTGCATCCAGATCCAGACTTCTTTCCCCTACCTTTCTTATGCATGTAGACTTCACCCTCACCACATAAGTAAAAACTGCTGGGTGACCCTCAGAGCAAGGAGGCCAGGCCAGAGGAGAATCTGCCTTCAAAGACATTCCGAGGGGGGCATCTTGAACATAGCAGCTTTCCTATCTGGGAATTCTTATAAGAAATGCATCTAGGAAAGTTTGGATGTAAATATTTTCTGAAATAAGGTGCACCTCATCTGCCACAGGATACATCCCCAGGGCCCTTTCAGTCTTTGCCCTCTTTCTTGGAAGCCCCACAGGCCATTCTCAATGGCTAGGCATCCTTACAGGTAACATTTCTGTTTGCAGACAGATTTTGCAGAACAGGAAGGTATGCACTTCGGCTGGACAAAGCTGTAGAGAAGCCCCATTCATCTCTGCCTGCAGGTACCTCAGCCAGGCCACAATCACAGAGCACAGGCTTTCTAGGGACATAACTTCTCTACAGGGACTCTTGGATTGGGGTACGCTGGAATCACAAACTCCAAATCCAGCAGCCTCCTGTCCAGGTCTCTGAATGAGGGGGCAATTAGAGCTCTCTGAAGGCACAATCCAGATGGAAGGGAAAGTGAGAGACGGACAGCTAGACAGGCCAACACATCTGATTCTGTTGGGCTCCGCAGGCATTGCTTTCTGCCAGTCACTCTCCCCAGTGAGTCTCGCCTGCCCTGCAGCGTCACGCCTGGAGAACCTGAGACAGCAAAGCTCTGGTGTCTGTGCGGTTCCCTCGCTGCAATGCATTGATCGGAGATCTCTTAAAGAAAGTGGCCTGGATATCTGAGACACCTATTGATCGCCCATCGGCTCTCTTCCTGCCCTGATCCTCATTCACTTGGCATTGCCCGAACAACCTGCACCTCTGTGTTAGGGACAGTCTCCCAGGTCTTAAAGGGACACGGTTGGCTGTTCAGCTCCCTGCAGTCCCTTGGAAAAGAAAGAACGTGCCTAGTGACCCTCATGTGCATTTCCAAGGGGATTCTGCTTCTGCAGAATCAAGTTGAGCATTCAGGAGTAAAGTAGAGGCTTGAAGTCATCGCTACCTGCTTTTTGACATCTTTAAATACTGGTTCCCCCTGCTTGAAAAACAGGTCCGCACCACATGCTCAGTGAGCAGACAGAGGTGTGTATATCACGTGTAAGGACAATAACCAGAAGAATCTTTCCTGTCTTACTGAGAAGAAATCACAAAGCACTGAACTAGGCACAAACAGAATATCATATTTTTCTTCTTCAGAGGAAGGACAGTTTCATTTCCCAGAAATGTCTCGCAGTAAGTCACCAGATCAGTACCAAAGATCTCAAAGAGAGACGCAGCAAGAGACAAACTGGCTTCAAGATCTCTCATTTAGCCATAAGATCACTTTTCTCCAAACTCTGGGCAATCAAACAGGAGAAGGAACCTGGCTTAGCAGCCTTCTGCCATGGATGGACCCAAGGAAGAAGAGAGATGTAAACCAAAGCAAGGAAAAACAGGAAATACTGAAAGGAAAAATAGCACGTAGCTTGAAGATGAAAACATCCTAATGAGCACATGGGGACTGCAGGATAGGTTCTCTGGGAAAGCCAGAACACCAGGGATTTCAAAAACCAGTCAAACTACTAGAAATGTGTAACAGGGAACACTGTTGCCCTGGTGGATAAAGCGATGGATGAGCTAACAGAATGACAGATCAGAGATGTAAAAAACCAACGAACCTTTTCTAATCCAAAATCTCTTGTCAATTCTGCATTTCTGAGTAAGTCAAACAATTATGGATTTGTTCTTTCCTGAAACTCCTGGCCCTGTGGAGATCAAAGACTGCGAAGCCATTTTTTATCCCTTTTTGGATTTTGCTTTTAAAGATGTGTATTGATTAAATTCTGTATACTAATAACTTTGCGCTTCACATAAAGTTAACTAATCAGTGCTTATAACCCTTTTGCAAAGCAGTCTGACCCTTATTTCTCAGCTGGTAAAGATGAGCAAAAGAGAGAGAAAAGAAGCAGCATTTCCTACATCAGCTGACCACTCAGCATTAGGATAAAAAATTCCTGTTAGATTGCTAAAATAGGCTCTTCTCCTTCCCTTGATATTGTCAAGTGTTCGTACATCCCATTGCTATCAATAAATCTAAATGCTGTATATTCCACAGCTCTAAATATTATGGGAAAGATCACAGATACACTAACATCAATAGCAAACCACCCTTCCCTAGTGGTTTAATGATGCCAAATCAATCCCTATATGAATAACCAAAGACACTTCAGCACAAAAGCAGCCTTAAAGAGTCAAATTTCAGTTTACAATGATTTATATCCCACAGGGTTCAGGAGGTCAGACACAGCATGGTATGAATGAAACTATACTGTTTGTCAGCCTGTCTCTGGTCTGGTAGGAGTTAACTGTTTTCACACAACTTGGTGGCTAAGCCACAGTTCAGACCCTGCTCTGGACTGTATTACACTGCTAGAACTGGGAGCAGAGGTTGCCCTGGCTGCAGTCAAGCCAGCACAGGCTCCTGCTGCTCAGAGCTGCCAAGCTCTGAGAGGCTCAACTGCTTGGATGAAGGGCAGTACAGACACAGGCAGCCAGCAAGCCAGGACCCGTGCTGCTGCTCTGCAGAGTGACTGGAGCCACATCATCATATTTTTATGGTTGTTTTACAAGATCAATGTGAGCAGGCTCTCTCATAACCAATGTGCTCTTCCACTAAAGGCAACATCACTATCATGGACTGGTATGTGAATGAGGGGATATAATGCTCCCCAGAATGACCACACACAGGAAAGCTGCTTTAAAGGAGTTTCTCTCTAAATCCCAAAGCAGGTGCCTCCCTCCCAGCAGAAGATCAAGACCTTCCCAACTCGATAACCTGCCGGGGAGGGATAGACTACACAAGACTGCATCTCCTTCCCTTGGTACCTGGTGTGCTCCAGCAGGAAGATATTTAACCACAGAAGCTGCACATCCATCAAAGAACAGGACAGAGTTTAACATCTAATCTACATTTTTAACAATACAGGCTGCCATCAACTTGCCTCTCAAGAAATGAGAGAGCACCAGTGCAAAGCAATACAGGTCCAAGTGACATCGTGCAATTCATCACTGGCTGCTAAAATGGTATGATCTGGAAGCACGCTGCATGCTGGCATCTTGGCTCCAGCACACTGGCCTTGTGCAGACCACAGCTAGCTGTTGTTCCTTTTAGACAAACGGAGGGCACTGTTCTCTGTCAGGTACAGCAGTTCAGAGGGTTGCAAGTAGCTCTCCTCCTTCCTACCCCTCCTCCTCTCAGTTCCTCTCCCTGAGGGACCCAAAGGAAACAAAGCTTTAAAGCCAATCCATAAGAATGTGTTTAATTGCCACTGAATTCCCTGTGGTTCACCTTGAATGGACAAGGATTGGGGAGGCAGGGGGGAAGGGAGGAAAAGCAGCACAAGAAAAGCTGAACACTTCTTAGAGAACACCGAACAGATCAATAAGCTGAACAGGTTGAGCATGCAGGGCAGGCGACCCACAGCTCCCAGACAAACCTGTGCTCCTCAACATCTTCAGAAAGTCTCCTGAGTGGAAACATGGGCAGACCTTCAAGCACACTGTGCCATAGCTTTGCATTAACTCCATCCTTCCCTTACTAAGCCCAGACAACCCGGTCATAATCAAGCAAGAACCTTTCCTTCTCAATACTGGAAAATGACCTGGAGGGAAAGAGAACAATACCGTCCAGCCTGGGGTTCTTTCAGGAAGGAAATGGTTTGGCACAGCCTGTTTCCAGTTATCTGTTGAATTTGCTATCACGCTGAAAGCAATATCCTAGCATTAGTGTGCTGACTAGAACCACCCTCCTCTCTGGATTGTCTTCTTGGTAACGGCCCATCCTGACTCTTCTAAAAATCCTATATAGAGATACTTTGGAAAAACCTGAGAGCACAAGTGTATATTTGCCCTAGGGGATTCTACAAGGCCTGGATTTCCAGGTCAGGACAGACAGCAACTGCATCTTACCTTCTTTCAGCATCCCCACTTTGAGGCATTTCATGAAGCGACAGGCTTGACAGGACTTGCGCCTCCGTTTTGTGATCTCACATTCATTGGTGGCTGGGCAGCTGTATTCAATATTCCCTGCAATCAAACACAGATACGGTCACTCAGGAGCCATATTCTCCTCACTGACCCAGAAGTAGGCTGAAGTGCCCAAGTATTTCCATAACCATTGGTCTCTATGTTTGCTCACTCATTTGCTCACACACACAGACCACAGCTGGCTTGTGATGGATGGCTCTTTGAGAATCACACCCAGCACTACTTACTGGAGCTCATTTCAGAAAAAAAGCAACACTGCTGTTTGTACTGGGAGAAACCTGCCCATCCAAGGAGCTGACTCAAAGCTGGGCTTTCAGGCACACAGTATTTTCAAAGCACATCATCACTTCTTATGCTGCGTCACTTACTACCTGTTCCCTGAAGCCCTGAGAGCTAGAGCAAATCTCACTCCACATCTACCAGGTGGATGTCACCTGTCTTCTTTGTCTTGCTTTGGGTACCACAGAGCTAGGAGGTGGGATTTCCTCCTTTGCTTCCTCCTGTCAGTGACATCCTGCAGGTAGCAGGGAAGCAGTTGTTGAGAAAAATGGGTAAGATGTAAAATGCAACCTATCTATGCAAATCTTTTCAGTGTTACTTTAGTAGTCCTTATCATTTCTTTGTAGAGAAGATCATTTCTTTCCTTATTTCCTTTCATTTATGATCACAACATCACCTCCAAGACAAAACAGGAAAATAGGCACCCCAAATTTGTTTCTGCTCATTTTGTATTTTATAATAAGCCAAGCACATAACTGAAACATGGAAGCAGGGGTCTGATATGAGGATGGAGTGGATAGTACACTGAATGACATGTAAAGCAGCAATTATTTAGCCCTAGAAGATAACAAACAGAAACAGTTGTCTTCATCCTGACATTCACTGTGAAGATGCTTCTGAAGAGGACTATTCAGTTTTTACTGTGGAGCAGGACCAGAAACCTGGCGTCAACAGTGATAATGTATTGCTAGGCAGTCTGGCTACTAGGTAAAACAGGCAGCTCCAAAAGGGATTTCTAAAATCTACAATTAGTTCAGAAGGATGGAAAGGTTGTTTTGGTGGTTCAGAGCAGGAAACTGAGAGCCAAGAGTTCACTCACAGCTGTAGGAAAGAGCACATGTGAGAGCAGAGAGGGGACACAGCCTGGACTTTGTATGCCACCAGATTAGAAGGGAAGCTCCCAGTTCAGTAACATCAGGACAGGACACTTGATTTTTGTTCCTAGATATGCAATGGATTTCTAGTTCTTGTTCAAGACCCTTCTTTTCTCTGCATATATATGCATACAGTTTCTAGGGGTGATAACTAGATCTTGGGACTAACTAAGCAGTCAGAGAATCCACTGACAATCAGACCTAAAAGAGAGATAGATTCAAAAGGAGGAAAGCACCATTTTATTTATTTCATTATGCTCGGCCCTTGCTGGGTGAAACCTCAGAAGCATACAGCACCTAGAAGTACAGACATTATCTGCCTGCTAGTTACAAACCTGCCCTCTATCTTGTCACAAGACTTGCAACTTGACTTTAAGCTCCAGGCTGTCCACCTCATTCCTCACCATTGTTCCTTCTTGCCCAAAATGCAGCTTGTCCACACACACACAAAAAAAACATTGCACAAGTTGCTTCCATTCAGACCGTATTTGGTCATTGTGCAGCACCTGAATTTCAATAGCTAGCAGTGTACCAAGATTCTCAGAGAGCTGGAAATTGAGATTCAGGTATGATCTTAGGGTAATAAACTCCTGCTCTAGACACAGGGCTCCACTGCCTTACAGATTTCTGAATACAGAGGCCTGATCTCTACTTGCTGTGCCCAGCACAGGAAGGAACAGAGCAGGAACAAACCTGGAATAAAACTCCACCATAATCTCACTTTCGAAGGTCTTGCCTTAGTTTCAATATTCACCTTGCATACCAAAACCAGCACCGGGGTTTTGGAGAGCAAAATATTTCATTTTTTATGGTTTCAAGGCCAAAAATTCACCTCCTAAGACAGAGACACCCAAGGGGGCACAGAGCCCTAACAGCAGCAGAAGGCAATGACAGCCCTTTCCAGAAGTTCAAGGTCCCTCTACAATGAGTCAGACAGATCCTTCAACTTCTTCATGCCTCCCCCTGACAAAGTACTGGCAATGCTCTATGTAGCCTAGAGCACAACTCAACTGTGTGCTCAACTGGGTATCGTATGTACCATATAGGGACATATAATTTGAATATGCAGCTTTCAAAGGCATTCTGTACTGGGATCACAACTGTTAAAGCATCAGAAGGGAGTGGCCACTGGGCCAGCTCCCCTTCCCATATGGCAACACAGCAGCCACCATGCGGTGCTGCAGCCATAGGGTTTATGGGTATGTAAAAGTGAGAAAAATACACCTACCAGTGGGACGTCCCTTTCAGCGTGTCTTATTGCCTTCACATTGAACGCAGGCTTGCATGTTCTTACATATACCCCGTTCCCAGTCTCAAGGAAGAAAGCACCAGCAACCATGTCCTGCAGCCCGCTCTGCTGGGTAAATGCTAGAGGTGAAGCCCAGTGTGCTCTCTCCACAAAAGAACTGACACTAGGAGATGCAAGACAGTGCTGCCAAGCTAAACAGACTTTTTTATCAAGCCCCAAATGCACCCTGTACTGGATGGACTGAAAGCTACAGCTGGGGGCAATATCCAAGTGTTTGCAGGCAGTCACCAGGGAAGGCACTATCAGCATTACCCAGGCAGAATTCATCCAAGAAAAACTCGTCTCCAAAACTTCGTAACAAAGTTCTCTGACTTTTTTCATTGTTTGTTCTCTCAATTTCTTTTATGGGTCCTGGGGCCAGCTGCCAGCACAGCGAGCTGCTCGCAGCTCCTGTAATTTCTGTAAGTGCCCTATGATAAAGTGATGAGATTAACTCATCGGAATTCCAGCAGCCTCGCAGCGGCTGGCGGTCACACCATCAGCCTGGCTGCTGGCGCTTAGAGAGTGCTCCCTCTTTGCTACAGCAGCTGGGGTGCAGAAGGGCCTCTGTGCACACAAGAGTTCAGACAGACAAGTCCTTATACGAGTATAAATTTGTGGCACGTATTGTATTGTGAACTATAGATTACGTGACCTAGAAAGAAAAGGCAAGAAAATGGGATAATCTAGTAGACAAGGCCTTGCTTTGAACAGTCATTTATTAGAAAAGCTTTCCTTGATTTAGGTAATATTTACATTTGATCCAAAAAACCTGCAAGGACCTCACAGATGCCACCACACAAGGCTGACCTATAAAACAGCTTCAAAAAAACCAAGTGGCTGCTGACCAGATCAAAGTCTGGATTTGTTCTGAGCTTTCCTCTTGGAGGTCAAATCACTTCCTCTCTGTGTCCTGGTCTTCCCATCATCAAAATTGGGTGAGCTACCAAACCTGTCTCCTGGGGGGATCGTGAGTCTTGATTCATTAGGGTCTAACTGCACTTTATAGCCTTTAGATGAGAGATGCTAAGGAACAGCCAAGGACTATTGAAGTGACAGGTCATGTATTTTTATGCTGGAGAACTGTAAAATTACCCTATTTTCTGCAAAATAGAGACCTTTGACTGTTAAACAGTTTGGAACAAAATATTCAGTGAACACATAATTGGAATACCTGAAAATTGGAGTCTCCTAGATGACACATCCTCTCTGGAAGGGGAGGGTCTGGGAAGGGGAGAACGACTCCCGGAGGTTGGGGAATGGTGGTAACTTGTCACAAAGCTCCAGGTCATGTTATGGACTTGGTTCCTCAAGGGAGATGAGCTCAGAATTGGTATAGCACTCAAAGCACAAGCTGCTCACCCCGCTTAGTCAGATCTTGCCTATTCCACCACATACAAGAAAGGAAACTTAGGGACAATCAAACAGAAATAACCAGGAAAGTCTTCAGAGATGAAGCCTTTTCAACTTCTGCTTTCTGAAACAAACAAGCAAACAACTGAACCTCTTCTTTCCTTCTGGTTTCTTCTGCATTCCTCTTCACCATTCTTTCCCTATCCTCTTCCTTGCATGCTCCATCCTGCTACTGCTGCATACCCGTCTCTCCCGCCCTCTGTTTCCTTAGTCAAGCTTCCCCTGAATTCCAGTGAAAAGCCTACATTTCAACCTATTTGCTATTAAATGCCAAGTTTTGTTTGTTCAGGATAAAAAGTTTTCTTTCACCCCTATGATTTGATGCAACACACTGCAGTTATGACCAGCAGCATGGTGCCACAGTGCTGGTCCTGTGGTGCCAGAGGGCTGGGAGAAACTCACAGGGAAATCCATCTTGCAGCCTTCCCAGCTCATGCATTTGTTGCCTTTTATCCTTTCTCTCTTTCTTTTTTTCTTTTTTTCCTTCAAGGACTGCTTTCAGAATATTGTAGGTTTAGGGGAGTTCTATCAAGCACAAAGCATCGTGCCTTGCAAACTTTTGTCCAGAATCTATTTGGTTTTGTTTTTTCTTTTTTCTCCAATTCCAAAGGCAAGTGATCATTTGGTGTCCCACTGAAAAAAGACCTAAAAACTGCAAAATGGCCCATGGTGAATGACCAGCAGTGTCTCTGCTCTCAGTGGGCACCAGTCCAATCTCTTCTACAGCAGGACAAGGGAACACTGATAGGAAGCATGCAGGGGATTCTCTGTTACCTTCCACTTAAATTAGCTGAGACATCATAATCCGAGTCCTGGTGTGAGGACAGGTACTTTGTGAAAATCAGAGGAAAATCTCTATGAGAGCAAATGGAGGTCTCTCCAGATGTAGTACCAGCACTGTTTGCCTTCTCTGCTCCATGCAAAAGGACTTGGACATTTTTGCACAGTGTTGGTCAAGTCACCCTCTTGCCTGCATGTGGCTGCAGGACTTGAGCCCTGGGCAGCACACAGCTTTCTCTCAGCCTGACGTAGCTTCTTGCAGACAGGTTTCTGACATGGAAGTATTTACCTATTGAAGTTTTGGATAACAGATCCTCTGAACAATGCAATCTCTACGGATGCACTGAGGCAAAAATAAAATGCAAAACTAACAAGGTTGAATTGGACTGCAGATGATTTTCTGACTTCAAGTACTAGAGCTATGATAATAAATAGCAGTCGGGCACTAGATCCTGGAAATACTGTGCTTTTTCTAGCCATGCTACAAAAGTTTTTGGAAGTCTAAGACACTGTGTTTTTGCTGTGAGTTCCCATCTGAGAAATATGAGAAGGACAGAGGGACAGGACAGAGCTGACTGCCACAGCCACTACTGCAGGGTCACAAACCTCCCTCCTGCATCTCACAGGTTCTTTGCTGCACTTGCGGAAGACTTTTGTGCTCAGGAAGATGTGCAGACTCTCTCAGCTGCTCTTACCTTCCCAGCAGCCACGCTGATCACTATAAATACAACCAGGAGGCCCTAAAAGACCACAGATTTTGTTTCAAGCCTGTTACAAATCCACATAAATCTTCTGAGTTGCATTATCCACATTTTAAACCACTTAGTGGTGTAAGGGCATCCAGGCACAGCAGCTGTGTAGTGATGTTCACAGAGTTTGAAGTTTGCAAGACTCAAGCAGAGAATCCATGGATGCAGATGCTTTGCCTGATAAACACCCTGGCCATTCAGAAGATGATGTTAAAGATGCCTCTTCTCTCTCTCTCTCTCCAATGCCCCAATTCTCCTCAACATGAATTCTTGTAAGTCCTGTTGTTTCACCTTATGGGTATGAGTTCCAAGCACACAACAGACTGACTCACAAAGAACAGAGAGGGAAATCTTAATTCAGGTTTATTTTGGTGACTTTAAGATTTTTTATTAATGGTCATTTTAGAAATAGCCTTAATTTTCACTATTTGAAAATGAAAAATAGATGAAGGGCAGTAATAATCATGAATATGTTGAATAATAAGGGCAGCCATATGGTTATGTAGCACTGTTCTTAGTTTAATGCTCAGAGAAGTAAAACTGTTTACCAGTTAGAACTGAAAAACAAAAGCTAATGACAATTATTTGATTGATATATAATGTTCCATCTGCTGAGCAAACTACTACAAGAATGAATAGTCAGATTATGAATAAGTATCCATAGCATTTGTCTTAAATTTGGATGAGAGAATTATGTAGGATTTCTATGGAATATGAATTTTAAGAGTTTTTAATTCAGAAATATTCAAACCATTACCTTTCTTGTAACAGACCTATTTCATTTCATTTAACTAGTATGAAAGTTTGCTTTCAAATCAGACCTGTCTTAAGCAACAACAGTAGCACATTTCAAGATGCCCAGAGAAGCTGTAGGTGCCCCATCCTCAGAGGTGCTCAGAATGAGGCTGGATGGGGCCCTGGGCAACTTCGATGTGGTGGGTGGCAGCCCTACCCATGGCAGGGAGGTTGGAACTAAATGATCTTTAAGGTCCCTTTAACCTAAGCCATTCTATGATTCTATGATTCTATGATTTTACGACCAGAGATACCCAACCACATCCCTGCTGGCTTTCAGCCCATCTCCTTCCCATCAGTCAAAAAGCAGTGGACTTCATGATGTTGAGGACAGCCTGGACTCACCTGGCTGAAAGGAAGAGTAAGTGGCAGAGCTGTCAGGCTCTGCCATACTTTAATTAAAAAAAAACAAACAACCAAAAGAAAAAAACAAACTTTACCTCAAAAAGCCCTTTTAACTCAAAAAAAAAGTCTGCAAATTGGGTGTAATACAGCTGAAGAATGAGTACCTTTTGGAAATGTTTTTGCCTGTCCCTTGTTTGTTATACTTGAGCTCTTTCCCACATATACACGGGGTTGAGTGGATACAGCATTACTACAGCACAGCCCTAGGAATTTTACATTTTCCTGAGTCAACCAAAATGTGCAATCCTATTGCCTACCCAATCTCCCTAGACTCAGCCTTCAGCTCCTCAGCTAGAACCATTCACACTTGGCACAGCACACTGGGCTCTCCCACTACTGGGAACTGAAGCATTTTGGTACCTCGGTTACTAACACAAGCTGATGACAGGGTGAGAGAAATCTTCACTTACTCCTTCCCCCCATCTGTTACACGTTAACAGGCAATCAATTAGGGAACCACAGGGAGAATATGGCTGTGCTGGGCAAGAGGGCTTGGAGAGAAGCAGTCTCCTTTCCTAGGATGAAATCAGCTGATGTAATACTAAGGCTGATTACAGGTTCTAGTTACTGTTGCTCTGGATCATTTTCAACTTCTCAAAACTTCCTAGATTTCTTTTTCCTCTCCCCAGGTTAAGCCTATATTCCGCTCTGCCACAAAGAAGTTCTTGTATTGCTCCCATGAGGAGTTAGTTTTTCATCATCTTCCTGTATAAAAAGCCCGTAAGGGCTTTGCTTCAGAGTAATACCCTTTCCCTCCTTTAGTACCCAAATGTGCCAAAAAGAAACACAGGGAATGGGTCCAAGTGCTGGAGAAGGAACAGAGTCTGTGCTGACAGTCAGAAGTGCGACTAAAAGTCCAATCACAGGAGATTCAGCAATGATAAATCACAGAAATTCTGCCAGAGCATAGGCCAATACTCTAGGGATAGACACCCTTTCCACATGGCATAATGAAAAAGGAAGACTCAGTGGGGCAATACAGAATGATCATCTCCATAGCAGTATAGTGGCATGGAGATACACCTGGAATCTTAAAAAAATTAAATGAAAAATAGTCAGTTCTGTAGAGATCCGTGCTAATCTGCACTCTGTATTGCTCTGTTCACTCCAGAATTGAACATTCCTAGTGATGGAGTACTAATTAAGTACGACTGGCCCAGTCAATGAACAAAAAAAAAAAAAAAAAAAGAAAAGAGTGCTTTCCCCACAAGTGGACTTACTTCATTTCACAGAAGTCGAGAGAGTGTTGGTGTGGTGGGCTGACATCAGCCAGCTACCAACACAATGGCTTGCTCTCTAGTCAACCCACTAGTATGCTTTCTATTGCAAAGTGAATTCTTCTGTCCTTTTTTTTCAGTTAGAGAGTGTAAGAAGCAGAGAGAGTACCTGTGTGTTCAGGCATGTTTGCTCATACATAGTCTGCTTGTGTAAGTACAACCAAGCATCTGAAGATATCAGAGCCTGCCCGTATGCACTTCTACTTTCAGCTGTATTGTTGGACCTGTACACGTACACATCTGCAGCATGCCTTTGGCACTCAGGACACAGGCATATACCATATATGTGAACTGTATTCACAAGATCAGTGAGCGGCAATTTGTCTACTTATACACGCACTGAGGTTATCAGTCATCTAAGGAATTTCTGATCACTGGTTAAGACTGACAAAAATTGGTACACTGTACCTTGAATAGTCCTCTTGAAGAAGGCCTTGCATGCCTCACAGGAAGCCACACCGTAATGGTACCCAGAAGCAATGTCCCCGCACACCAGGCACAGCCGCTTGGGGATGGCATTAAGCATGTACTCGCACTTGGTGGGTGAATCCTCCATGATGGCACTGGCGCAGTCATCGTATCGCTTACGGCAGGACCCACCACCAATCCCTGTGCCATTGAACATGGGTGGTGAGTCCAGGCCGTTGGGGTGGCCACCCATGGCAATGCCGTAGCCACCGCTAGCGTCAGAGGAGCCACTTGGGCTGTGGTGGCTGATGGCGTCGATGCCAGATGATGGGCTGGAGGGCTCGGTTTTGATGAAGGACCCGCAGCTGGAAGAGAGATGCCGCTCCTCCGTGGCCATTCTGCCGAGCAGCCTGCAAAGAGAGAGCAAAGATGTTCAGCGGCCTCCTGGCTAAATGCAGCTCCAGAGTAGTCAAAGGAGAGCTCTCCTTTCCCACCTCAGTCCAATTCCAGTTGCCTCAGGCAGTCCAACACCACACAGGTGCTTCTCCTCAGGGATACAACACAAATCACTAAGAACCATTGCCTACTTCCCACCAAATCACACAGAGAAAGTCTAGGCCATGCATGTAAATCACAATTTCAGGCTGTTCACAGGCTAGCGCTTGGAAGGGGCATCAGTGCTGATGAGACAGAAGCTACCCAGAGCAGACAAACCCTGGGAAAGCAGAAAAAAGTGAGCCTATCTGCGGCTGGCCAAATGAAAAAGATTCTCAATTAGTTCAGGATTCCCTGCCCTGGCTCTAAGCAGAATATACAAGCACACTCTGCAAGAAGGATCTATTCAGAATGGATTTTCTTTTGTAATACAGAAGCTCTGTGTTATTTTCATGTTGGATTCACTGCTCCTCTTCATTAACATCACTAAAATGGGAGCTCAGAAACTGAAAGAAACTGATCTGATCAAAAGCGTCATCCAGCTTAATCTTAAATATTAATCTTCCTTTTGTTTACTCTCAAATTTCCACTTTTTATAGAGTCATATGCTCTAAAGTATATGCAGGGATGGCATCTTTACCAAATTTGAAAGCTTTTATTATTATTAACTGCAGTCAAAGGTAATCTTACTGTTCATCTGAAAGTTCAGTCTTTTTTTAGAACACTGCTAATTCTGATGATATCATATGGAAACGAGCTGCAGGATTACTTGTTTAGTCTATGAACAAATAAAAAAACCCCAATCACCTCTATTGTGCATGCTGTATTTGCAGCCGCCCAGATTCCCTGGACATCTCCAAATTCTCCTTCTTCTGTCCTGTACTTTTCCTATGTTCTCCTAATTCAGACTTTCATTATCCATATAATTGTTCCTCATGCATTCACACAGAAGTTTTGCAAACCTCAGATCTGTTTCATCATCCATCTCTGAATTTCATCTACTTTGGCTATTTCTGTTCAGTCCAGAATAATTCAATGAGGCAACTCCTCAATAGTATGAAACTGGCACTACTCCACCACTTCTCCAGCTGATGGTCTGGATAGCAGTCAAGACAAAGGTACCCCATCAATTACCTAGCAACATTTCCATATTTTCATTGTTATTTTCAGCCCATCACTTATATAACTCCTTAAATTATTTGCTTGTTTTCCCCTCCCATAAAATTAGTTATCAGTTCTTTAACAGACCATATCAGCAAGTTACTTACTAAGACTCTCAGATCTTTTCAAGAGTTGCTACAGTTAATTTAGAATCCATTAAGATCTATGAAAAATCAAATTAATGCCTTCTGGAACACAACGCTGCAACGGTCAGCAGTGCACTTCAGCTACCACTGTGCTGTCCACACACCTAGCTTTGGTACAATCCTCTGGGGTGCTTCAGTCTTTCTTGATAATGTACTGTCATCTGCAGAGTCTCACTGCTCGCCCACTTTGAAGATCATTAATGCATGAATCAAACACCTCAACACAGAACTTTTTGGGCTGTCCATGTTAACCTTTCCCATCCTGAGAATTGACCTCCACTTCTTCTCTGGATAGGGTATGCCTACTCTTTGTTTTCTGTCTCAGACACTTTTAAATTGATAATAGTATTAACCTGAGAGGTCAGATTTTCTCTCCAGCAAGATAATTTGTCAACAGTTTTTAAGAAAACCTAAAAATATGCGATCAAGTGATTTTCCTGATGACATGTCCAAAGAATTTTAACTGCCTGGAGATGCTTGAATTTCTTCTTGGAAGGTCCACTGGTTTAAAGTTACCACACCATGGTCATGTGGGTAATTTCCATTTCTATTTCAGTTTCAACCTATTTACCTGGTATTTATGGCAACGCCTCCTGCCAAGAGGTCTGACCCATCAGGTGACAGGACAAAACATTTTGTGACACAGCAACACTGACGTGGATACATTACACACATCATTTCTGTGTGTCTACTGATACGAATGTACATGTCTGATACACAACAGCTTTACAGTTCTACATCCTTATGATTTCATTTGACCCAAGTATCTCCTGATTTTCCTTTCTCTGTTTCATTGTCAGCATTTGACCTCATCTCCCATCTCCAGGAATCAATCATACAGGTCCATTATTTGGCAAGATGGTTGACCTTGAGACTACGGGCGGACATCTCACGTTCCTGGGCTGCTTTGCCTGGTGTTACTTGAGAGGGATCAAGAGTTTAGTCCCACTCAGAGACAGCGTGATGAGTTGATGAATCCCCATGCTTTTCCCAGAAAAGCAGAAAGCAAAGCCAAAAGCTGCTGTGCTGGCCAGATTCTGGAACCTTTCTCTACCTGAGGGGTGCATATGTAATAAAAACCTGAAGATTACCAGGCATAGAAACATGAGATTAGGATCAAAGTGGAAAGCAAAACCACCATAAAAAAGACTTTTCTGCACTGAGGAGCTCCACAGAAAAAGGAGCTGAAGTTGCATGTTAAGGGCAGACAGAGGACAGCACTATGAAAAAGGCATGACAAGGAGGTAAACTGAACTGTCAGATTCAGTCAGGTAAGTTCAAATCCCAGCTTCTGTCTCTTAAAAAGCCCAGAATCCACTGACTGGGAAGAAATGAAGGAGCAAAAAACAAGATTCTGAATTGTATTAGAAAAGATACTGAAAACTGGGAGTAGAAGGACTTCAGAGAATTAAGGTTAAACAGAGGTGACAGAAGTCTTCTGTGTCTGTGCTTATATCTACTCCAAGTACAGCATATTCATTTCACATTCTTCATGTTAGCCATGTATAAAACAGACTCAGCCTGGTACACCTCCTCATCTTAATGGCACCCTTTACAAATCCAAAGTCAAACCTGAATATGGAAAACAGAGCTACCACTGCTATGGCTGGTTGTCGGAGCATGAGGCTGTTCACTTTTTCAGATTTGGAAGTATTTTTGGAAGTCCTGTCTACTGTATTAGTAAATGTAATCACTATTTGCAAGACAAGATGCCACAGTGGAGTTTACCTAGGAACACTGCCCTCCCAGGCCATCATACACCAGGGAATCACAAAAAGGACGGGACAGTTGTTCGCAAACACTTCTCAGAACTGCTGTCATAGCTCCAGACCTTACTGTGTAAAAAAAATCTTAGTTCTGAACTGACAGACTTGAAAGCCAGCACCATTTTGTCACCAGCAAGTTATGGGAAGCTGGATTTGCCTCAAACAGACTCAGCAAGGTGTTTCTGTCCACTAGGAAAAAATAACAGAAAAAAAAAGGTTAGATCAGTGTCCTAGGTCCAACTCACTTCTCAACTCACAGCCTCAGTTATAGAAGCTGTCATACAGTGACTGTCTGGTGGTCAATCAAATATAGCAACAAAACCCTACATCCTTACAGTCAAGGATGCTCCTTTTCCTTTCAGTGAGACAGTAACACATAGCAAGTTCTGGTTAGGTTTGAACAAGTGCTTTACATACAAAAGCCCTGAGCACCAAGACAGACCAAAAACCAGAGCTAGGGTGTATCCACTCATTCTAGAGGTTGGGTTTTTCTTTCGCGTCCTCCGGTACAACTTGCATAGTTGACGAATGGGCAGCAGACACTGAGTTAAGCCTCTCCATCTCTGACTTTTTACAAATCCCACAGAGATCCCATTGTGATTTTTAAGCAGACTCAGTATGTTCCCTGGCAAGAAAAAAAATGTATTGAACTTCAAGAACAGTTAAACATTTTTTTGCAAAGAGTTCAAAGTGATGAACAGCCATTTTGCTCAGCTCTGGTTACCTTAATAGGAAAGTGAAAGGAGAGAGACTTGATCCAACTCTCCTTTGCGCTGGCACAGGAAACTCCGTTACTATTTCTGTGCCCATGTAACAAGCTTAGAGGTTCTAAACATTTCATTCTTTTCACCTTTCCTCATCATAGGTCATTCCCTCTAATCCCTTTAGCATCTTTGTGGCCTTTCTCTGGACTCATTCCAGCTTACTTGGGTCTTGCAGCAAGGTGCCCCGAGTCGCACACTGCAATGATGCCAGCAGTTCAGGGGAGAGACTCTCCAGAAAGTGCATAGTCAAGCAGACTTACAGGCCAGCCATGTGTAGCTTCACTAGCCATTAGCCTGCATCCCAGCTCACATCACTGCATACCCACTGTCTCACTAGTTCTCAGAACTTAAGCTGCTTTGCCATCTTGCTGTGCACAATACGAAATTCAGATTCTTCCTGTTCTAAAGTAGATCTCATATCACCTTTAAAGCACACACCACTAATTTTCACTCGTTTTATCAAAGCCAAGGTCTTTTAATAATGCTCATTTTTTCAGCCTAGATTTTTTTTTTAAACACTGATTTGTTTCTAATATCTTTCAGTTGTGTCAACTGTAAATTTAAGAACTAATCTCTTACATTTTCCTTCAGGTCACTAATGAATACTTAAAGGCAAAGCAGCACCCTTTTGGACACCACCTTTGCAGAAGGATAAAGAATGTCTATAACCCTTCTGTTTATACTCTGTCAGCTAATCCATGATTCATTTCACAGGATTTGTATCAAAACCAATTTGATCTAATTTCCCTAATAAGATCTTACACAGCTTTATGTCAAAAGCTCATGCGCAGCCCACAGACAGTCTATCCACTGCTTTCTTTTTGCCCACTAATTATCTAATTGTATCAAGAAAGGTTATTGTCTGACTGCTCTCGTTTCATAAACCCACTGCTGTTTATCACTGATGATGTTATTAGCCTTTGTGTGCACACTGCTGTCAGACAAGCATGCTCTGATCTCAGTGATCCTGAATGTAAATATGCAGGTTTAGACCAAGTCAGGATTGTGCTTTAGGTGCTCCCATGCCTTTAGTGTTATCTCTTTTGAGCAGTGATGTTGATTTGATATTAGAAATTTCTCCAGTTTTTCTCTATCCTTTCAACTTTGCTACTTCTCTATAAAGTTCATTACACATTTTCTGAGGTTTTTTTTTTTTCTTTTGCCACAAATAGTGATTTGTAGCTATAACCATCTTATTATCCCAGTTCTAGATAAGAAAATGACATCAGTATGTTCTAACTACAAGCCTTTACATGCCTTAAGAGACAAACCCAGAGGTGGGTCACAGCTACTTTCAAGAGAGCTAGAACAGTACCTGTCGCTGTTACAGAAGGTAGCTTTCTCCTACCAATAGGATTCTCTATCAGCTAACATATCCCAAATTCGGTAACTTAATTCCATCTGCACAGCTCCAAGTGCCAATGCAAAACCAAGTGTCTGACCCTGCATGTTCTCCATGCAGCGCTCCCTACTCTGAATAGGAGCTAGGGAAGTTTAGAAGTGTTACTGCTGATGTTCTCTAGTGGATGATCTCAGTACATTATCTTCAACAAGAAAAGCAGGGTTATCTCAGTGCTATACTCGTTTCTTGAAGTAAGGTAGGAATGAGCATCAGAAGTTCTGCCATGTAGGCCAGTCCTTCTGCCAGGATTTTCTGATTAAATCACATAGCCACTAACAGAGCATGCTGGAGATTTCCAACATTAAAAATGAAGTTGTCATTAAAACATATCTGAAATACATCTGTGTTAGTATGAACATGGGTAATGAGTCAGCAAATGAACACTCTCTCATAAATTCCTCAGAACAAAACCTTTTTTTTTTCCCCAGGTACAAGAAACAATGCAAAGGTCAGAAATGGGCTTTTGTGGTGGTTCTCACAGATGGACATAGACTCCAGACAGAATTCTATTCTGAAAAGTCCTGTGATCCACCATAAATTGAAGAGCCCTGCAGGCAACATGCTGGTATGGCTTGCAACTTCCAGATGCTCTATGGCTGTGCTTCTGGTTCTCTACATTAGTCCTGAAGGTCACAACTGGGGAGGCCTCACAGTGAAATCAAGCTTTGCTGAAAAAAAACTGAGAAGGCTGCCATTATAAATCTGTTCACTTTACTTCCCAACCTGTGACAAAACCATGCTTTGGATTGCACTGACATTTTTAGACCAGCCATGGAACTTTAAAAGACTCTTTAATAAGAAGAAACACCAACAATTAAACAGTTTAAAAAATCCAACCTTTCCATGGTTGCAGGCCTATTTTTACTATCAGTATTCTAATAATACCCAGGTGACAAACTTACACTGCTTGTGAAAATGAGATGTGCATATCATGCCATGATGCCACTGGGGCAAGACAGACTTTGCATCCTCTGTGGGCCATACGAAAGAGCTTCACAACTCATAGCTGGCTGACAAGCACTAGATCAGCTTCTCAAACACTTGCCACAACCTCAAGAACAAGCCAAATTTTGTCAGGTGGCTTTTTTTAGATACAGAAGCAAATAATGTTTTCCAAATGGCACGCTAGACATGACAGCTGCAATAACAACCCGAGTAATTATAGGGTGCAGGCACAAGGCGTTCATAACACAGGGCCAAGTGGCTCCCACCTGCGGGCTCCACTTGCACCACAGACATGCATGGCCCTGACTCTTGGCCTCCCATGTACTGTTGGGGGCAAGGCCTGTCCTGCCCTGTTGCTCCATTTGAACCTCAGATGAGAGGAACATCATCATCTAGAGACGCTGCCTCATCCTTCCTGACAGATCTTTTCCATGCAATGGTCTGAAAATAATGGGATCTGCTAATGTGTCACTTCTGTGCAGTAAGTAATTGTGGATAACTCAGCCCTAATCACCGTGGTTCAGGAAGCTGTTGTGGGAATATTCTGTCACACAGGAACATATTCTGCACCCAGGGCAAACTTTAGTTCTCTCTGGAGGCAAAAGCCTGGGTACTGCGTGGGTGACAGGCTTAATTACCAAGTTGGGTGCCAGATCATAAGCAGAAATTGCCAAGGTATCAGTACCTAGGTTTTAGAAGGTTTTACTTAAATCATAGCTTTTTGCTTTGCTATAAAGGATAAGACAGTCATAAGCTCAAATCAACCTAAATATTTTTCTCTGGAGTGTAAATATGATTTCTAAGGGTTCTGTCGTGCTTGCTAGCAGGAGCTCCCTTTGGCTTGCATAGGCTATGTTGCTATTCTGCAAAGTACAGCAAGACCCAGAGACACTCTCTGCAAAGCATTCATCCCTAGTATAGACACATAATAAATACTACCTGCTTGCCTTCAGAACAAACACAAATCATAGCAAAACACTGATGAGTTTGCTCGAGTGGATGGCACTTCTACTCCACAGCATGAACACCAACCTGGACAGTCAGGTTGTAACAAGGTGCTATTGTAAGCATATTTTTTTTTTTTAATAAATGCAATACACCATTCTAACTCTAACTGCAATCTTTTCTGTTGCTTCTGGCTCTACTGGGCATCTGGACCTGGCTTATTCTGTACAAATGCATCACACTTGGCTTGCCTTTTAAACTTACTTTGAAGAGAGAGATGGACTTTTGAATTTGCTTTGCAATTTGAGGAGGTCAGGCAAAGAATTTTTGAGTCAGGAGGCTGAAGCATCTAGAAAGTAAATATGACAGGTAGCCAACAAAATGCTAGAGCTCTTCAGCTGCAAGAGTCAACCAAAAGACCTGTCTCCAGTGTCAGCCCTGAGATGAACTGCATTATATGAGATCTCCTGAAGTGGGTTGTGGCATGAGACAGTTCCATCATGTAGACTGGAAGAAAAGATTCCTTGCACAGGAGTGGGCAAAGGAGTTCCAAGCTGGGTTCTTCTGCTAGATAAGGAGATGCAGGACAGCAAGTGCACATACTCTGGCTCTTATACAAATAGTATTTGCTTGTCTAATGCCCACAAGACATTTTTATCCCTTTGACCCATAGTATAACCAGAGCACAGTTACGTATCAGTAGATTTGCTCCAGTCCAAGTTAGCTTGCACTGATGAAAGCCACCACAGCAAACTTGTCTGGAGGCTGCTTAAGAAATAAAAAGCTTTCTTATGGGCAGAAGACATTATGGATTTCTTGCTAGCCTTCATCCCTTTTCTCCTTCTTGTAATTTCTCTTCACACTTAAGACAACACTCTTGTTAGTTAATGGTAAGAAGTATTACACAGATGAAGTGACAATTAATCTGGAGGTGTGACATACATTATCAGTTTGCTCTCTTATTAACACATTGCCTTTTGAAGGTACCTTGCCCTACGGCGTACTAATGGCTGTTCCTTTAGAATGAATTGTTTTAGCACTTGAGCTAATGCTTCTACTTACACTTACCATTGATACCACTATGAAACAAGGATCAGGATCCACTTGCCATTCACTGTTTATCTAAATTCTACCGTCACCCTTTTTCCCCCCCTGCAGTCACTGTATATTTTACACCTCCTGTCTGTCTATATCTTCTTCCTCTATTATTTCCACATTTGGAAGATTGCTCACACCAGTTCAACATTTTTGCTTGCGTATGGTGAAGCTAGATACAGTAAACCCTGTTGAAATGCTCAGCTGGACCTTCATTTATTCTTGAATGTTTCTTTATACCTTGTCTATCTAGGGCACTTCTAATCTATATCTCTCTTAGTACCTTCAGTGTCCTTCAGACAGTAGTGAATGATACTCATACAACAACATATTCAGTAGAGCACTTCAAACACTCATACGTCAGAATTTTGCTTTCACCTTTTCAGCTGAGCAAGGAAAGCAAAACCTCCAGAAGAGTCATTCATGTCACATTCATTTTTGCATCCTGGCCTGATCCATCGTCTCATCTCACACAGACCTTTTTTTTCCACTCGCTACCATCTTAGCATTTCTGACAGAAAACTGCCACCAGGGCAAATTCCTCAGCCTGCACTTCCTTGTATTTGAAGACAACCACTGAAGGCACTCCTCTCTTCAGCCTTGCTTACAATGCATGATGTAAAATAGCAGAAAAAAAATACAGAGACACAGAAGTACTGTTTAATTCCAGCAAGTGTTTAGGAAAGGATTTAAGATGGGAGCTACCTACCTATCAAGGACGTCATCCTGGAAGGAAATATGAAGAAAGACTACATTATGAAGAAAGAACTAATATTTCTTCCGAATATTAATTTACTGAAAGGGTATCCAAAGTTTATTCAGACAAAATCTGAACTTGAATGTTCTCCAGTCCGGAGGCATTCAGGAGTTCTTTGACTTTGAGTGACTGCCATTTTTTTTTTTGAATTTTTCTTACATCTCAACACTGAAAGCTGCAGCAGGACTCTGCCTTTTTCTCCCATCCCTGCCAAGACAGTTCAGAGAGGACAGATGGGCTTTGCCTAGGTTCCACCTGTAGCTCTTGGAGAAATCTATAATTAAGTAGCTCATCATTAGAAACATTACTCAAAACTAGATGGATCCTGAAAAAACTTATTAAAATTACTTTTGCATACATTAGAGCATGTAAAATAACAATGGACAATTACTGCTTTTCAATTTGAACTTTTTTTTTCCCTTTTTTTTTTTTTTTTTTAAATCCCTGCCTTTTCTGGGAGTATTTCTAAGACAATATAGAAACAAAGCAAGGTAACAGTGTGAGAGCAAACACTGAATCTGGCACAGGGAAGCTGTCCCAGAACCATTAAAAGAGTGGAAGTTGGAGTGTGGTGGGGAAGGAGAAGAGAGCTGTGCATGGGCAAGGGCAGGCAAGAGACCCGTGCTACAAACTGGAGCCTTGATGCGGCACAGAACAGAGAAAGGGATTACAGTGGAGAGCCCACCGTGGCTAACAGAAACCACAGGTTTGGGAGATGCTTCTGCACACCTTAAACTACTGTAACATACAGGATTATCACTACCCACCTATTTAAGATACCCCCAAGGTTCACTTTTGCTGAGTCTTTAAAACCTCATCACTGGTAGGCATTCAGCATATTTTCTACAATCGTAGACTCATAAAATCACAAGGTTGGAAACGATCTGCAAGATCATCTAGTCCAACCGTCCTCCCACAACCTACCACAAGCACTAAACCATCTCTTGGAGCTCCTCATCCAGACGCCTCTTGAACACTGCCAGGGATGGCAACTTCACCACCTCCCTGGGCAGCCACTCCAGTGCCTGACCACCCTCTGAGAGAAAAAGTTCTTCCTTATGTCTAATCTAAACCTCCTCTGGTACAACTTGTGGTCATTTCCTCAGGTCCTGTTTGTTGCCTAGGAGAAGAGGCCCTCATCATCACAACCTCCTTTCAGGAAGTTGTAGAGTGCAATAAGGTCTCCTCTGAGCCTCCTCTTCTCCAGACAAACACTTTAAGTAGCTAGTTGTAGCTGACCCAAATTCCAACCTTGAGCCCTAATGACTTGTTTTAAATCCACCTCATTCATCCATCATTCAGACTGTCCCCATTTCCTTCCAGTTCGCTTGACCCTTAGACCCCATGATGTCCTGCTTACCTGCCATAGCAAGAGATGAGAAGACCACCACAGGCAACAAACCCCTCTGCAGACAAAAATTTGTGTAATGGAACAAGGACATGCTTCATTTCCCCATCACTCTGGCTTATATTGCACATTCTTTTATCTTGAAGCCAAAAAAACATCCACCCAAAACAAATTCTGCACTTAAATTCCCTACATTTTCCTCACAAATTAACAACACCAAGTGTACAACTAAATGTTGTTTAAAAAAATAATCACATGTTCCTTTCTATTATGATGAATAAATCTCCTCATCCTAGGAAATTTTCACTTTTCCTTGTTCGTATTTTGGAATGTGAAAGAAAAAAAAAAAGCAAGCTGTGAGATCTTCAACCTCAGTTTTACCTCCCAGTCCCATTCTTTACAGTGTCCTTACTAATGGGCAAACAGAAGCCAAGACACACACGATAACACAGGCAGATGGACAGCAAGGCACCTACAAAGATTTACAGCTGCTTCTGCACTTTCACACACTACTTTTCTGAGATAGCCTTCATTCAATAGGGAACCTGTGTATGCAAGTTATACATACATACAAATTTATCACACAAATATATACAACCGCATTCCTCACTTTCAGACATCCCTTCTTTCCTCATTATGTGGATGCACCTAGGTACCATTCCAGTAGATTCACTACAGAAGCCAAACTATGATCTCATATTTTCAGATAATCACAGTGAGTGTTCTGATCTTTACAGGAAATACAGTGCAATAATGCAAAAGATTTAAAAAAAAAATACAAAAAAAAAATCAAATTACAATACATAAATTAATAAAAACAAGAAGAAAAAAAGAAAAAAAAAAATATCACTGCCTAACAGGGCTACACCACCTGCAGCTTGCACTGTGACCATGGCTCTGTGTCTACCAGAGCACAAGAGGAAAAAGCCCGTGCATGATTTTAGATGTCTGCGCTCTGTCTCCTTTAGTATTTGAGCACTCTTTGTTCTCTGTCCAGAGGTCTGGAGCCCTTTGCAGACACATCTCAGAGGGGGCTGCCCTCTTCAAGGAAGGGATGGAAAAATAAGCAAGTTTCAGCAACCCCCAGCCCGGGGTGACCCAGCCCACCCTGCCCACACGTCCTCCCTGCTGTGCTTGTTCCGTTTGCCCTTGGAATGCTATCACTTATTATCACGCTGACTTCTCCAGATGGGGCATTTTGGCTATTGATCTGATAAATAAACAGCCTGCTCGCTCGATCAAAATGTTATTTTGCATTTCAATTACTGTTCACTAATGCAACCTTCATCCCGCCAAGAGCGCTGCTGGCAATGACACTCGACCTGGCACAGGCGTTTGCAAGCAAATTCGGCAGCGCCTGCTGCAAGCACCTAACGGGATTACCAACCTCCATTAGACTCGTGGATGGAGAAGGAAATGGACGGGCAGTACTGGGCTGAGAGGGGAACAGATGCATGCAGAATCGAAGGTGTGAGAAACCTGGACAAGAGGTGGGGAATAGGTAGAAGCAGAAATCCATTTACAACAGAGCTTTGCCAAATATTTTGATGGTGGGAGGTCTCAGAAGCTAACTACATCCCCTCCAGCCACATCCCCTGACAGTTCATAGCAGACTGAGCTCACTGTGTGTGAGCCATGCAAGAGTTCAGAGCAATGGGAAATGGAAATCAATGTCTGGTGATGAGCCAGCAGTAAGCACTGCAAACCCATCAGAGCAAACAGGGCCATTTTTGAAGCAGCTTCTGCAGCCTAGGCCCACTCACATTCAGCTGGATGAGGGATGCAGCGTGAAAACCTGAAGGGAAGAAACTCTGTAAGTCCTTGATGTTTCCTCCAGTAGAGCAGGAAGTACCAAAAAGAGTAAGAAAGGGGTACCCAGTTCTGTTGATAAGATATGGATCTTTAGCAGGTGTTGGTCTCTATTGATTCAGCATTCTGTTTATACCAGGGAATACTTTGCCAAATCCCCAAACTGATTTCACTCAAAGCCGACCAGCAATGAGAAACACAGCACAGCAAGTCAGTGAGTGGCCACCAGCAGTGAGGTCAGGCAGAGCTGTTTGGTTAAGAGGCTGCTTTTAGTCCTGAGCAATTCTATTCACATCATGTGCTTCACCAGGTAGCCTTGCTTTAGCTGTTTCAGCAACAGACTCCTACTGTATGATGCAGAACACACCTTGCCCATCGCTTTTTTTCCCCCTACATTTCTAAATGCAATTTAACATGTATCATAAGCTGACCCAGCCATTCAGCATGCAAGGTGTTAAGTCCTGTCAGCAACCATTGTACAGCATATAGGAAGGTGCTGGATTTAGCTCCCAGGTGACAAAGTAATATACATAGTCAAGAAAGTGCATTTATTGTTATTTCAAAAAAATCCTTTGACAAAGATCTTTCACCAGAACTTGACTGCCTTCCATTTCATTACCGAACAGCATCCAGACTGAAACTGCCAGTCATCTATGAGTTAAAAATAAACAAACTCACATAACATCCTGACATTATATAAACGTAATGCTAAGTATAACACAATGAATGAAATCAATGTGATGCATAAGGACAGAATCTATAACTCCACACACTCACACTTCATCTGCTTTGTGTACACAGCTCCCTCTGCCCTTGGCAAACCAGGCATGTCCCCAGCCAACTCTCTCTGGCCAGGTCTGAGTGGATCTCCTTGTTCACATGCTGCTTTGTAACTCAATCTATTGGAAGAGTCTTATCTAGAAGTAGAGTCGCTGATCTTTTTTGAATCTAGATTACATTTCTACTCAGCAGCAGGCACCGATGCCTCAAACACAGCCCAAGGACCCATACGTATGTTACTGCTCCTAGTTGCTGGTTCTTTACTTACAACACAGAACAGTCAGGCATAAGGTACTGACTACTCATAATGCAGCCAAAAAGTCTCATACTCTAATTCCAATCTCAACACTAATTTTGTAGACTTCAGCAAGTCACTGCAGAACTCCAAGACACTGCTTCGCCAACTGAAAACCACAGATATGGTCCTGAACAACCTCTCAGGAACACCAAGAGCATTAATCAGCAACTATGCTTGAAAGAATGGAGCAAATACATGAGAGTGTTAAATAGGATTAATGGACAGATGAGCTTCTATGCTCAAGTGATGGCCTGAGGATGAGGGAAAGGCTGTTGGTGTAGTCTTCCCAGACTTCAGCAAGGCCTTTGACTTTATTTTCCGCCTTATTCTCCTGGAGAAGTTGACAGCCCATGGCCCAGTTACAGTCTGCTGGATAAAGAACTGGCTGGATGGTTAGGCTCAGAAACTGGTGGTAAACGAAGTTCAATCCAGCTACTGATAATGACTGGTGTTCCCCAGGGGGCAGTACAGGGTCTTGTCCTGCTTGATATCTTTATCGTTGACCTGGACAAGGGGATTGGGTGCATCCTCAGCAAGTTTGTACTCTGCACTGGAAGGAGGTGTTGATCTGCCTGAAGATAGGAAGGCCTTGCTGATGAATCTGAACAGACTGGATCACTGGGCTGAGGCCAAAGGGATGAAGTTCAACAAGACCAAATGCATGGTCCTGCACTTCGGTCACAACCCCATGCTCCAGACTTGGGGCAGAGTGGCTGGAAGTCTGTGCAGAGGAAACAGACCTGGGGATATTGGTCGTTGCTTTGTTGAACAGGAGCCAGCAGTGTGCCCCAGTGGCCAAGATGGTCAATGGCATCCTGGCTTGTATCAGAAATAGTGCAGTCAGCAGGAGCAGGGAGGTGATCGTCCCCTGTACTCAACTCTGTTGAATACAGTTTTGGGTCCCTCTCTACAAGACGTCGAGGCCCTGGAGCGTGTCCAGGAAAGGGCAAGGAAGCTGGTGAGGGAACTGGAGCACAAGTCTTATGAGGAACAACTTAGGGATCTGGGACTGTTTAGTTTCGAAAAGAGGAGGCTCAGGGGAGACATTATAGCTTTCTACAACTCCCTGAAAGGAGGTTGTGGTGAGGTGGGGGTCAGCTTCTTCTCCCAGGTAACAGCAATAAGAAAAGAGGGAATGACCTCAAGTAGTGCCAGCAGATGTTCAGGTTGGATACAAGGAAAAGCTTCCCAGAAGGAGTAGCTAGGCAATGGAACAAGCAGGGCTGCCCAAGGAGGTGGCTGAGTCACTGTTCTTAGAGGTGTACATGACACGTGTAGATGTGGTACTAAGGAACAGTTTAGTGGGCAGTATCAGTGGTAAGTGGACAGCTGGACTAGATGATCTTAGAGATCTTTTCCAACCTCAATGATTCTATGATTAGCAGCAGAATTTGAACATCCTTCTTCAGCACTGTAGTCCAGAGCTTAGCTTGTGTAAGAAGTAGTTACAGTTTTCTTGCATGCAAGCTAGCCAGAGAGGAATTGGATTCACAAATCTGTATTATACAGATCAATTCTGACCTCCTCTTGCATCTGACTGCCCTTTATACCGAATCCCCTGTGACGCAGTCTACACAATAACCTTATCTCTAATACTGCCTAATCCTATCTCCAGCTCCCTGGGTGCTATTTCACACACCAACCGTCTCCTGACCACACCACCATACAACCCATTTTTATGTTTTCCTGCACAGCTAAACTTTGCTAGAAGTTTTCCATCAAGAACTTACTGTGTTAAAAAAAAGATTTTCTATTTTCTTACAGAAAAATGTCCCATTTTGTTTTGTACTGTAAGATTTCCAAAACAAGCATAAACAAAGTAAGATGCTTAGTTTTGCTTTGTTCCTAATACTTTGTTTACTCTTTTGTGCACTGCCTTGTGTTCTTTGACTGGCCAAACATGCACTGTTTGAAGAACATACTGTAAAAAAAAGTGGTGAGTTTTCTCAAAATAAACTTCAACAGATTTTCTACTCAGCTTACAATTTCATGTTGCAGCCAGATTTAGGATGAAAAAAGATTGGCACTCCTTGCATCTTGCACGCAGCCCTCTGCTTGCTCTTCACTGAGCAGGTCTATTTTCTCTGTACTTAATCAAAAGCACATATGTTCAAATGTACATAGAGATGTTTTGGTACACTTCTTACTTTGTCCTCTTCATTGAGGCAGCCTACTGAAACAAATACTGGCAAATAAACTACATCTGAATGATCCAAGAAGTTGGAACTCAAAGTTCTGGAATTCAAGACTATGACGGAAGCTGTGACATCAACTCGTGTAAAACAGTCATTCTCTATTACTCAGCCTTATTACATGGTAGGGATTAACCATGTGTCAAGGAGCATCACACAGCCAAAAATCAACCCCTCTGTTTTGAAAGCTGAGTGCGACTGGAGAAATCCCACTCTGCTTTTCCATTTGGTGTCTTTTAAGCTTTACCCCATTCTTTCTGCATCACAATGAAATGACTGCTGGCATGTGATCAGAAACTCAGAAATCCTGGCTCCCTATCAATTTACAAAAATTGACCTGGACATTTTATCCACTTTGATGAGAGCATGAATGAAACTTCTTTCTCATTCACTCATGAGGAATGCTGCTGCTTAGCACCAGCACAAGTACTTCACTTTACAACCCACTGAGGAAAAATTGTTGAAATTAGTATAAATATCCTACCTGCTATCTGAATCCTATCCAGCATTTTGTAGTCAAAATAAATGACAGGTGGTTGGAATAAGATCCTATCTCTCTAAGTCTTGATCCAAATGCCACTGAAATTAAATAGGTTTTTTTGTTGATCTGAACAGGAGTTGAACTTTGGGATCAGAAGAGTTATCTGAATGTTGAACACTGCAGCTATCCCACGCCCTCCATTGAACTTCTGGACTTCTAATGTAAAACCACAACTTCTACAAGAACACTTTTACTTCAAATATTCCTCGTTTCTCTCTGTTGGGAAAGATAAGTTGTTTTGCTTATTTGAAATAAAAGTGTGTTTGAAAACCAAGATCCTGTTCCTAAACCATGGTGCATAGTGAATCCGTCCACACACCTCTACCATCTGGTGCTGTGCTGAGCAGGAGATTGGTCTAAGCATCCCTTAAAAACCACACTGCTGTCAGCTGTAACAGGCTTGTCCACCCCGTGCAATTCACTCCAGAGAGCAACAACAGGCTCCCTTCAAAGGTCTATCAGAGAGCTATCTAACAGAAACTCATAGTTAGCAAATAAACAGCCCAAGCTCTAGGAACCTCCGACAATTATTCTGTGTGCAAAGAAGAGGTCTATGTTGAAGCAATTTTCTAACTTTCTACTTTCCCACTCAACAAAGAACATCATTCTAAGAACAAGATGAATTGAAGGAATCCAAGCTACAAATCAAACAGCTACAAGTAGCAAAACCATCTCCAGAGAGAATTCCAGTCCATGGAGTTAACAGTAGCTACTTAGTAGGAAAAGCACTGCTGATCCCAGATACACCTGAACCACCTGTTCTGGTGCACTGAGGTACCAGTTGCAGTGCTACTTGGCATTAACAGCAACCTGGTACAGAATAGGCTGGATCAGCAAAGGAGCCACATAAACTGGATTGCAGTGCTAAGAGAGGCTATTCCTGACTGTGTACAAAGCCAGTGCAAACATCACAGAATCACAGAACGGCCAGTGTTGGAAGGGACCTCAAGGATCATGAATCTCCAACCCCACTGCCACAGGCAGGGCCATCAACATCCCCATTTAATGCTACACCAGGCTGCCCAGGGCCCCAGCCAATCTGGCCTTGAACATCTCCAGGGACGGGGCGTCCACAACCTCTCTGGGCAGCTGCTCCAGCACCTCACCACTCTCTGTAAAGAACTTAATGTGAATATCAGTGTTCGTTTTTCTACATTTTCTGTCGATTATTTAGCTGTTTAAGTTCCTGACAAATCTGTAAACTCTTTAAAGTTTCTCTGTCCCAGCAGAACTGCTGGATGGATTTTCAGACTATGAGTGGTTGAGAGCAAGTCTTTTGATATGGACATTCCAAATACTAAAAGGAAACTGTCAGATTTGGTACAGCAAAAATCTCACACAACAACAACACGAGACCCTCTAAGGTGACTTATGGCCTATAACCCTGCTGGAAGAATCCACAACCAGTCGGACTTGGGACAAGGTTGTAAATATGAAGCGTGCTTCCTGCAAACCTATACTCATTTTGGAAGACTAAAACACAGAATCAAGTTGTACTGCCCACCTTCAACCCTAACATGGAAAACTTAGTTGTTTTGCAAAAGCACTGACTTGTAAACCAGACATATCACCCAAACCTCGTGAACTTCTTTCAGTCCAGATAGATTAATATTGGTCAAAACTAGTTAAAAAACATTGTCTTGACCTCTAGCAACAAAGTACATACAAAAAGCACTCTGCTTTGCAACCTTCCACTTCACATAGCACTTGGAAAAGTCAAGTCTGGAGCAGCAGCAGAGGGAGAAGGGAGTTATGGATTCTAGTGTATACTGTCAGAGCACTGTTTATTCTAATCAATCAACTGAAAAAGTAGCAGCTGAGAGTAATTATTAATAATCAAGTAAAATTGGATTATTTCTCTGCACTGCAGTGTTGTCTGGATTGAGAGGCTGGTGTAGAAAAAGTTCATCAGAGCAAGCTACTGCAGTAAAATTGCTGACCTCAGCAGATCATCAGAGAAGGTGGAAAAGGGAACCTCAACTAAGCGTATGGGCAGTGCAACCTGCTCTGCGTGAGCTATAACAAAAACAATTATTGGAAGGCAGCTGAGTCTAGACAGTCAAATCATCATATAGCCAGCTGTATATCCAAGTGACAGTAGTAAGACCTACTGCCAAAGCTTTTCAGTTCTGAGGGATTTGTTCTTTGTGACTCTTCATTTCTGAAAGCAGTCAGCTCCCCATTCCAGTCATATTGCCTGTAAGGATGGGGTCTGGATCTTGTGTGAATGTTGTGTGAATATGGTTTGCCCTCTGTGCAGCTGTGGTCTTGACTGATCTTATTCTCAAGCAATGGAATGGAAACATTGCATTATACAATGCATGCAATGTACATGCAATATGATTAAATACACATCAGAAAGGAATACTATACCAAACACTCTGCAATATACTCAAGTCCCAAGATTTGATGTTTGCATAAAACAACCATGATGTGGCACCGCACAGAGATATTCTTACCCACAAACACAAATACTGAACTATGACTAAATAACTCGCACTTTTACTGCAAAAACAATGGCTCAGCAACTTCATTAACTAACTTGTAGACAAAATTATATTAGCCATTTGTGTCCATGAGTGCCTTATTCACACAATTACACACGTATCTTTTAAGTGCTTTGCAAACAAAATGTAGGAGCCTTCATTTGAAAATTTAACTCAGACTCAGTATTAACAGTCACACTGGGAATAAACCAGAATAAACCTTCCCTTGCAGTAAACGGAATTGTATCAACACACAAAATTTAGGCTGCAAGCCCTAAACTCCCCGTAAGAAGAATACTGCCCAGTTACATAGGGAATACACTGCTGCTACTGAAGGAAGCAGAACTTGGAGTTCTTAGGCATCTGTGTGTGAAAGACCTCAGCCAAACAATTGAATTACCACAGCAAACATTTTCTAACAACTTACTAATTACATTTTCAAATTAAATATTTACTTCTATCATGAGTATTTCTATATCATCAGCAGAGTCTGTTATTTCCCTATTAACTTCAGCAATTTCTTAAATGAAAATAATCCTTTACTTAAAGGGTGCAGGACAGAATCTTGAGAATTTCAGTTTCCTCAGAACTTCTGGATGATACAGAATGCTACACAACCTCCCAACACATCTTACAGGAACAAAGGATACAATGAGCAAAAACTTTTTCTCATTACCTGCAGCAAAACACTGCTTTCAGTGTCCCACTGCAAACATCAGATTCGATAGTCTACTTATTTCTAACATTTATATATTTTTTCTCCATTTCAGGAAGTGAAGAGAGAAGAGAGACGTAGTCTAATGCTTTTCTTTGTCAGATCAGTCTAGAAAAGTTTTGATAGCGTGGATCATCTACCAGAATAGAAGCACTAACTGCAATGTTAGCTTTAGACATCAGCGCACACAGCAGCAGGTAGGAACAGAATGGGAAGAAACACCGCTGGCTAGTCAGCACTCTGGGTTCTCTGCTTGCGTGGGAAGAGAGGGCTTAGTCCGCCTTGAGGTTCACTTTGCTCTCTCCAGTTTGTGCAAGACAGAAATCGATCAATTGCACTCTCTCTTCTCCTTCACTTCCTGGGAACCACTGCAGGAATATCGTGCCCAGGATCTTGTTTAAATCCACGACTCTTCTCTGTCAAGTCAATTCCTCCCATCCTCCCTCAAGCCCCCCCCAAAAACATCCCCTCCCCCTCTCCCTGAAAATGGGTCTTCTGAGCTCGTTTTGCTAATGTATTCTCAAACCAAATTAGGGGCCCTGACTCTCGGTGAAGTTCGTGAGTTAGTTGCCGCGATGCACTGAATTAAAGATACCATCTCGGACTCAAATCAGATTAGAGCCCACACACACACATGCAAAAGCCCACTTTCTAATCAATTTTATAAAGGGCCTTCAGCAGAGATACACTAATGGTATTGAGCTAAGATCTTTAAACTAAGTCTGCAAGAAGTCTGCGGAGATAAAATGCACACTGTATTAAAGAGAAAGCTCTTCACTGCGCCCTTCCCACTGGGAACCCAGTGCACTCTGGAAGAACATCTCAAAACACTAAGCAGCTCTCCTGAACCCAAGACATTCCCTCCCACTTCCTCCATTTTTTTTTTTTCCTCCTGCAGACCTTTAAGTCCTTTCTTTCACTTACTGTCAAGATGCAACAGAAGGTTCCTGCACAGTGGGCAGAGGACATGCGAACTATGATGCCCTGGTATGTGCTAGGAATCAGACACAATGAAAACATGCAGATCTTTTTAGACCTTTGCCATAAATCTATAGTCAGTGGGTGAGTGATCACCCGCTCAGGTTCAATCAGACTTCCGACTTCAGTGCAGCTGCCTGCAATCACGTACAAGATGCGAGGCACTGCCATGCTGGTTGGTGCATGTAAACGGGATGCCACAGCAGCCACCTGCTGAGAGTCACTGTATGGCAAGGAGCTCCCCTTACAGCAGTAGCTGTGCACACCTAGTTTCTTCACATCCTCCTGTCCTCATGTATCTCTGGTTAGCAGTAGAAAGTCTCATGTGTGGCATCACGTTTAGCTCTCTGAAGCCAACTCTGGGAATTGAAATGTGGAGGCCAGAAAAGGAAGAGCAAGATAAAATAAAATAAAAAATTGTTGGGCAAGACTGCCCACAGATGGTGGCTTCGAAGGGAAGGCAGAAGAAAGGGTTTATAAAAGAAGCTGAAATTGGTGATTTAACAGCGCAGCAGTTGTTTGGCCACCAACAGACAGAGAAGAAAAGCAAACTGTTTTTGCAAAGTGTTCTGTGTCAAACCAGGAAGCAATTTTTTGCTCTTCTTCAATAGTTTCAATAAAAGCACCTCAAAATATTTCAAACGCTACAAAGTCACATCTTAGGATCCAGCATCAGTCTTTGTAGCTACTCACTTTCTAAGATGCTGCTTCTAAGAAAAGGATGAGCAAACACGCTAAGGTAGCAGGAAACGTGTGTCTTAACAACAATCCCATCAAAAATAGAAATTCCTCTTGAGCTATGAGGAAAAGATGCTTCTAAGATTCTTGAAAGTTCTCATATGCTGAAGATTTTTTTCATTTCTGAAATCCTACCTAGCTAATTGAACTGTGATATTCTGCATACACAGCAGAAATTCCCCTTAAAATATTGACAGAAATACATGAAACACAAAATACATTTCTCTGACTAGCTAACATACACACTAGCCTAACAACGCACTGGAATGGACCACCTGAACTTTCAGAGGACCAGCCTTGAAAAAAAGTGAGCCTTCCTTGTGGTTTTTGGACAGGTGACAGCTCCTAGAGCTGGGCAGGATACCAGTGTCCTCCTGCAGCAGAGAAAACCCCAATAGCAACAATTTTCCAAGATCTTGAGCTCTGCCACACTATTAGCACAGAACAGTTTCTCAGAGTTCAGATAGGCTCTGTTCTCCCTGAGACAGCTTCAGGCCTCACACTGCTGTGGAGTTTTATAATGTTCATGTGCTGAGGACGATGCCAGTTTCCAATGCAATTAACCTTTACAGCCTAATGAAATGGCTCTATTGGCTATGGTGGCAGGAAGGAGCCCCTTGACACTGGCAGGCTCCTGAGGATGGGTTATCAAGGTTGCAGAGCATCACTGCTCCATTTCTATCCACAGGCTGCAGCTAATCAATGCCAGACCTGAAAGGAGCAGGCAATGCCAGTCTCAGCACCACATTCCAACACCACATCGATCTCTGGGAGGAGAGGGGACTTGTGTCTGTGCCCACTGATCTGCTGTGTCACAGGCAGAGTTCTTCCAGGAATGTACTTGGCAGCATAAGCTCCCAGCTGGGAGAAAGAGGAAAATTCCTCAGGTGGGAAAGAGTTACCTCATATATGATACCATGGCAGCAAACTGTCCCATGACTTAGCAGATCTAGGATGAAGCTTAGGGCTTTTGTGCTTGTTGATTTACCCTCCTTAGCTGAAGTACGATAGGTACATCAATACTCTCAGGGCTGAGTGACAACTGCTGTACCCCAAGGGCTGCATTTTCTTTCCTCCCATGAAACAAAACCACAGTCTGTGTATAAAGAGGCCTTCCATCATGCAAGACTAACAGCTTCCTTCCTTGTCCATCTTTGTTGCTCTTCTTTCAATAAAGCTTGCTTTTGCTTTCTGGCATTTTCCAAATACTAGATACATCTTTCAAACATAGATCTGGCTGAAACTTGAAAAAATCCCAGAATCAACTGTTCTGTTCCACTGTGAGAAAGATATCCGAGACTCCGCTTCACATCCTACCTGAAACTTTCGTTCATTTTCATAAACTTGCTCAGTGAAAAATAAAGAAAGGGAAGAAGAGCTACCAACAGGCAGGGCTCAGGAGCATTGAGGTATTTTCTACACGCACCTCCCTCTAAGAGATTTTCTTAGAGTGTTTCGTCCCATCTTTCTAGGACTGAGTAAAGGCTGTTGAATGACATCCTGTCACAACCAACTTAGGTGCTGCTGGTGGTGGTGGCAGGAGATAAACTTGAGTCATAGCTTTGCCCCAGTTACTGATCAGGGAAGTAATTAACTCATCACTACTGCCTTTCTTCAAGTTACAGGCTCCCAAGAATAGCAGAGACACATAGCATTCACATTGGTAGAATTCAAAAGCCTCAACTTGTCCAGTCTGTGGCAGACCAAGGGAGAGGCCTGGCTGAGGGGAGGGCAGAAATGAACCTTCAAGCAGAGAAAAAAGGCATGTAACAAAGTCCTGGGAAGCCCTGGGTTTCAGTAAAGAGCCAGAGCCAGAAAGGTAGGAAAAATTGGGAGATGGGGTAAGAAAAAAAAAAAAAAAAAAAAAAAAACCCACCAAAACTCTTTAGACTCCAAAAGACGGTAGAAAAGGAAAACAAAATACATGTTCTTATAACTGTAAATCAAAGGCAATCTGGATCAGTTTGCAGCAGATCTGTGTCAAAAGGAGACTTTCAACAGGTAAGCAGGAGAAGCAAGAAAAACATTGTGTCCTTTGTCTTTGGAACAGAGTATGAATAGATGCAGGGCATGGACAACACAATATAGATGCTGCCAGGGCAAAAAGGTCTCTGAAATTCATGCTTACGCATGAGTGCAATACACAGGGACCTGCTCTCAAAGGAGGATATTTTCCAGAACTGCAGAATGTGCTTATCTCCATATATGAGTGTGAAAACAGAACCGCACACGCAGTATATGTTTATATACGTACAAATACAGGAGCCTACTTGTAAAGAGGTAAAGGCTTCTTTGCCATTCAGCTGCAAACGAGCAGGAATGTTCCCATCTTTCTCTGACCTATGTCAAGGTAGAACAGGTACACTTGCGCTGCACTTACGATTTCATCTAGACTATAGAGATTGAAATTAAAGGACTTGGTATGCAGCACCCGTCTCCAAGAATTTCTTTCCACTAAAGCAAAAGTAGAGAACAATCTGATTTGTGTGATTGTGATAAGGCTGGCTTTATTATTAAATGCATTACTGTCATTTAAAAAGTATTTCATAGACCCAAAGTGTTTGTCTCATTAAAGTACCTTCTCATAAGAACTTGGATTCCAGAGAGAGATTAAAGAAAGGAGATATTTCAATCCACAATTTACCAGTAGGGGAGAGAATCAGAGACTTAAGTCTTTGCTCAGATCACCTAAGGAACTTATAGAAGACCTGGGAACTGAGCTCTGATCCTCATCCCAGATTTATAGCATTCAACTTCATTATGAAACAGAAGTTAGGAGAACAGCAGAATCAGAAGAGTTACTTTGCATGCTTCCAAGAGCACAAGGTATATTTAATTTATTGGTGGGGACAGAATACCACAGAAAATGAAATAGCTTTTTATTAAAAACCAACAACAATAACCACCACTCATCACAAAACCTTTAAAATTTGCTCCAAAACTCACGCTAAAAGTACATCTAAAGAGTTTTCAGGATTTTTTTTGTTCCTTTGTGAAATGTTTGCTTACATTTATTTCCATTTATCTTAAGAAAAAAATCATTTTCACTGAGAAATGAAAACTATGCAAGGACAACTCATTTCAGCACAGCTAGAAAAAAAATCAATTTCCTCAAGTTAAAGTTTTACTCTTTCCTTGAGGGAAGGAGAGAGAAAAAAAAAAAAAAAAAAAAAAAAAAAAAAAAAAAAAAAAAAAAAAAGCACCCTAGAAAGAATTCCCACCTGCTGGGAACAGGAACCAGATAGCAAAATGTAGCTCTCAAGAGCAGAAACATCCTCCTGAGTGCCTGTAAAAGGAAGTAAACAGGGAAGGGACCCTATCTTTCAGTCCAGAAAGTATCAACTCTGCACTCTGTGAGCAGAGCAGCTAGGTTTGGGGAGTCTGTGCTGCCATCTTCAGGGATGCTCGCTTTTTTCCATGTCCCAAAATCGCAGACGAAGGCAAACAAAAAGGAAGGAATTTCAACATAAGGACAGATAACAAGGAGATGGCAGCTCCACTCTTTTCCCTCCAAGATTGCTGGGTGCCTTGTGGAGAATCATGGAAATTAAAACTGGGAGAGCCATATAAATCCTGCCTAGTCCATACATTGCCAGGCTGCAGTAAAGCTAATAATCGGTGCCTAGACCTGTCCGATTTCTCTCTATTCTTCTAATCCAGAATCAGATCGGGTGATTATTCGGTGTATCTCAATAGCAGACGCTCAGTTGATGCTTAATAACCATCTTCTTTACAAAGCAATTTCAAAAAGAAAGAGAGACCCTGACCCCTTCCCACTGGGCTGAATTAAAATGAAACAGTTAATTGTGTGCCCACAGGGTACTCAAAGTCCTGTTTTGTGAGAATATATCACAGGTATTCAGAAATTTCACGTACATGTTATTCTTCCTCAGACTAAACAGCTAGATTTGAGAGGCTGTGGGGATAAATGCTGCATAACAGCAAAGGTAAATTGAAGACGACAAATCAGAATCTCCTTGTTTCTGACCCAGCAGTCATATGTGTATCTCAAATCATTCTAAAGTGCCTTTTGATGTGTGCAACTCTTCTTTTTTTTTTAAAGGACAACCCATCCTACAGAGCTGTGAACTCTGTCATTTCCCTGAGTTTTTACCTTGTCACAAGTATTTCACTTTTTTTTTTTTTTTTTTCCAAAATTGCTTCACAGACACAGTGCCTTTGCACATCACATATTACACAACAAAATTCAACTTATCAATGCTGTGTTTTTAGGTTGAAAAATCATGCGTCTGTTCCCCAGCTTTGATGGTCATAACTCTGAACGAGTGCAAGCCATGCTGTTCAGATCTCCATTGCCCTCTGGCCTCACTGCCCCCCAGTAAATATGATTGCTCCATCTTCTCAACACATCAACATGACAGAATAAAAAAATAATGTTTTTATTCAAATTAAGCACCAACTATAAGCTCCTACACAGGTCAGTATAATGGCTGAAGGTTAGAGATATAAATCTGCACTATCTTGTTTTATTAACCTATTTTGCTTAAAGCTTTTGGCTTTGTATTTTATTTCACCTAGGATACTGTTATTACCTCACAAAATTGAAGACTTCCTAAAAATTACTTAGGTCATTTAAAAAAAAAAATGATGATTTACAGTGAGTTAGAAGCAAGCTGTAGCACTTTTCAACCACAAGAACTTAAACTGCTACTCAAAATAGCATGTACAGTAAGGGACTGTTCCACTCATCTGTTTCTGAGACCTAATGCTTACAGCCCAGGCCCAAGAACTGAAAGGACCACTATGTCTTGTTGAGACTGTAACAGAAAATAAGTAATAATGTAAATTTCTGAGTTGAAAGTTAATCAGAACTCAAGCATCCACCCAATAACCAATACTGCAGTGCACTGCCATTCCACAAGATTTAATAGACAGCCTCTCCTCAGATCGTGCTAGCCCGATTCTGTGATCCATCACATGCAACACGTTGCCAGCCTGGTCCATCTGTTTTGAGCACCTTTCCAACATGCACCTGCCTTCCTCCATGCCATCCCTCACTTCACAATGGACTGGTTGATGCTGCCTCACAGCAAGCACCCACAACACTACAAGACCTGCACTACTAGAAGCACTGACAGAGAGCAGCTCACTAATGATGGGTGAGATACACAATGAAGGACTCACACTGTGATTTCAAAATCTTATAAAGACATAAATGCACTCACAGTCAATAAGATTGGGCAGATCACTTTTCTTTTCCCAGTCCTGGCTTGCAGCTGGACTGGGGGAAGAACGGAACTAGCTAAGCCTTTATTCACTTGGCTTTCTGATCTGATTTTTAGTGCCTCCTCACTGCTTCCCTGACTCGCGCCAGGCCTCAGGGCAGTGCCACCTCTCAGCACACCTCCACCTCTCTCTCATACAGCAGGCAACATGCCACTGCCCAGTTCTAGGAAGAGGCATTCCTGATATTGTCCTTGGGGAAACTGCAAAGCTGCTGCTCTGCAACTCCAAGTCTGAACACAGTTAGGGAGGAGTGCAGCACGCTGGGTTTGTGGGGATGCACACAGACACAGGGCCAGATCCAGAGGGGACAGCAGCAGCTCGTGCCAGCCACTGCAGAGTAGCATGAGCAGAGCAGCATGAGCAGAGCCAGCACGAGGCAGCTTACCAGAGCAGTGCTTCAGTTGGTGCAGTAATATCAGCCTCACACTTTCATGAGTGCTCAGTTCACACAAAAATGTTTTTTTTTTAAACCCACTACAGGCGATTAAGCTGTGATCTAGATTAATTAGCTGCCATATTTCATGTTTAAAACCAGAATTGGCCTGTGCTGACACTGAGGAAACTTATAATTTTTTCACTCGTACCTGATGGCCTCTGGTTTTTCACACTGCCTGGAGGCAAAGGGCTGCTGGGCCAGGCTGTACTGCGCCCACTGCCAGCAGCCGTTCTGCCGCACTCCTGGGGTGGGTGAGGGTGGGGAACCAGAGATCTCCTGATGGAAGTACTGACCCTGCTGTAACCCACGTGCCCCAAGCAGCATTGTTTCAGTGTTAAAAACAAAAGGTTGATGAACTGTATAATTTATTTTTATCACTGTTAATTTTTCTCAGTGCTGCTTGTTGGTAACTCCCGGAAGCTAATAGGTCCCTTCGGCCACATATTTACTCCATCACCGCATCTGAAGGCTAAAGCTGTGTCCTTGCCATTCTGAGGGATAAGGGATTGGGACAACGCACATCAAGGAAAGGACATGTCTCACAGAGGTATAGCATTTCTGCATGGAAACAGGGTTCACCTTCTGCCTCCTATTTCCTGTGAAGGTCTTTCACTTTGCACCTTTAAATCCTTAAATGAAGAGGAAACAAGCAACAATTCTGTTTACACAACATCAGAGGTTAGCTTTACGAAAACTAAGTTGAGTTGCTAGACTCTCCTCTTCAGCCCCTATTTTGCTTCCCGTCCATTAAAATTGTAACAAATACTGTTCAGTCCACCTCTCCAAAGCACCGTTCAACAAGGAGGCAACAAGTAGTGCCCGGTAATCCTGCAACACAGCACTGAGACTTGAAACCAGCAACAGTCTGTGGAATGCGCCAGAAAAATCCTTACAAATCAGCTGCCGTCCTCAGCTTCCTCCTTTTCCAGCTCATTGAATGCGAGTTGCTTTTTCTCCCAGGGTTATTCCATAATATTTCTGTCACACAGAAAAGTACAGCTGAGCTATTCCTTCTTTCACACTAAGTCAGTGTTGCTCTAATTCACACCCAAGGCTGCACAGGTCTCCCACTCCACCCTGCCATGCTGCACTGTTCCTGCCTTCTCCGCTCCCTTGGAGCAGAAGAGCCGCACAGGCCTCCTACCAGCTGCTGATGTGTATCTTCCTTCTATAGTTGCAGGGATGCTAAACACACTGTAATAAATCTCCTCATCCCATGGGAACAGTTCACTTTCCTCAGGCCCCATGACATTACACACAGCAGCTCTTTCCAATGTCAAAAGCACCATTTCAAAGCTGCTCTGCCTTCTGAAAGATCCCGCTGCCCTATTTCTCTTCTCCAGCCTGTGCAGTTTACCCCTCGCACCACCCAGCTTCCAGGTTCCCCACAGTAGGCGCAGGCAGCAGGCTCTGCTCTCAGCCAGCAACAGAGGACACTGAAGGGCTGTCAGGCAGGAGGAACCCTGTGTGCTGGCATGGGCAGTCTTTACATGCGTGCCTCCTCCTCGCCTCACAAGGACATTGCCCACACTTTCTCAGAGAGACAAAGCAAGAGAGTCTGCAAATTTGAAAGAAAGTCCAAGTCAAATGGTCACACAGTGCCTGTAGAATTAAAAAGGTGAGCGAGAAACACAGCAGCAGTTTCACAAGGTTTGACCCCAATTTTTAGGCAAATCCTCATTCAATTTTAGCAAAGCAAACCTATGCATATGCTAGAAAATTTTTTCTGTCATCATGTCATCTCCCTTTCCCTTAAAGCTGTTGTATCCAAATTCCAGCTTTCTGCAGGAAGAAATGGTTTTGTATTTTCAGTGCACATTCAGTAATTTAAATGAGAAAAGTGGTCAGAAATAGATTTTCCCTACTATGCATCAGAAAGAAGCCTTAGTCAAGGCAAGACAGACACAGTGACTGCTGTCCTGGGCTTTATGTTCACCATTGCTCTGTCACAGTGAGAGCTCAATCTTCATGACCCAGATGTTATCCTTGCTTTTCTCTCCTCTAGCTCACCATCTGCAGTCCAACACAGCTCACAGTGGAAGGATACTGTTTACAACCCAAAATGCTCAAGATCATTCTGCACCATCAACTTCCCTTCAGATCTCCTGCCTAGAACAGCAGGACACTGCCTGGCGTTGCTTTACACATTTCCTAGCAGCATCAGGGGTTAAACAATACTACAGAATCACATGGTGTTAAATTTATATTTCCAACCCATAGTTGAATAACAGGGATATTTTGCTTAAGGCACAGTTTGTTATATTTGCCTTTTTTTTTTTTTTTCTCTCCTCGATTTTCTCCACTGTTATAGAGATGTAAATGCTGTTGAGTTTGATGGCATTTACATATATATTTTTGAAAAGATCTTGAAACCACATTCAGGTCTGCACATTTGTCTTGTTTTGGTCTCCTTTTTCCTTCGCACAGGCCTTCTTCTTCCATAGGTTTCATCTTCACAAATCTGGCAAAGGACATTCTCATCTAGAGCTCTCTGGAATTCTCCACATGCTGGAATGCTTCTTTGGAGACCTGCTTTACTCTTCTCTGCTGGGTTTTTATCCCAATAATATTCTTTGCAACTTCAGCAAGTTCACACTTCACCTCCTCTCACACCTCATTTGGCATTTTGTCCTCTGTGCATTTTAGCAATGCATCAAACTGCTCCCCAATTACCACTATGTAGCCTTCCCCAACATAGTCCAAATTATTCCCAAAGGGCTGAAAGAATAATTTCATGCATTGGGAGCACGAAACTTGAACTCTGAAAGAAGTAGCCAGTGATCTGAGGCACTAGCAGCACCTGGCAGAGTTTTAGATGAGGAAAATGACTCCCCACACAAAGATTTAGGATTTTATTGTTTATTTTCCCCTTCAATACAATCTCTTATATCAGTTCCAGGTATATCTTCCCCCACTGTGATGTTGAGTTAAATGGCCTAATATTAGTGTTGTGTCAGTTTTACACTTCCATATGCCACCTGATTTTGACAGTTACTTGTCATTTACTCAGGTATAAATGACAGCCAATTCAGATCCAAAGCACCTTAGAAGACAGTTTTAAAAGTAAGTTCCCAAACATGCTTGGAGCTTGTAGATGGCTTCTTCATCTTGTGGCTTTTGCTTGTCTTGTTTCCCATATAAATTCTTAACACCAGCCTCTTCCTTCAACAACACTGACAACACTTCATGGTTGTTAGTTGCTTTCAGATGATGAAATAACCTGATATAAATTACCTATTGCTGTGAGTCAAAGAGAACACATGAGCACAGTAGTTGCTCCAGGAAGGCAGCAAGTACCAACTGTATCATTATAGGCAGAAGGTTTTTTATCTTTGTAGAAGTTATTTTAATCTGATTTCCTCCTCCAAGATTTTTCTCTATGATATCAAAGGGCTTTTTGGATGGCTCAGTAGTCCACATCATGAAAAGTGGCAAACCTTTATCCTAACTCTCACACTGGTGATGTATCAAAGATATAGTGAGACCACTCCAATGTCACTGTACCAGAAGAAACAAGAGACATTGAGGACTGGGGCCAGGGGTCAAAACAAGACAATCAGAAAATGAATGGATTGCTCTCTGTTAAATCTGCACTTAATTGTTGCTCACTGATATTCATTTACTCTGTTAAGAATAGAATCATATTAAGCCACCTACTAGTAATGAAAAGATAAAGAGACTATTTCAAACAAGTATGCTGATATTAATAATACATAATGCAGACAAGGTATATTCTACACTCAATGAGAAATTAGCTACATAAATTCCTGTATCTCCTGATGAGACAGAATTGATGCTCTCAGTGAAGTGGTTATGAATTTCAAGCCAATGTACCACCTGTGGATTCTTAACTCAGGCTGCAGCAGCCCCACAATTCAGGTCCTAATGACCCAATTACTCTCCCAGCTGCCCATCACCTACACAAGATACGTCACAATACTCCATCCGTGAACTAAGTAGGGAATACTTCTCTTTCATACAATTAATCTAAAATGTCTAGATGTCACCTTACTATGGACAGACTGGTATACTGGATACTTTAATACACCAGAAAATAGTTTGATAGGCTCAAGTATGAAGAAAATCATGAGACTGCTTCATTTAGGAAACAAACATCAAAAGAAACAAACACATCAAAAGGAGTAAGCACATCAGAGATGCACTCAAAGATGGTAACGTATTTCTCAAAGGGACTAAGATGGGAAGCTACACTTTTTCTCTCCTAATCAAGCTTCTTTACAATGAGATCACTCCTTGGCAGACATGGTGACAACTTCCAAACATCGTATTAGCAGGATGAGGAACAGAGTTTGCAGGACACGACCTGTGATGGATGTCACAAAGTCTCCTCAGAGGCCTCAAAAAATCCATGAAGATGGCAACGCTCTCCTAACGCGGCAATAAGAGCACTGCCAAGGTGCCCAGGAGAAACCCAGGTGTACTTTTCAGAGGACAAAATAATTTGAATGTTTCTAAAGAGCCAGGCCGTGAAAGGAAAAGTGTGATGGCTGGTCCCGGGCAGCCCCTGAGCAGCAACGTGCAGTAGCATTGGGTAGGGCCTTGCACATGGCTGCTGAGCTCTGTCACTGTGAGTTCCCACCTGCACTGCAACTACAGGCAAGTGCAGGTAAAGCCTCTAGCCATCCTCCAGTGAGGGAAGCCAAAGTGTTCTTCTTTCAAAAGACAGTTCTATCTATGCCGCCTTGGTTTATACCCAAATTGAACAGACAAGTCACCTGCAGGCTGCATATCAGTGTTGTTAACCTCCCAAGAATCTCATGTTCGCACGTTTTCCCAGAACAGTTCAAAGACAGATGCTGAGGCTCTTTAGTGTGACATCAAACTTCTCTCACAGGAGGTGAAATTGCCACTTCAAGATGTTTTTCCCACCAAGGCTCCGTGTAGTCCTAGGAAGTTCTTCTGGAGCAGGTATTTGAAAGAATTCATCCAGGTCTCCTCTCACCCACTGGCCTCTTCCTTCTCAACCCAGATATCCCATCTTCTTGATGAAACCCATATCAGGCTCAAGCACTGTTGCTGAAACAAGCCACCTGTGTCCACTGGCTTCCCTTAACCTCTAACATCAGATTCAGAAACTGAATTTCTTTTTAATTTTCATGGTTTTTAATCTTCATCCCTCTGCTTCCTCACATAGGTGCTGCACAGCAGATTTCTCCAAGAACAGGGTGACATTTAGCATCAGAAAATTTTCGCTGCAAATTTTTCGTCCGTCTCAAGGGAATAATGGGTTTTCCTGTGCCCTTTTGGTGCCAGTTACCTGCTTTCAGCACAGAACAGCCTGATGTCTGTACTGAATGTCGTGCCACGGTCAGCTAACCAGCAGAGGCAAGCTGAAGCTCCGTGGAATTTGGTACCTTCCTTGAAAGTGCCAGCAATAGGAAAGCATCACAAACCATGTACAGTATTTACCTGGTCCCTTTTCTATCTACAGATTTCTGAATCAAATAAATTATAATTTATCTCTGAGCAGGAGTCAAGAACTTATAATAGACACCAACTGCCCAGCCACTTTTAATCCATGCAGTATTAGACCTGTTATTCATCGGGATAACAATCTTATTTGCAAATCAGCTACCTTTATCAGATAACCAACAGGAGCTAGTACAATATCTATTAGTCCAACAATATCAGCACCAAGATATATAACTGCTTCTGTACAAAAGCCCTTCTTCTAATCCTTCTTAAACTCAACAAGACTGATTGGTTTTTATTATTCATGAATTAATTTTTAACTCTTGCTCCAACAGGAGAATTGAATATATAACATTTTGCAGACGTTGAAGCAAAGCAAAAAAGCAGGCCATCCAAAAGCAGGTATTTTTTTCTTCTTTCAACAAACAGGAAGGGGGAGAAGCCGCATCTTTTTTTCCTCTAAACACCTGGGCAAAAATTCTAAGAAATATGAGCGTATTAAAAGTGCACAAATTCTGCACCCGTGTATTGCATGAGCTTTTGGTTTTCTTTCATAAATAAAAATGGCTATGGAATTGAATTGGTTGATAGTTTAGAAAATAAGTCCATATTAGAATGTGAACTCAAGTGGGGAAATTTCTACAGAGATGGTCCGTAGTATTAACTGATTAGTTAGGGCTTACAGTTTCGTCTGCAATGACAGTTCCCCAGCTATAACTGCTAGGAAAAAAAGCAACTGCTCTGTTCTAATCTAAAGAATACAACCAAAGGAATAAAAAGAGAACAATCAGAAACATTGTAGAAAAAAACACAAAGCACATCCCATCATCAAACAATTTCTGAAGCAAGGGATTTCATAAGGTAAACCTACATTGTGTCCTGCAAAAACAAAAACGCATTGAAAAAAGAAAAAAGTTTCCAAAATAACCAAAAATTGAACAAACAAACAAAATTCCAAACACCTGACTTTTCTGGTTATGCCACAGGAGCCCAGCTTATAGCTTGCAAACCGTTTTTCAAATTCCTCTATGGCATTTTATTTGAAAAAAATCTCTGCTGATCTTTGAAAATCACAGATTCCAAGATATATCTGTTTATAAACAGAACATCCATTGCCAGTGTGATAGCACCTAACCCTAAATACTTGCTAATTATTATATCTATTAAGTTGTAACAAAAGCACCAAATATTTTTTTCAGGTATGTATGGCATACTTGGACGGCATTCTGCTTTTATAGGACACCTTCCATGCATGGCTATCAAAAGATTTACAAACTTTAATTAACCAATACTCAGGATGACCTTGTGATGAAGACAGATACAGCTATCCTTAATTTTTATGCATTTACACACACTCGCATACAAACACACAACCACATGCAGAAAGACGTGCGTACGTGAGACTCAGCACGGATAACTACTCAAGTGAAACAACACGTAGAATGAACATGCTATATATAAGTTATATATTTCATCTTTTTATTTTCCTGTTAACTTACAGTGTGTGCACATTTATTTAAAAGTAAACATGGACACATATAGCCTGATATACATATGTCCATGCACTTGCAGGTCTCTGCATACAAGACAACTGCTTCTGTCACAGCTGGGCTCATTCTAGACTCCACAGTGTGCTTGGTGCCACAACTACGTAACTCATGTCAATTATTCTGCGGGAGACGCATTTGGCATCATCTATGTAAAGTAATACATACACACATACAGACACATCAATACACTTAACCATCATTTTCAAAAGGTCACATTTGCTACAATCTATTACAGCCAAAAAAAGCCTCAAGAAGCAAAGTTAACAACCTTCACAAAGCCCAGGCACTGCGACACAAGTGCCCACGTTGGGACTTCCCTGGCTGTCAACCGTGCCAGCTGCTGCGCCCGCTCCCTGCCCCAGTCCCTGGGCACACTGCACTGCTTCTGCACAGCACATCTTGCAAGTTGCTGCTTGGAGGTTGGGTGCATGGAGAGCCCTGCTCCATCCAGACACCTCTGCACCGCCATCAATCTGATGTCAAAAACTGTGTCAGGCAATAGGCACCAAGGCTTTTACTTTTGCAGGAGAATGTTTTCAGCCTCTCCCTGCACCATTACCCCTCCAGTTGACAAAAATGACCTAAAAACCTCTATCAACAGAAATATAACAACTAAAAGAAATGGAATCAAACTCAGAGGCAAAATGTAGAAGCAGAACCCTGCATGCCTGAAAAAGGGCTGTGGAAGAGCAGAATTTGTATTCCAAATAATTAAATATCTCTTACTCCTTCCTCTGCAGCACTTTCTGAGCTGTTTAAAACCAGGTGGCATTTGCATGCCATCAGTGGTCCAGAAACAAATCAAACTAAAAACACCGCAATTCCTCAAAACTACTCTATAAGTCAATGATTGATTTAAAAAATAAAAAGCAAAGGATAAAGGAAACGTATACATTAAAATATACAGAGGTTAATTCTGTTCTGGGCACCAAAAAGAATTTGAAATCAAGTCTTTGAGATCAGTAACACTCTACGTTCTCCATTGCTATGCTGACAAATCTGTGAAAATCTCATTGAAATAGCTCTTAGGTATATATTTTTTTTTTTTATAGCCGGGAAACAAACAGCATTGCTGAGAATGAGAAAGTTGTCAGACTAACCGAATAAAAACAAAAACTACACATAAGACTTCAGAAAAATAAAATCTGTCAAGCAATAATTACGTAGTAATTTTCTATTTTTTTTTAATATGCAAAATTACGTAAACCTCAGTGAGAAATCTGGTTTGCGATTGCTCATGTCAGCATGTTTTTTTCAAATGTACCAGCGGCAACATGGAAAATCATATTTCTGCGTTATTTTCACCCAAGTGCTTGCACATTCCAAAAACAATCATCTCCATATGCAAAATCATAACAGGAGAATTGAACACTTTTTTTTTTTTAAAGCTGTTCTTTTGACCTTTCTCTTGAGTGAAAGGACAGTGAGACAATACACTCACCAGCATTGTTCACAATGACGGCTCCATCACCGGAGATTGAGGGCCGTTATTACTAAAAGGAACTTTAAAGTGCCAGGAGAAAAAGGGGAAAAATTAGAAAATAACACTTCTAAATATGCCATACCTACAAGGAGAGTTTCAGGAGAGCAGACACGGAGCAACAAGAAATTGTCAGGTAAAAACAGCTGCAGTAAAACACAGACAATTAATTCAAAACAAAAGGTACTATGATGAGAAATTGTCTCTTGCTATGCAGCATGCTCTAAGCTGGAGGTCCCACACATACTTCAGTCTTCTACAATACGGGCTTTTCTAATTCAAGAAAAATATATGACCCCTAAATACACGGTAAATCCAACATCATCTCCAGGAACGGAAAAGGAAAATCTGGACTGAAGCAAAGGGTTCTCATCAATTTCTCATACTCTACCGAGAACAAATTAGAACATACTTCATTTTCCTCCTAATCTTTCAACAGGATGCAGGATTTGTGAGATGTCCTTACAGTCATGGCAAAAATTGTATGAAAATGGCTACCTGTGTCTACACTACATCTCTTTCCTTTCACATGCACAACAACACAGGAATAAATAAAACCGTGTCCAAAACCAGGACAGTCCTATTATCACCACTGTATTGTAATTTAAGTCCCATCTTGAAAAAGAAATGAGGTGACATCTGCCTGGGAAAAAAAAAAAAAAAAAAAAAAAAAAAAAAAAAAAAAAAAAAAAAAAGTCCTCTTTTCTTCACATACATACAAGTTTGTGATTTTATGAATGGATTCTGCATTGTTTGCTAAATCCTTACAGGGCAGGAATATTCACTGTACGACGACTAAAGTCAGCCAAAGCGTGAACTAGGCGCAGATTTGCTGGGATCCCACAAAATGAACAGGATTTCTCATCCATTTTTTCCTCTCCCATTCAGAAAGGGAGTGCAAGAAAATTCCAGCTCAGCAGGGACACAGAGCCATCGCAGGTTGTGTGATAACAGCTTGCCACCTGCTTTTCGCAAGTTGTCTTTGCGAAGTGCAAGGGGCACTGAATAGTAACGTTGCCTGTGGTGATAGGAGTGCACTGAACAGCTCAATATGCAAAAGCACTTACTGGTACACAGTGCTCTTCACAAAGGGCATTGCAGAATGCTTTCCAGTCTGTCAGAAGTGCTAGGACAGGAAATATTAGCGAGTGTGCCACAGGAGGAACGTATGCACTTGCCATCACAGTGAAATAAGGTATTAGTAAATGTAGGTACAAAGCTGCTCACAGCAAAAAAATAAGGGACAAAAAGACTCCTACCAAACAGCAAACTTAGCTGCAGTCAGATTAAAAGGAGCACTTCTTTGCAAGACCAGCAAGGGTTAACAGCGGCACACAAGCTCCCGTCCAGTCAAGATAGGGTCAAATGATGTGCAGTGAAAGTTTCAAGTCCTCAATCCCCCAGAGCTTGTTTGCTAATTACATTTGCAATTACAAACATGACAAATATATTATTATACAGTGCGTTCCACCTTGAGCGGGCACGTTCTCCTCCTGGGCAGCCACAGCCAGCAGCCACACTCACGAGCACAGGCAGAATCAAAGCACGCCGTGCTCCAGCTGCAAGGCACGTTCTGTGGGCATCGCTACTGCTTCGAGGGGACAGGACAAGGCTGGGGAGAGGCAGCGCAGCAAGGATGAAACAGATGCAGAGTACGTTACAATAGTTTAATTCCTAAGTAATAAAACTTATCAGATCGATAGCTATTAGTAATAAATAATACTAAATTCTGTTCCTGATGACAGGCACCAAGCACTCTGCACATGTAAGCTGCGTAGGGATGACTACATTCAGAACTCAAACGCGGTCGATACTGGGATGGCAGAAAGAAAAGAAAAAAGGTTTTCGCCTCTCCAGCAGGGTCACCAAAAAAAAGCACTGCTAACATTGCCTTTGTTAAGTCCATTCACTGAACAACCCACCACCTGATTTGAGGTTTCTGCTGAAGCTCTGATCCTGCTATTTGCCCCCCCAGTTTCTATAGCAGCATTACCTAGAAAGCTCAATGCTGGGGGCTGGACAGATGCTACATTTCCTTCCTCTCGGTGCACAAACTAAAAATTCTGTGAAGTTAATAGTAGGAGATCCATGGATTAAAAAAATAGGTGTTACTGTGAAGAATTTCCCAGTCTCCACAGCCTGCAGCAGAGCTACTGCTTTGAAACACTGGCTGCTACGAACCTTGATTCGCAATCCAAGAAACAGGAATTAGAAGGAAAAGCTGGATATAGGATTTTGGCTTTTATATCCAAGCTGTGCCAGCATCTGTTTCTACTTTTACTATTTCTTCCTCTATTTAAAATTCTCTTTGCTATTTCAAACTCCGAAGCAATTCTACTGTGCTCCTAACAGAAACTATGAAGTCCACTGGTCTCAGGCTGAAGTCTTTTCCCTTCTCCCTTCTTCAAGCCTGTAAAAGCACTCGTGTCCTTGGAGCCCTGGCAAATTTGGGAAATGGACGCACTGACACAATGCACAGAACTTCTTACTGAGCTAAAATTATTGGGAAAATACAGGATATTTCAAATGACAAGGAATTCTGAGCAGTGGTAATAGAGCTGAAGTGGGGCTGGGGAACAGCAGCAAAAAGGGCACCGAGGATACAGCAGTGATCCCCTGGAAAGGGAGAAAACGGGATGTGAAATCTCTGTCACAGCAACTTTCTCTGATGCAATCTCTCCAAAGTCTTTCCCCTCTCAGGCTAAATGCAATATTTATTGATTACTTCAAATCAATACAATGAAAAAAAATCCTACTTTTTAAAATATATTGATCTTTCCATATTTCTCAATAATTGATAATGATTAGGCCATCTTTACTTTCACAAGTGGAATTGGAAAAGGAGGGAAAAGTTAATACAAATGTCATAAAGGTACCAATTTCCTCATCAGCCTTGTGCTCAATACGCACAGTACACCAAGACCCTATTCTGCAGTGGGAGTTTAGTCAGGAACCCAGCAACCAGGCTGCTTCCCTTACAGAGGATTTTCAGTTTATTCCGTCAATAAAGCACACAACTCCCTCCCCACGTTCCCCAGTTAACAACTCCTCCCTGCCCCAGACTGTCAGAGACAGTCAGACCAGACCGCTGCATTCAGCTTCTCTGACTCAGATTTCCTCCCATTCACGGAATACAGACATTTCCAGTAACCTCTCAAATTAAGTCACATTTCCTCAGTCTGTGCATTAGAGTCAGTGACAACAACTTTGTCAATTCTTTGTTACAGGATCCAGAATTTGCCGTTTCACTGACTTAAAATTCCAATGTTATACCTTTCCGTCTCTCTATCAAACATACCAGATATTCCTTTCAACTTTTCCTTTCTGCCCATAAAATAATTTTCATTTTTATCAGATCAGTGACTCATGTGTCTTTCTTGTACATCAGAGGAAACAGTGTAAGAGACATAGCATCTGGCAGCACGCCCTTATTTGCCAATGATTTTTATTTTCCCTTCATTATGGTTACTTGGTCAGTTTCTGACTGTCATGGAGAATATTAATTAGAAACGGAGTTGCAATTTTGCAGTCCTGTCAGTATTTCTTGTGGCAGCTATTGCTGGACAGAAAAAATTCTCTGGGACATGGAAGTTGATACATAAAAGTAAAGCTGCCCCCTTTGAAACAGCCTTAGGTTTGCATATGAGCGATACGCAATACCGATACTCAGTGTGACCGTACCTATGTACGTGCATACAACTCCATATAGATATTTATATATGCACACACATGTTCATGTGAATATAATCACCTATTTTGTCTGCCTGGATGCTGTCCCCAGTGCCTGTAAGCGCGCTCCCTTCGCGCTGTACTGCAGACAGACATTGTCATACAGTGTAACTAATGCATTCTCACCGTACGCCTCACCTGAGAGACGAACCGCAGGTACAAATCACTGCCTTTGTCAGCTTCCCAACTGGAAGTCACGCAAAAGGTTGTCCCTCGGAGCTGCATCATCGACCCCAGGAATAATTCTCCCAAAGGTCAGTACCAAAAGTGGTCACCAAAGAGGAGACTCCTGTACAAGAAACCAAACGCGTACACTGCCGTAGGATGCACAGGGTCAAAAACAGAGGGTCAGTATCAGGAATCAGTATTTCCTTACTCTCACTGCAAGACCCCGTGCTGAGGGAAAGCACTCAGCCCACCAAATGGAACGTCCCCGGTTCCCGATGCCATCGCTCAGACCTGCACACGCAGACAGAGGAAAGGGAACTTCCAATGCTTCAGAAAGACGAATCCAAAACCTCAAGAGTGTGATGAGGGATAATGAATTCCTTTCCCTTGTTCATTTCTGTTTGCTTTTGAGTGCATTACAAATATTAAGCTCCCCTTAAACTCCAAGGTGAACAGAGTCACCTTTCCTCTCCTTTGCCTTGTTTCTCTCCATAGTTGCAAGGTGAAATACAGTTTCCAGGTAACTGTATGGATCCCCTATTGAGTGACTACAGCTTCTTCTCCAGCCACATTCAATCCTTCTTTCCATTTTCTCCTATAGCTTAACAAGCAACTAACAAGAAGAGGCAGCCTGTGATATTTAAAAATTCACTCTTAAATTAAGGTTTAATTTGATGACAAATGCTGCCCACATAATTTAAAGCATTTTTTTTTTAAAGGAAAATAACTATGAAAATCTTTTTCAGTGATTAACAGTCAGACTCACTCACAACAAAAAGGACAATATGCTCACACAACCAGCTACTATCACAAGCACAACCACAATACCTGTATTTACCCAATATGTTCATAAATGTGTTACAATGGGGGAAGAGGCAGCTCAAGAAGCATATATTGGGTTAACTCTTATCCTCAGCTACAAAACGCAAGCCAAAATCTAACCCTAACAACACACGAACGTAAACCCAAGCAATAGCAGACACACTGCACACACATCAATTTTTCCACGGTTTAGGGCTTCTCACACCTTTTCCTTCTCTCACCAACTTTTCCCAGACTCAGCCATAATTCCCCACTTCATCACTGCACTCTTCTAACTAAACAAAATAAAATGGATTGAAATATTTAAAATGGTATTTCTTGGTCTCCCTCCCCTGACCTCATCAGTGTTAGGATGGCAGCTGGCTGGCACACACAGCCACGTCAAGCACTCCTCTCAACTGAGAGCACTACAACAGATTCTCATGGCAAAGAGCAGATCTGCCCACTGCAAAGCCATAGGAGCTCATCTGCACTTCCCCAGGGCCACCTCCACCTGCCTGCTGCGTGGCCAAAGGGCTGGGAACACAGTAGGGCACTGTTCCTGAGCTGGGAGCTGCCCGAAAGCCCTTGGTGATACAGCACAGGGACAGCAATCCAACGTGCAGATCCCTTCCCACTGTTTTCGTGCTGTTGGAGTTTCTTTTCCCAATTCCAAAACTGGAACAAATAAAAAGTTAAGAGACACTATAGCAAGTGATAACGATATACCTTTTGACTGTGGCATTTTCTTCTGTTGTTTTGGCATTTGTTTGTTTGTTTTTTAATGAAGGTAAATGCACTTCGTGCTTTTGGCTTTATGTTAAAAGACTCCCATAAGCACACAGAATACATTTCCCTCAAGAAACTGTTTATTTCTAATTCGGGATGGAGCAGCTACAAGTGAAGCAGTAGAGAAAAGAAAATCACACAGGTCAGACTATTAATTTCTATCAACAATTTTAAGTCACATTTTAATGAAACGCTGAAAGCGGGGGATTAAAATAGGGAGAAAGGAGCATAAGAACAGACAATATCAGCAAGCAAGACAGATGGATAAAGGACAGCTGTAACAAGGAAAGAGAGGTCAATATCATTGAGGGTTTTGATTGGTTTTAAGTGTTTTAATTTTACTAAATAGAATGCGTTCTTAAAACAAACACAATGAAACCGGCGAATGACCTCGCTCCTAGCCCCTATCCCCCTCCGGATGACACCACAGAACCTCTGTAGGTGACACACAGATTAACATGAAAACACAAAAGGGGATTCCGCTCGTGGAGATTTATCTGAGGGGAGAAACGCACATGGAACTGAATGACTTCAGTGAGCTGGATGCAGACGCTGAGAAAATTTTGCCTTGTTTCCTAACTTCCCCAAAAGGATCAAACCAAACTTAACACGTTAACGCGGCTCTGAACGCAGCGTTACCGGGTACCGCTCCGCGCAGGATACAAAGAGCAGCGGCAGGTGCTGAGGTAGCTGCCAGCGGTCCCGGCTCGGGATGCTGCGGCCAGCCCTGCCGCTCCGCTCCTCTCCTGGCAGGCACCCCGCAGAGCGAGCTGTGAGAAACTCCTTTTCCGATGGGGATTTCGAGTCAAAATACGAGATTTGTTACAACAATAACAACAACAAAAAAAATCGCAATAGTATTTTAGCGAATCCACCTTCTGTAATTTTATGCATATCTCCTTACAGACGCCTAAGAATCCACGTAATAAAAATCCTAGCACCGACGGGAAGTACAACTGTGCAGACTGGACTGCCAGTGCTCAGCGTCAGCCCGTTCCTAGGAGATGAAGCGTTAGAGGGAGAAGTTACGAGGAAATAAAGCGTCGGCCCCGCGCACCGACTCCCGGCGCTCCCCCGCGGCACCCGCCCGCTCCTATCCCCGCGGCGAGGCAGAGGCGCGCCAGGTCACGGCCCCGTCCCGTCCCACCGGCAGCGTTGCCGGTCCCCGCCCGCCCGCGGCTCGCCCGGTCCCGGCGCGGCACAGCGCGGCGCACTCACTGGTTGTGGTAGCCGAGCGGGTCAGAGATGCACAGCTCGGAAATGTCCATCAGTCCACTTTGAGCATTCCCGGTTGGAGAAAAAAAAAAAAAAATAAAAAAAATTTAAAAAAGAGAAATAAAAGAAAGAAAGAAGGGAAACAACAAGAGGACAACTCAGGCGCCGGGCGTGGAGCCGCGGCAGGGAGCCGGCCGAGCCCGGCGGCAGGGCAGAAGCGGACGGGCCGGGCCGGCAGCTCCGCTGCGCTCCGCTCCGCGCCCGGACTCTGGCAGCGGCGGGAGGCGGGCGGCGCGCAGGACCCAGCCACGGGGGATTTCGCCGCCCCGAGCCCCGCTGTAGCTTTAACACCGGGAGATGGATGGAGACGGACGAGCGGCGATTGGCTCCCGCGCGGGGGCCGGGCTTGGAGCGCGGCTGGGGGAGGCACGGCCGGGGGGGACCCGCTCCGGCCTCACGGGCGCAGCGCTCCCGGGGGCGGCCCCGGGCCGGGCGGCGGCGGCGGCGGGACGCGCGATGACAGCCCGCCGTCCGGTCCCGGCAGGGAAAGCAGCGCGGCGGGCGGCACGCGCGGCCCGCATCTCTCGCACCTTCACCCGGCGGCCGCAGAGTTTAGGGTTAGGGGAAACCCCGCGGAGCGGAGCCCCGGGAGCAGATCCTCCCGCGGGCGCGCAGCCGGCGGGCAGCAGCGCACACGGCTCCGCATGCACAGGCCGAGGCTCGCTGCCGCAGCCCCGCGCGGCCCCGCGTCCTCAGCACACGCAGGCAGACGAGCGCCCGATCCCGGTTTCAAAGCAGCACCGTTCAGATGTCGCTTCAGCGCAGCCTGAGAGCGTGCCGGAATAAACCCTGGCACTGAGACCAGAATCGGACGTTCGGGATAAAAGCACGTATTGTCAGGCACACGCCTGTAGGTACGGACCCTCAGAAACGTTACAATCAAAACCAACACAAAACAATCCTCACGAAAGACCTTTCTAAGCTCTGCAGATATACACCAGCTTCCCTGTCACAAGGCTTTCCGCTATCCTCACGTTTTCACACCCATGCAACCTCACTGCCTTCCTACGGCAGCAGAGCAGTTCCCAGCTGAAGAATACTCTCTGTACGAGCATACAAGCCTCAGTCACACGCCCAGAGCCTTGTCCTGGAAGCCTGACTCACGTGGAGGTACCCTGCAGGGACTCTTTGGCCACTGCCACCAGCCCTTTGACTCCCAAAGGGCACAGATGCAAACCTCCCATGCCCCTCTCTTACACCTCTACTTCGTGCTTAGGTGTCTGATGCTCAAATGTACTAAAATAACCTTCACTGACAAACAAGAGAGGCCCTTTTAAAGCAGAAATAAACACAACTGAGCAAAACTTCACTCTCCTATGTCAGGCAAATGAGAAGTTGGAGCATTAAGGATACTCCTTAATACAAGGCACAGAATCTATTTTGAGGCAAAAGTGTAGCAGCAGGAGAAGCAATGATCCTTAAGAACTTTCCAGATGGGAGGGGCTATACAGCAAAAGAGGGAAACTGTTTATTGCCATGTTTACAGCTAAATTACTATGTTGTAAGAAAGTTTTAGGCTAAGCATCTCGGGAGAAACTTGAAGCAGACTATATTCAGAAAAAGAGGAATAGTCAAATTCACAAACACCTTCTTTGCTAAAGGCAGCACAACTTTCTCAACAAATTTTCTAACAGAGATCATAAGCACTATGGAACATGCAACAAAAACACCATATAAACTCGTGGCAGGTCCTGCTGCATCCCCTGACTGTGCAGGGACAAGCTGCAGGATTCTCATCAACTTCCCTAAATACAAGACGCATGAAGAAGCCACTGAAAACCTTAGTTTAGAAAACGGAAGACAACAGAGTCTTGTCCACACTTTTAAAAGTAGAGCCGAATCTGCTTACCTGAATGTTGCAGGTGACGCAAAGTTCAGAATATACATCTCTCCTGGATGCAGAGTTAAAGGAAATGGAATTGTGTGCACAAACACTTCTGTACTCCTAAGTGACACATCAGCACAGTGAAAACTCTAAGATGCTTTGATTGCCAGTAAGTCTGAAGATGGGCTTGGGGGTAACTGGAGCAGTGCCCAGTATTGCGAGGAAGGGATCTCAGCAACCACACTGAAGAACCTGAACGCAACCACAGATGAGGAGGAGGAAACAAGCACCAGTGCATTCCCTGCAGGGGTCTGAGCTCAGAGGGACTTACTGATGACCTGGATGCTGCTTGAAGAGGATTCCTGATGTAGCAAGAGACGCTGGAGGAGGCACACAGGGTCAGGGCAGGGTTCAAGAGCAGCCAGTGTGTTTGCAGTGAGCTGACTCGGACTGAAAACTATTTTATATGGAAAGATGCTCACTGTCTGCACACTGACTGTGCAGAATTAGTTCAGCTGTAGGCTCTCAGTGAACAGGAGAGCAGAGTGGGCATGGCCTGGCAGGCAGGTATTAATCTCCCAATACCTGATGTTTTATTCTTTCACTTTAAGATTTAACCAGGCTGAGACAAGGCAAGCAGGAAACCATGTGATCGCCCGGCTCAAGGTCCATGGGGCCAAATTAGCTGATATCAGCAGTACAATGGTGGGTTTGTACTCTGGAAATGGGCTGCTGCTGAAAGAACTGCCTGGGTAAGGTGGGTATTTACAAAGTGGTGCAGAAACCTAACATTGTTTTCTCCTAATCCAGTGCAAGTGAACAAATGGAGCTTCCCCCACCTCAAAAGGGGCTGAGCAGAACCCTTCTTTCCTCTGAAGGCTATAAAGGAACAACTTCCACTGTCTGGGCCTGATCTGTAAGCTTGAATTCCCCAAGGAATGGGACAAGAGTTCTGAAGGCTGATCTGAGAATTTCAGGAGGCCCCATCTTCCTCTGCTTCATGCCCTCTGCACCATTCTCACTGAGCTCTTCTCATAGCTTTAGCCCAACTCTCTTCCCTCCAAAGATTAAAGGAAATACTGATCTTGAGATGGCCTTCCTTCCAATATACGTGTTGTAAATATGTGCCAGAACAAGTTTAGAAAGAGTAACATTTGGCTGTCAGATCCAAAAGCCACAGTCTAAGTAAATACAAAGTAGAACCGCACACACAACAAAGCAAAGCTAGCTCGTCCTGTGAGCACAGCCCTTGTTGGCCTGCCTGAATCAGGCCTTCCAAATGCTGCTCTCTCTGCAGGGGGGCAGGAACACTCGAGCCCGCTTGATTTGCAGCCTCTGAACAGAGCACAACTCAGGTAAATGCTACCTGTTGAGTTGATCATCATAAGGCAGCCTTTGGATTTTGAGGTCCCCAGTTCTTCTCTTGCCTGACCCCAATGCAGAGCAATGACTTTCCATGAGTTAACTTAGAAGAGAGCACAGTTAGAGTGCAGATGGTGTCCCACCAGTACCGCTTCTTTGAGGTATGCAATCCCCCCTTCCACAAAAAGATGTCTTTCATACTTTTTGCTGGCTCTTCCAAGAGATGTTGGGTTAAGAATTTATTGAGAAACTTTCCCCCATTCTTTAATGACTAAGGAATTTTCAATGGATTAACTTCTTACTTTTTAAAATCTTTTATCATGAAATAAAGATCAGCTTTCCAGGAAGATGACTGATTGACTGACAGAAATTTCATTTGGACTAATATAGGAGCAACCTGCAAATCTTGCCAAACAAACCTGATTTCACTTGGTGATAAGGTTAGTTTTCTGTGAATAAGGAAAATACAGCAGAAGATAATATCTTTCTTTGGGGGAGAGGGGGGGGTTGGTGGTTTTTTTTCCCTTTTATGAAGCCCTACTATTGTATTCTCATAAGGAAATGAATGAGGTGCTGCACAGGGCAAAAACCATACCTACTTTGGAGAACTAAGCTGAGCTTGTGTACATGCAGTCCTGCCTTGTTGAGTTTCTCTTTACCCAGAAGACCAGCGGCTTTTCCCAGACCCCATCTCATTTAAAGGAACAACAGTTACACAGGATTCATTGGGATGAATTTAGAAGACAACCCTTTCACACTATAGAGGTGAACAGCACAGCTCAAGTCCCTGCGTTGCATGCCCTCAACCCTCTACTTTGTAAAACTTGTAACAATGAAGAGAACCTTAGGTTCTCTGAGCATAGGTCCCTAATCACCAGTGGGCATTCGCTACTCTCACAAACATCCCCTTGCTTCCCCTATCCCAGATGAGGACTCTATCCATGAGGACAAGACAGACTTCTCTATCTGGGGGCTCTGTTCTACCTTCCCTCACTACATTTAAACAAAACAGTTCACTGTCACCAAAGACAATTTGTCATTCTTTACTGAACTCCATATTGATTTTTTGTTTTCCCCAAAACTTTCCTTATGGCTTTATGAACAATATGCTCTACCTAGAAGACATCACCACCATCACTGCTAAAGCTCAACATCTATTTAAACAGGAAATAGTTTTCATTTAAATAACTGCTCATCTGAACACCCTTAGACATGCTTTGAGCATTATCTAATCTCCGAAACATTTCTTATAATTCTCAATCTATAGACTGTCAAATCATATCATGAAGAGGCTGACATGCCCAAGATGAAACTGAGCAAGTCTGCAGCACAGTGTAAGTCTGCATATATCTGGAGTACTGTGTCCAGGTGTGGAGCCCTCAGTACAAGAAAGACATAGAGATTTTGGAAAGGGTCCAGAGGAGGGCGACTAAGATGATCAGGGGGCTGGAGCACCTCCCCTATGAGGACAGGCTGAGGGAGTTGGGCTTGTTCAGCCTGGAGAAGAGAAGGCTGCGGGGTGACCTCATTGCAGCCTATCAATACCTGAAGGGAACCTACACCCAGGAGGGGAGCAAACTCTTCAAAAGGGCTGACAACAGCAGGACTAGGGGAAATGGATCCAAGTTGAGGGAGGGAAGATTTAGGTTGGATGTTAGAGGGAAGTTCTTTACAAAGAGAGTGGTAAGGCCCTGGAACAGGCTGCCCAGGGAGGTTGTGGATGCCCCGTCCTTGGACGTGTTCAAGGCCAGGTTGGACAGGGTCCTGGGCAACCTGATCTGAATGTGTATGTTTGGTGGCCCTGCTAGGCAGGGGGGTTGGAACTACATGATCCTTGAGGTCCCTTCCAACCCGGGTGATTCTGTGATATGTGTCTTAACCCTTACTGTCCTGCTTTGCCTCAGAATTATCTGTCCCAGAGATGTGACCTTTCATTAGGTTCCAGTTTTTTCAATTCTGAATTTGGATGTAGCAGTATTAGGAGCCTTCAGATGATACACAGTCCCTCTGTTGCTAATGAGAAGTTAACCACACCTATTTTCTTCTAATAATCCTTACTTCTGTAGGGTCAGTGTTGATTTTTGTCCTACCCTACTTGTTGTGTTTCCTACTTTGCAGCATTTATAGCAGGATAAGCTCTGCTTCCAGAGCAGAACACGTTTCTGCTGGCATCTTAGATGAAAGTGCACAGACATGCAAACAGACAAAGAAAAGCTAGGCAAAGCTGCATTAGCTTTCACAGAATTTAAAACAGGGCATCAGAATAAGAGGTACACACTATGTATTTTATCAAATGGGAAAGAATAAAGACAGTGTGAAAAATATACAGTTTTCTAGATTAAGAGGTTGTAGAAAGAAATTTACTTCTTTTTACATGAGGGAGGCAAGAGAGGAAATCTTTTTACTGGGTTTATGCTTTCTTGTGTCATTAATTTGCTTAAAATATTTGATATGGACTTCTAACCCTCCTTCTCAGAAATAATGCAATTTATCTACTTTCACATTTTGTCAACCTACTTCTTTGGCCAGAGCTTGGCTAGCTCTTGTTTAACTAAGCAATCAGCAACCTTCCTCAAAAAAGGCGGGTAATTACAAAAGGTGGATTGATCTTGCAGACTTGGAGGACCTGTGTCCAAGCTACAAATTTTGACCTGTTGCTGATCTGTATCCCTTGATGTATTTACAGCAACCCTCAGCTGGGCCACCTTGGCCAAGCAGAATATGACCAAGACATTGACAGGAAAGTGGTTTTATTCATATTGACAGCTACACATCATCTACCAGCTATTCCGGGACTCTGTCCAAATTGCAGCAAAGCAAAAATGAACCCTTCTCCATCCATAATTCCCATAGAACAGCAATTAGGCTATTTGCTTCCATACTACCGGGGACAGGAAGGGAACCCACATGGCATCCAAAATTTTTGAAACTGCCTCTGCTTAGCCATCACTGACACGAGAAGGGTGGCTTTTCCAGTGTGGTAGTTCATCCTGGCAGATGGGACAAAGCCAAACGGCTTCAACCTTTCAATCTGAATACACTACCTTAATGTCTTTTATTAAGAAAGAACAAGGTGGGAGGTCATGAGGTGCCCGAGAATGCTCTTTCATTCCTCTAACACAGGGAGACTATTCACTGCTCCTTTCTGCAGTCCTGGCCATCCTAACCACTTCAGGACACCAGCATTCACCGTACCAGCTTACTTGCTGAACTACTCACAAGAAATAGCTGCCTTGACAAGACGAAGAGCAGTTACTTACTAGTATGCAGCAAAGAAAGAATTAAAACATGTTCACCTCTGCACTGGTAATGCTGAATGTCTCAGCCCAGAAAGAGAGGGGCTTAAAAAGAATGCAAACGTTTCCAAGTTACAGCTGTTAGAAAGCATATCCAACACAGGTTAAGCTGTGGAGATGGAAGATAATTTTCCAAATCTGTGATGGAAACAGGAACTTCAGCATGTGCAAGATAACTTTTCTCAGCAACAGAAATGAAGCAGCTGCAGTGGCCCAAGCTTTCCAGTTTGAAGTCTAGAATGTGTCAAAAAAAACAGTGGGTATGTGTGCAATTTCCTCTTAGCTGGGTTCTCTGTGAAGATAACACAGTTCTTCTGGAAAGTGATGCAGGCAGTTACAAAAGCAAACCAATGAAAAGTTTCCATCAAGAGTATAGAGGATGAAAAGAACAAGGATTAAACGCTTTCTTTTCCCTGCCAGAATTTCCATCTAGCCTTGGTCATCAGAAGACATTGGCTTCACGTGATCAGCAAGGCCAAATACAGAAGAGCTTAGTGGCAGGAGATCTGTGAGAATTGTTTAACAGCAAGACAAACCTGCAGGTTCCAAGTGACCTTAAGAAACCTGATGGAAAACAATCTGACAGAAAAAAAAAAAGTAGAGATTATCACATGATCAACAGCCCTTCTGGTCACCTTCCCTAACCCCAGAACACTCCTGTTTCTAACAGTAAGGAGTTGCTGGTTTTGGCTAAAGCCAGGCATGCCAAAGGCCAGTTTCCAGTTTAGAGACAGATGTATGAGAAGCAAAATAACTACAAGAACCCTCTGCCTTGGATTGGATCAGTTAAGTACACCTCCACTTTGAAGACCTGTTCTGTACTAACTTTTGCGTTCATATATAGAAAATACAGATTTTTCACAACTCCCTCTTGAGCGTATTTATTACTTATACAACATTTATTTCACTTCCTCAACAAACACAAATTGGTAATAATCCATCACACCCTCAGCTCTTATTGCATTAGACTGCTTTGCCAACAAACTGCATCCCAAGCTTAACGTACTTTTAACTTGAGTCCCAACACCTCATTCAGATACTTGCAGTGAAGCACATGCTAGGAAATTGCTGCTTTTATCAATAAGCTATTAATATTCAAAAACTGCCTTCAGAGCAGGAATGATCACAGTTACACATGCTTTTTCCAAACAAGAAATTGAAAAAGCAGCAGAAAACCAATTCTTACCTACACCACATGTAACCAAACATCATTTAAGATCGACAAGGCTACTCAGGACCATATGAACTTGTCTTATTTAGCTATGTGATGTATGCACATGTAAGATCAAGAGAGTAGTCAGTCAAAAAGAGGTGCATGCTGATTACCAGAAAGAAAGGTTCTCTATGCAAAGGTAAGGAGAAGCCCTACTTTGCTAAGCAGCCCTGTGAGCTTCAAAAGATAGCACTTGCTCTTGTATGTGGAAATACAGGTCCCCAGATGTCTTTGTAAAAGTCCCATTGAGGTGACTTCCAAGTTTCTCAGAGGTCCAGGCACAGAGGATGCAATAAAGCCATCTCCTGATGGACTTGAGCACACGTCAGTGTATTTCAGCAAATATGCCTTCATCCTTTCTGCACTGCCAGCTTTGCCATTCTTCTGGCAGCATTATAGAAAATTACTTCTCAGTATCATTGTTAAGGCAAACTCAAATCTCAGTCCCATGTGGTCTGAGGGTGACTTTGGTGCTACAGCTTCCTAGCAACAGATCCCCTTGGTCTCCACTGTGCTTACAAAGGAAAAACCAGTTTTGGTCTTTCACTCATCTCTTGAGCACTTTTATTGTATTGATCAGGGACTACCCAATGCCCACCTCTTTTCTCCTCTGTTGAACGTACCAAGCTTCCATTAAATATTTACAGTCAGCTGAAATCGGTAGAACTTAATCCATCTTTTAGGCCTTGCTAATCAACATGTAGCAATATTTCATAACTCATGTGGCTAGAAACTCAGCAAAAGGTAGGCTTTATGCCAAGGCATAAGTACCAGAGGTTGTTGTTATCAGATTCCTTCTGGGAACCATAAAGACTGGGGCCAGCACCCCTCTTTGTTAAACCTGTGGCTGCTTCAGGACAGAGAGAAGAAAGTTAGAAGGAAGATGGTAGGAGACAAAGAAAGTCACTTCCTCAAAAACAGAGATCTGCAAAGTAGCCAATGATGGGGCACCGAGGATAACGCTGTCTGGCTTTCTAGGGAGAAGACACTAGGCAAGGGCACTCAGAGAGATTACTTAATTTCTACGGGCTCATTCATTGCATGAGGAGAAACATTAAACTGGTTTATCAAGCACCGTGGGAAAGTATCAGTGACATGAAACAGCATGAGCCCTGCTAGTATATGTCCCAGGCACCTGGCCACCAGCAGGACAGGTGTTGCATGTCCTACTGCACAGCATGTATGTTCTGCTTGCAGAGACAGTACTAATACTTCCAGAAATACAAAATGCTTCTGCATAAACACACCTAGGTGACACCCATCAGAGGAGCAATAAATATCTTCAGGTTTGTACAGGGCTACATTCCAAGCACCTTTAGGTTTGATCACATACTTGCTACACAAAAAAAACTTTAAAAAAAAAAAAAAAAGTTTTACTACAGCCTATATATACAAAGTACAAGAACACCAGTGTAAGCCCCGCATATTTGACCAGCTGTCAAAATGCCCATTATTGATATGCTGTAGATCAGCTGAACAGGTAACAGAGAGAATGCATTCCAAGTTTTTGCTCCCAATCTTTTTCCTACTCTCTGGGAAGAAACAGACAGATATTCAGTAGAATAGAATAGGAAAGTTCACTAGGAAGGGACACACAAAGATCAAGTGCAACTGCTTTAGCACTTCAGGGCTGACCAAAAACTAAGGCAGATTATCAAGGATATCATCCACATTTCTCTTGAACACAGGAACAGGGCATTAAGCACCTCTTCAGGAAGCCTGTTCCAGTGTTTGACTACCTGAACATTTTTCCTAATGTCCAGTCTGAACCTCCTCTGGGGCACCTTTATGCCATTCTGCATGTCTTGTCATCAGTGATCAGAGCCCAGCACTTCCCTCTCCACTTCCTCTCCTTAGGAAGTTGCTGAGAGCAATGAGGTCACCTCTTGGTCTCTTTTTCTTCAGACTCAACAAGCCAACTCATAGGACATGCCTTTCAGCCCTTTTACTAGCTTTGTTGCTGTCCTCCAGACACTTTAAGCATCTTAACATCATTTTTATATAATGCAGCCCAGAACTGCACACAATACTTGCTACATAAAGACAACTTTTTTGCACAGTATTTGTGTGCAGTAGTGAGTTCTTTCAACAGTAAAATATATCCAAAATTACAGTATATTTAGAGTGCTTCTAGAGTTATTCAACTCCTATTTATTTGTGAAGCACCCATGAGTATCACGCTGCCCACTGCTCTCAAACAAGAGTCAATGCCAGTTGCAATACTTGGGGAGATGCCCCATAGAGGTTTGTCAGAATAAGCCATGGGGCAGCACACTGGAGACTGCAGCTTTACATGCAGTGTTACCATTTCACCTCATCCACAACTCTTGGCACAGCCTAAACACCCCCCACAACCCTCTCCCTAAAAGAAGAAAGTGTTCTTTCAAAAATCAGAGGAGAAGCTGGGTCATCAGATGAGGGTAAAATTGGTTTAAAAGCCATTAAGAAGAAAGCAACCCAGGCTTTCAGGAGCAATCACAGCTGCTTGGGCTGATCAGGAGAGACAGAGGGAATTATTTATTTATGGAGTTCCTGTTCTCCCTGGGCAGGTGTATCCGCTAGGGAAGCGTTAAGAGAAGTAGGGAGCTGGTTGGAATCCTACTGAGGTTTTCCTGGCCTGGGTCTCAGGAGAGTTAAACAATTCACATCTGAAGCATCCAGGAGACATCAACCATCTCCCAGGGCGGGAAAGGCCAGAAAGAGCACCATCACACAGGTTCTCTGCTGAGATGAAGTACTGAGAGTCCCTGGCACCCAGTGCCATGCAAGCTCTATAGAGCTTTCAGTAAGATCCCTTCAGAGCAACAGTGCTTGAGTACACAGACACTTCTGTTTCTCTTTTCTTGTGGTTCAGCTGCTTCCCTTTAAACACAGATCAAGTGTCTCAAGGGACTCAGCAAGTGCTTAACAGACACGTCTGATGGAAGGACCTCCAATGAGAAAACCAAGACCTGAAAATCCCAATAGACACCCTCAATTTAATCCACAGCTGATAGACTAACCCTGAAGTTACACGCAACTAGATCCTAACTGCACAAAAAGCACAGTCTAGTCTGCATCCACAGCTCAGCAAAAGATGGGGAAGCAGGGACCAGCAGATTAAACAGGAGGAAATAACTAAATTGAGGCAGACAGCATGGGAAACTAAATTGAAAATTCTTTTTCAAGATACCGTACAGTATATTCTTAGTACAGTATATAGTTCCTTTTTGTTTCCCCAAACTGGAGGATGAAGAGGTCTTACTCTCTGAAATAATAAAATTCCTTCCATTATTCAGAACCAATCTTCCAGTGCTAACTAAAAAAAAGCTGCAGAAACAATCACAGATCTGCCCTGTCAGACACATCTGGCAACTATCCTCTTCTGATCTTGGTCAGAGAGCCACAAAGGGAAATCAGGGCTCGAAACTATCAGACACCACCTGAATTTCCTGCTGAAAAATGCTGCAAAAATGTTTCAGAAAGAGTCATTGATGGCAGCTGAACTCATATGAGTGGCACAGCCTAACGCCATATCAATTCATGTCTTCCTGCTATTCATTACTGATGAGATGCCAGAGATTAAGATTAAAAGGCAGGAGCCGACAATGAACTACTGCTTTAGACTTTTTTTTTCAGCATTCCCAGTTTTTCCTGCTCCTTCTTCTCCTGGCATATCTCAGATTACTCCCTAGTGCTGGTTTTCTCTCTCACTTCCTGTCTCAAACCAGTACTTTATATTGTGCTGCTAAAGCTACTGCAAAGCCAGCTGAGGCAGTGAAGTACCTCCCGAATCCATGAACGGGTTTGGAAAAATCTTTGAAAAGGTAAGATCAGACCAAGCACAGAATTCCCCCAGTGGCACTGGTATTCATGGAACCCAGTGTTCACCTACACTCTTGGCAAGCTTTCTTTGCATGAGGATGCTCCTGCAGTATAACTCAAAGTACAATTTTAAATAGATTAACTTAAAACAGTGCAAAAGACTCTCATTACAATTGAAACTAAACTTGTTTAGGTATCTAATGAGGCAAAATTAAATAACCTCAAGCTGGCAGGAGAGCATACATGGTTTGGATGTTCAGTAGTTTAAACGGTTTGTTTTAATATGATACAATTTAGAGTACAGTTTCCTCATGTAGAAGAGATCTCTGAACAGTGAAAAAAGCAGCACTTGTAAAATGATTATCACAACACAGCACAGGAGAGAAGGGGCAGAGGAGATGTAATCAGTTGCTTGCACACAGCTGGTTAGCTTGTAAGCCAAGAAGGGGTAGCCAGCTAAGAAAAGTTTCAAGGACACTCCAGTATAGACAAGATCCTGTTGGTAGGAAAACATAGTTGGGGGGGGAACACATTGGTGTATCTCCAGGATGTTTTCAGGCATTCGTACAGTACCTGCGTTACACAGGGGCTCAGAACTCTGTCAGCAGAGAATGCAAATTAGTTGCTGTAAAGCAAGCACTGCACACAGCAAGGATGCATACCTCGCAGCACTCCTGCCCCATGTCCCTACTTCCCAGGGTAGCTCACGGAGACATGCTGTCAAGAAAACCCTCTCTGAAGACATAGCAGCATTTGCACGAAGCTGGGGCCAGAATCCACTGCTCTCAAACAGCTCTTCAACCCAGGATGTGACGGCAGCTGGCAAAACATGTTAGCTAATGAAGATTGAGTCAGGCAGGCAGAGACGATCCCCTCAGCCTGTTAATCCACTTAAGGAAGGGAAACCTGAGCTGAATTGCTGTGCCCCCTGCAATGGACTGTACTGTGCTGGCTTTAGCACCTAGGCAGAGCAAAAACAGCCCAGTTAGACTGAGAAGACTTTTGGATGTAAGATCTGAGCTTTTGGGAAGCAGGTCAAGAGGGGAGACTGAAGGAACAGCATGCCCTGGGCTGGCTTTTGTGCTGCTTTGTCTGCTCAGGAATAAGCAGGACGAGGCTGGACTGGAGCTTCTACCTGACAGTGGGACCGGGACAGCACACACACCTCGCACTGTTTGCACAGAGCAAAAGAGGGCTCTGCATGGTTTCCTGGGACGGAAAATCAGAGGAAGCATTTGTACCACAAGCACTCATCCCAGCAGTGACAGAAAGCCAGTCCCTGCTACTTACTGAGTTTAACTGCAGGAGCTTGCTGGGCTGACGGGTGTCAATCCCAGGAAATGTCAGATTATCCTCAACCGCCAGAGGGTGCTCCCCATCTCAAAGACAGAGTTAATATCAGATTCACCCAGACTGCTAGAGAAGCGTTTTCTTTTAACAATTGTGGAATCTGAGCAAGGGAAGAATTAGAAGATTAATAATAAATAATAATTAATTAATGTGCCTCTCCTCTCTTTCCCCATCCATCCTGTCTGGGCAAGGCAAGGCCCTTTGTCACATCTGTCCTCTGTGTCCTGTTCAGTTGTGATTTTTTCACCCTGAAGGTTAAATCACTTTTAGTCTTTCCTCCAAGATTGCAGACCCAGAGCCACAAACAAACATTTTCTGCTTGACAAGTCTGCAAAGAACGAGACTGCAGATCGCCTGCCCCTGCACAGTTAGGATCACACCCTCTGGGCACATGCAGTTTTTCTGCTGAGCCCAGGCCTGACCTTACACCTGCACAGCCTCAGTGGGGTAAGGAGCACCAGCTTTTTTTTTTTCCTCAGTCTCATTTCCCCCGCTCTGTCCTAAGCTGTTTCCAGAAGGCAGCATACCTGTTGCGCACAGATGCCTCAAGATGATGTTTACAAAACAGGTATGCCCAAGTTTTTAGGCACTAGTGTTGCCAAGCTTTGTCAATGAGACAATTGTTTTGGAACACAGGGCCCCACAGCCTCTCTTCCTCCACTCGCTGGCATGCAACAGAAGCTTGTGACTCATGTGACGTACTCAGAAGTGACGCTCCTGGAACACGCTGCCTTATGCTTCAGCTTCTCTTCTGTGTAGGACCCCAGAGCTGCATCACATACAGCAGTTCGGATTAAATTATGAGGGTCATATTGCACCCTGATATTCAGAAAAAAGGGGTTTAAATCCTGCCTATTAAGATCAGGTGCCTATCACAGAAACAGAATAGCTTTGCCAACATAGCTTAACTTCCATTAGTCCCAGCTGCAACTTACTTTGACAGTTCAGGTCTGTATATCCCACGGGGAAACCAGCTCTCATTGATGGCTCTCACCCAGCACGTGCTGCATTTTGCAGTCTGAACACCACAGATCGTTGGATTTTTCTGGTTGTTTTCCTAAATTTCTCTTTCCTCTCTCTCCTTGCCAGTAATGTCAGGTCCTGCCTGCAGGGATTTTCTAAGAGTTCCTGCGCTCAGGTACCCTGGCATGACTTTTTGTTCTGTTCTCTTTAAACCATACATTTGTCTGATGGAACAGTTAAACCAACTGCACAAGGGACTTGCATTCATTCTCTCACCCATATTTAGATGCGTCTGTTAGGGTTGGCTTACTTCACTTCCAGAACGAATCCCTATCTGCAGTACACAACATGGGAACAAGAGCTTTTCAAGTCATCAACTGGTCAAGTGACACTAGCCATCCTTGAGAGAGCCATTTTGCAGACAAAAATCAGCCAAAGAATCCTCTTCTGGTTTGAAATTCTGAGAAGTGGGGAAGATAAGGTGGAAATATAAGATAAAGAGTTTATGGTTGGGTTCTTAGACACTTGCAGTGAACAATTCTACTTGCCACAAACGAAATGCCAGTAGTACGTGCCACAGCTCCATTTCTTGTCCTACTTGTGCCATTTTCTCTTGGAAATACAGCAAATATCAGACACACCACAGAAAGGGTAACTAGTGTTAGGTTTGGACACTGATATTTCTAACACTATTAAGATTCATTTTCTCCATTTAGTAGATTTTAATGTCACTCCAACACCATTATAGTCATTATAAACTTGTTCTGAAATGTACATAATCAGCCATAAAGAAAAATGAACTAAAATATTTTGTGCATTACATTCCTGCATACTTTCATTAGGAGCTCAGGTTTTGCCACTCTTCCTCCTCCCATTACAGCAAAGATCTTTAAGGTCATTTCAGAGCCCTAGTGACACTCTCCTCTCTGGTATATTGCTACATAGGAAGATTATGTGGGCTTTTACTCTTTTAATTACTTCTAGTGGGTTTCATGATCTCACATGTTCCCAGATCCTTTACTACTCAGAATAGTAGTATCTGGGCACCATTTTTGCTTACAAAGCAAAATTACAGGGTTCAGATCTGAATTTCTCACTCATGCAGTGTTACCCCTGAGTGGATATTACAACTAGTGGATTACATACTATTTAAGATCAGCAGGTTTTGACTACTTGCAATTATGTGATCTGCAACTACACAAAACAGCAACTCTTCCTCCAAACAGTGAGAATGAGACAATACCATATTGCAATATATCATTCTTCAAAGCATGAAAGGATTCATGAAACAAAGACAAACAAAAAAAAACCCCTATTTTTGAAAAGGCAGACTACAAATGCAGGGAAGGTTTAGAAAATAGCAAAACTGTGCTTACTTGCAATAAACACTTCTAGCTTTCTTATATGCAGAATTTCACAGTCATTACTTTATATTATTTCCACAAGATCCCACTCAGATTGCATTCTGAAAGGATTATGCCCATGCTACAAGCAGCTACCTGAAATACTTGTTTTCTGCTCAGAATGGCTAATGTAGCCACAGGCCTTATTTACCTCACATTCTTCAAACATATCTCTGGAGATTCATTCATTTTCTCATGCATTTTTCTACAGGCTTATCATTACCACTGTCCAAGAGTTTCACCATCCAAGACTTATTTTCACACAAAAAAAGTAGGGGGTATTTTCATTCCTATATTATGGGTGAATGACTGAGAACAACAGTGAAAGACATTTGCTAATTCTGGGCGCCCATTCTGAGACTCACAGCCTGACTGATATATTTGCACAGTGCAGTATTAGTGGATTCCCACTTATTTCATTTGCAGCTATAAGCAGTCAGTGCTTCTGTAAAGTGGATCCTTTAGGATCAAAAAGGTCCACTATAAAATAAGGAATGCACAACTAAACACCCACTGACACAACAGTTGCTTCAGAAGCTTGAAAACTATCATACAGAAATGGTGAAAGACGACGTCAACCACCAGATCAGAATTTAACTGCCTCACCAATAAAAGCTTCCCTCCCCCTCCCATCATCCCTCATCTCACTTGCTACACAGCTGTGAAACGAGACGAGGTCCTACAGAAGTTTCTTTCACTTTGCAATTCTGATTTATCTCGCAGCTGGTGATCTACCACATGCAGTGAATGAAGCAGGGGTCTTGAGGAAGAAATAGCAGAGTTACGTAGCTAACACCTGAGTTGTGTAAGAGGCACCATCAGGCTGATAGAAGTGCACACAGATTATAACTGGCCTTCCTCCATCTTCCAGTTCCTATGTCAGCATGCTTTAGAATGCCCTTTGCACGGTTTGCTGTTTCTCCCACCACAAATTCCTTCATGAAGTGCCACCATGACCGTGGTTATCAGAAAAGACTGGCCCATCGTGCAGACCACTGTAACCAAGGTAATGGAGGGAAAGGGCTGCAAGAGTAGATCACCCTCCTCTGTTAAGATCAATGTGAGCAATGATAATACTGCATGAATTTCAGACATTGATCACCTCTGAGGAATAACCAGTCAGAGGCTCTTCTGACCATTCAATCTGTGTCTTTTACACTCTAGAACATCACAGTCCACTCCCATCACTGTCTTTGCCTCTTCACCCCATCTCTTTCCTTTGCTTTCAACTCTCCAAACACCATTCCCCTCCAGGCTGAGTATCTCCTCACCCCAATACAGCCCTGTCTGTCCCCACAGGTTGGCTCTGGAACAGAAACAATTTTAGAGCTTTACAAGGAGAAACGTTCTTGGTCTGTACTTAAACAGAAAGAAGGCATTAGCCAAAGTCACAGTACAGTCCCTACCTTTTTCCTACTTTTTTTTTTTTTTTTTAATTTGCTGGTTTTGACTAAAAGTTCTACAAAACCAATCTATCATGGACATAGAAAAGCGTGAAGTAATGACTAAAGCTAAGCAGTGGTATGAACAACTGAAACTAAATTTTACAGTGAGTACTAGTAGAAAAAAGGTACTGCTAGCAGCCTCTGCTGTACACAACAGTACATCTGAAGATAAAAATTAAAGTTGCTTAAGCAGAGTGCTTGCACTTCTAGGTACACTGTTCCAAGTAGGTTACAGGTGCTAATGCTTATTTGATGATATATGCACCTTGTAGTAATTGAACAAATCAATAGAGTGGGAAAGACTTTACAACAAAAGCATGATGACAGAAGGACCAGCACACTAGAAAGGTGCTACAAAGGAGAAAAAGAAAATTGCTCACCCATATCTGAAGATTCCAGATTCACCAAGGAGGAATCTCCAAAAAGAGATCCTTCCCCAGCAGCAGTCAGCCTTGAAATGAGGTCTCAGAGGTGCAGCCAGGCTCCACCCCTTCTGGTCACACAGCTGAATTGCCTTCACCTGTGCCCCCAGGGCTGACCGGGTTCTTTCCCCAGGTGCTCAATCAGTGGTTCGGCCGTGACTTAGCAGTTACCAGTTCACACCTGCACTCATTTCAGACCCACATCATCTGGTCATAAGATCATGCACAATTTAAAGTCACAGAAAATAAAGCAAGGACCACATCAGCTGGTTGCAGCATCTTTCTATCCCTATAGAAGAACAGACACAGCAGCATTATGTTGACAGATGTTTTTCCATTCTGCTCTGAAAAACTCAGCCCTTCTCAGTCAGTCTGTTCTATTGCTTCTGAGTTGTTGCTAATGTGATATTTGTAACATAGAAATGAAAGCTCCTGCATTGTATCCAAAGCCCATTTACTTCCAGTTCTATCATCAACAAACATCGCAAACAGTTTAATCACTTCCTCTTGGATAAAGCCTCTTAGAATTTGAAGACATGTTCCCCAGACCTTATTTAATAGCTAGATTTCCAGAACAGAAATATTAACCTGCCTAACAGAAACAAAATAGCGCCACAGTTCCTCAGACAGTCTCCAACCTTATCCCTTGGAAAGCCAAGCATTTTGCAAACACCTACAGCCAGGAACAGCTAGCAGGCTGGCTTATGACATACAGAGCAACCTTGCTTTCACTTCCAGGGGACCCCAGCTAACTCAGTAGTCATGTCTCACTGTAGTTACAAAAAAAATGTTAGTCCTTCACTGAGGCAAATCTCCAAATTGGATTCAATTACTCGCATACTTTCAAAACCTTATGTTGAAATTTGGGGAAACTTGAGAAAATATCTTCTGATAAATTGAAGCTATCGCCTGTTACATTCGCTACCCTACTGGATAGAGAAACAATAGAGATAGAGCACACATTTTCAACGGGGCTGATCGCTGTGCTCTTGGTCCTGCCTTTCAGTGCTGTGCCCAGGACACAAACCAAGCCTTTTACATTGAAAAACCTTGCAGAGCTGGCAGATTTCACATCACACAGCTCCCAGGAAACTGGAATTCTATATCCTTAGTACCTACAGGAGTGCAAGCATATGGAATGTCTGGAATAATGAGGAGGAATATCATCAAGTTATACATTTTCGAACTTCACATTATTGAGATTACAAAGGTTTGCCTTCAGTGTTACTGACAGAGCTCCCAGGGAGACGTAGAGCCATCCTGCACAGAGAGGAAGGCCCTTCCCTACCACACAGCCTTGCTGAGGTGTGGTATTGAGGGAGGCGAACTGACAGCTCAAAGGCACATGCAACTGCTCTGCACTGTGTTTGCACAACTGCGTGAGAGTGTATCCCTTGGTGATGTTATTCACAGGCTTTGGCCAACAGTAAATAAGACAGCGGAGCTTGATTCATGAGGGATGACAGGAAATCTATAACATGTGGGCTCTATAATCTGCTCGCTACTGCGTAGCAAAATGAAAGAACAACAGTCCAATTAGAGTCCTTGCTGATCCCAAGCACATCCTCCAGATCTTGTTCTGCTCAGAGCACTGGAAGTCTGTGGGCACCAAGAGAAAGCCAGCTGTGCTCCTATGCGACCAGTGCCGAGGACATAGAAAGACAGAAGGAGATGACTTCCACAAAACAATGACAGGGGCATTGCTAATTCCAAATAGAAAAAAAGGAAATGATTTTGTTGCCTACTGTGCAGTGTCAGAAAACCCACAGGGCTGCCAATGCCTGGGAAGGCACAGGGCAGTTCAGCTGAAAATACTGGCAGCCCAGAGGAGATAGTTACCTCATTTTTCTCTAACCAAACATCTACTTCCCATTCCTTGCATCTCTGACCCTTAACACTTCGCACCTTTTAGATTTACCACTTGCCTCCTAGGAAAGGTGCAAAGGGAATCTCTCTCACTGTGGCAGGCTGGGGAAAGGGAACACTTTCTGCTCAATCCCTAGTAAAGGCCTTCTTTTCAGGGAGAGCGCTCTGGGGACTGCTGTCCTTCCCTTCCCTGCTTCCCCCGACAACCATCTCTGCTGCCACCTCCCCCCCCTTGTTATCTGTCAGTAAACAGTAATTAAAGATGTGGCCTGTTTGATAAAGCTCCCGCCCGCCCTCACACAGCGCTGCCCTCTCGGACGTGTCTAATTAAAATCCTGATGAGAAGATGAAGAAATCCCAGCAGCTGGGAATCTGCTGACTCTCCCCGCGCTTGGCCTCTTCATTACTGACGACGAGGCAGAGAGATATAAAGGACCCCAGGAAACACTCTGACAGACCAATCGATACAGCCTTTTGTGGGACGTGAAGGACCACTCAGGACTGCCTTTTGAACTGTGTGGATAATGAGGATGCTGGAGCGTGGCTCACTGCACAGGGCAGCAATTCCCCACACATCCTGCTATGCTGCCATTGCCAGAACTGGATCCCAGGACCCCAGCAGCTTGGCAGCCACTAACATCACGCAGTGAGTTCACACAGTTGTAACAGCTGGAGCATCTGGATCTCTCCCACTGCCTAAGCTCCAGAAATCATTGCTTGTAGTAGCAGACTACTGTGAAATCTCTATGTGCTCCATCATTTCTAAGCAAAGAAAGGGGGCACATGTGTACATACATTTCAGCAAAGTGCTGAAAATCAGCACAGATCTGCCCCAAATGAAGTCAAAGCCATATGCATGCTGTTGTGTTCACATACACTTATACATAAGAACAGTGCACTTTCACTGCTTGCTCAGGATTTTGTGCTAAGGTGAAGATCTTGGCATGCACAGAACAAAAGAGCAAATTTAACACAAAGTACTCAGCATCATCATAACTCTATTTTGATACATTTCACTTCATGCAAATACATCAGCTGAGTGGTTTTATTCTTTTTTTTTTTTTTTTTTTCCCTAATGAGTCTAGCTTTACATGGAAACAGGCACATTTTCATTGGCAAACTCACATTTATCCCAAACATGAATAAAATCACTCCCAGTTTCAAGATGAAAGAAATAGTAAAGGAAAAGTAGTCGTCTTATATTTTCCAAAGTTTAAAAGTGGACGCAGGCACCTGCCCCATATACCATTGGAGCATGCCCATGGGAGGTATGCTCATCATGGGAATTGGGAACCCATGCAAAGAACAACAGTGCATGTGGTTATCAGCACAAGTGCACTTCGAGCAGAAAATGTGTTTCATGTGTGGAATCAAAGTGTGAGCTTTTATTTGAGTTCACACTTCGACAAACCACTACTGCTCATGTGATCTGTGCCAATCCAGCAACAGCTGGTGCTCTTCTCAGAGTCCCAACTAGGTCCTTGGAGCCTACTTTATTTAAAAAAAAAAACAACAACCAACCAAACCAAACCAAACAAGACACCAAACCACCAAAAAACCAACAGTAAGCAAAGCATATACGATTTTCCAAATTGTTGCAATCCTCCCACAGTGCTCCCCTGTAAGTCCCCATATCCAAAGAGAAATTACATAAGAAATAATTCCCAGACTGGTTTAATACTGAGTTAAGCTTGGGAAAGAAAAACCCAAAGCAGCTCAAAATAAATAGTCCATAGCAAAATATAGTCAGTAATAGTAAGAAGAGGTCAAACAAATGCAGAAGCAATAGACTCAAAGGTAACACTGGAAAAGATGAGTGAAGAAAGGGCAGAAGAAGGGAAATCCCAGTGGGAACGGCAGCAGAAGGACTGTTCCAGGGAGCACACAGCCTCTTTTGGCCCTGCACCCCCCTTAGCAAGAGACAACATTATGCAGAACAAGACAGCAGCACTGGATGTACAGAGCTCTCGTGCAATTCCTGCCTGTCCCAGTACCTGTACTTGATGGAATGACACACTGCTGCAGCAGCTAATAAATAGAAGTAATTTGATTAGCCTTCCTTAACTAGCGATAAGATCCTGACAAACCCTTTTTAATGCGTTTCTGGAGCAGGATGAAATTGTTTCATTTGGCGAGCAGGGCCCCACGGGAGTTGCCTCCAAGCTCCTTTAGTGAGAGGTAAAAATATGCCAATCATTAATGAGGGGAGAATTACGGAGACTTTAATGCAATCAGAAAAGAGGAGCCCTGAGGCAGCTAGGGAATAAAACCTGCCCTTAAATCAGAGGCAGGCAGCTGGAGCATGGAAATAAAGGCATACACAAGCATGTACACGCGCACACACATACCTACCGCACACACACAGACTGCTGCTGTAAATACACTGGGAGTTTTGCCTGGGCAACAAACACTTGTCTCAGCAAATGGTAGCCATCCTCCCCAAAAAGCAATTATAAGATTACAACCAGCTATGTGTCCACTTGTTATCCCCCTAATAGTAGGGCACCACTGTCCATGCAATCCTCTTGTCCTTCCTACACATGTACATACACAGAATTGCAGCTTTCGACATTTCAGACCAAAGCCTTTCGTGCAGGAGGTGCATTGGCTGGTCGGGCATTCAGCAGCAGCAGTGAGGAAGCTTTGCCAAGTGGAAGCATGCCTCTATCAGGGCCAGACTTGTTGCATGAACACACATCCAAACCCCTTGCTCTGTCCTCCAACCGGGGCACTTATGCCAGAGGCTGCATCTACTGCAGCTGCTGAAAGGCAACTTCTCCCATCACCTCCCTACTCCCTTCTCAGCCACTTCAGTGAATTCCCTTCCTGAGGTGAAACAACTCTGATATTAATGCTGTAACTTTTATTCTGAAGTAAAACAAAAGCCTGCAAGCTGTTGGCCTTTCCCCTGGCACTGCAGCTTGCAGGAGCTGAGGCAGACACAAGTGGCCTGGCTGGCTCTGATTTTGCAGGTGCCTACATTCTTCCAGAACCTCCTTTTCTGACAGAAAGCATCCCATCTTTCTGTAGCAATGCTCTAACCCCAACCAACAGGTCACTGATGGCTGTATCAGCACAGGTCATCCCAGAGAACACCAGCCCCTACTTCAATAGGAGGAAAAGCCTGTCCTGCTTTTTATTCCATCTCTTTCAGATCCCCCACCTTACTTACTTGAAAATAGTGAGTAAGAGCACTGGGATGTTAGTAACTAGCCACCTTTCATCTGCCAGATACACATAACATGATGCTACGAGGACCAGGCATGCAGTATTTCAGCCCTCTTCCCTGCTTTGGGTTAACATTAACACAAAGGGGAGCAATTGAGGGTTGCTAAGACCAACAGGAAGGTGGACACATACTTCTAGCCTTACTACACATGAGAGGATTCTTATACAGTAATGAGAGAGTACCTGTAGGACCCCTTGCCCTCTGCCAGGTGGAACAACTGTCCTGCTCAGCATGAACTTTAAGTCTTGTATTGAGAAAGCCAATTCTTCTGCCCCAAAGACATTATCAGAAACCTCTGCTACAAAGATCCTGTGCTATTGCACCACATTCTCACACACACTTGACAACTGTGGAGCCAAAACACTGGTGTGACTATTAGCCATTCAAGGCAACACACAAAGGAGTTACAGTCAGCAGGACAGAGCAGAAGATGGATGAAAAAGCAAGGGTATGTCCTGAGACACAGAGCTTGAAGCTCAGCAGTTAAGTTAGGGTAGATGGCTGGCACATTCCCAAATGCATGTATCAAGGACAGAGCTGCATGTCTCACAGCTAAATGAGCACAGAATACTCAGCTCTAAGTGAGTGGGGCTTTATGTCACTCAAAAACAACTCCTGACTGTTTCAACCATTCAGTGATGGGCTCCCAAAGCAGTAGAGAACTTTCCTTGGCTCAAAGCTCAGAATGAAAAACAACTCAGAGGTTAAGGAATCCACAACAGTTCTCCAAAAGCCCCTCCACACTCCTGTGTAAGACTAAAAGGATTGAAGGGATCGGGCTGTTGGGCATATCACTCAGCTAGACTACTCCCCTGAAAGTCAGAGAAATCACTTTCCAGAAACAAAACAAGTGAAGAGACCCCTGCACAGAAATAATCAAGACTGCAAAAATAGGTTAATGGAATTAACACTGTATTAGCAAAAGGCTTTCTAACACTCTGAAATTGTACTGTTGCCCTTTTGGGGTTAGGGTCAGTTTTGATTTGAAGCTTCAGCCAAATTCAGTGATTTCTTTTGGCTAAGAGGTTTAGGCCACTCAAGATGCATTCCTAGGTGACCCAGGTTTTACTATGGTCATAATCCAGACGAGTTTGTTGTGGCACTCAAGCACAGCAGCTGTATGTAATGCCCTTCTTGGAGCAGCAGGCAGAGGTCTAAAGTAGAGTCACACACCACGGTTCCATACGCAAACCTGCCTCACTGCAAACAACTCCTTTTCCTTCTTGTTTGTTATGATTAAAAATGCACATCACCCAGAGAGGCCTTGGAGTGGAACCCAGCTGGAAATTGGATCATTAATATTCCTTTTCATGCCCGTTGCTACAATTTCTTACCTCTTCAGAAGCAATTGCTAACAATGATACAATTTAGGGTCTCATACTAGCAGTGAACTCAAGACTAAGCTGCCTAATGTTGCTCCAGTTCATTCGCCTTTGCCCATATTCTAGCATTCCCCCAGTCATATAGACAGTGTGTTGGGTATCAGACACTTTTGCCCCTTTCCCTGCCTGTTCCTAATTCATTTACCAAAAGGTCTTTAGCCTCCTAAAGCACCACGAAGCAAATTCAAGATTATCCTCATTCCTGAGCTGCTTGAAACATAAAGAAAGAAAATGATTTGTTCAAAGTCTCTTCTACTGAGTGCTTGACTCTAACTATTGGTCACCATGCTTTCCACAACGCTAAGGTGCTCTCCAAGAGTTGAAGGAAAAAATAAAAAGCAAGTGCAGGATGCACCACACAACTGACAACTAACTCAACAAATGCTGAACAATATTCCATTTTTAGCAAGCAGGATTATATATATGACTTCACCTCAACTCTTGTGTGCTGTTTCTGCTGTACCTCATTAACTGGGCAAGCTGTGAGAGACGTGCAATTTTCCCATCACTCCTACAATGATCCTTAGATGGAAAGGATGCTGTAGGAGGACAAAGAACAAGTGATTGAAATAACAGTTGTGCTCACTCACAGGCCCACTTGAACCCTTCTCCCTGTAAGGTGTTTACATTAGACAACAAGATGCATAACACAACCAAGATTACAGCACCGAGTATAAGGAAAAAAAATAAATCAAGACACATTGTCCTAGGACTCTAGCATCACTGCTGTGGACTGCTCATGCACAGTGGTACAGGGCAGAGGAAGTTTGTTCTTGCTTGACAGCTAAGCTGACATTCCCTTGGCCGCAGGCTGAACAGCCAGCAGAAGAATGAACGTCTTGGTCGAGAGGTGGAGAAACCTGCCAGACAGCAACTAGCACAAGGCAGCCAGGAAAACTGCACTGGTCACAAGAATCAGGATGTCACCTATAAACTCTGCTCCAAATACCCATTAATCCTTTGGTGTCTCATCCAAATACCTTAGAAACACCTGTCTTCTTGTAAGCACTTTACATCTTAGGTGGCTAAACCTGTCAGGAAATTATTGAAATGCACATCAGGCTGAAGACTTGCACCACGTGCCTCTCCATAACAAAAAAATCCTGCAAATAGCTCCAGAATGGAGTGCTTACCAACACAATGTAGTAGTTTAATATGAAAGTGCTCCTGTGCACATAAATTTGCATGTTTGATACTTTCACTTCGACATCACTGTTTCTTTTGTTTTATTCCATGCCAGAAATAATAATTTTCAGTGGAAAAAAAACCCAACACACTGACAATAAAATGCATAGCTACATAACCAGCCACCTCTCTGCAGGAATGTGAATAGTGACAGGTTCAGAGTGATGGGTTCAGTGAATGTACACAGCAGTAACAGCTCCAAGGAATCTGGAAAAGGAGCTGTACTATCAATCAATCAGAGTAGCCAAGACCCTGCTACACCAATTTGAGATAAGGACAAAGAAATAAAAAAAGAAGAACCAGTGGGTCTGCAAATATACGACCGATCTTATCTACTTAAAATAAGTATACACTTCAAAAATAAAAACCTAAACAGTTTACCATACCTCAGCACAGACATTTCCCTTCAAGTTAAGGGGAAGTAACCATCAGCTCTGCCAATTCCCTTCAGCAGCTCCAGCAGCTGCTCACATCAGCCTGGCAGTCTGCTCATGAGGGCAGTGTCTTGTTTGCTGCTGGCAGCCAACAGAGCTCCAGCAAATTCAAAGCTACAACCTACACGCAGTTGTGTAAATAACTGAAGGTATTTTAAAGAGACAATAGGTAAGAACAAAGCTCTGCCACAGATTTGCCAGCTCCTGGCTGGGTGGAATAAACACAGTATGCAGTCTCTACACAAGGGCTGGTGACGACTTCTGCATCACTGAATTCCACAGACTGCTAGGTGTGGACAGTTGAGTCATTAAGCCTTAACTCAATGCTTCAGAAGCAACTTTTCCTACCCCGACTGAGAGGCAAACCCAAGTCCTCCTCACCCATAGCCTCAGCCTCCCCAGCAGTCTTGGGACTGAGCAATGTGTCTTTCCACGTTGCCCTCTCTGTGAGCGCAAGGACAGAGCAAAGGGGTGCACTTAGCAATCTTGCTAGGGAACACTGTCTACCATGTCACAAATTAACATCCTCCCCAAATTATTTAGGGGGGGACAGAGGGAAAAATCTCAAATAGTTTCTCCTTTCCTGCCAATTGTTCACATCCCCTACCTCAGTTCTGGCTGGATCCCCCCTTCCCCCTGTCCTCAGCTAGCACCGCCAGGCTCAGTCCTCCTCATCCTAGCCCCCCCTCCCCAAGGACAAGCAAAGTTATTACAATAATGAATTAGCCAGGCTGCTTACTGCTGCCAGTGGCGAAGGCAATTATCCCACTCCACGTCCCCAGCCACCGCTCAGCTCCCTCATAAAGAGAGGCTTTTGGGGCCGCTTTGTGCTTTGATTGGAAATGAAGAGATTGCTAATTAGGGAACCCCTGCTGGGATCGGGCTGGCAGGAACAATGGTGAAACGGACGGAGCACACGTCCATTTAGAGAAGGGGGGGAGAAGAGAGAAATGTGAGCTCCCCTGTAATGTAGTGCATCCTCTGCTCATGTCATAAACAACAGGGCAGACAATTTTATAGAGCTTTTCACCTTTTAAAGCATGCTAATTTGTTTATAGGAAGCAATAATTTGGCGTGTGTTTGCATAGGTCAATGCCTGTAGTTTCTGTGTACAGTATGGATTGATGTATGCATGCACATACACAGCCGTTTCCAGAGAAGCATTTTCTTAAAGAGTGTGTCTAGACAGCTGTGCATTTCTTGTCATTTGCTGAGCAGCACGCATCAATCCTACATTAACAGGGAAAGATGCATAGACAAGTCCATTGATAAGTATTAGCATAGAATTTAATGCCTGAATTCACATATAAGCAAAGTTGAAAACGACTTGCCAAATTAGTCAGCTCACCTGAGGCTTGCCCAGCACCCGCTTCCATTGCTTTGCCGGAGTACTTTAAATGATAAGTGAACCTCCAGGAGAGAATTTCAACACTAACACATTTTCTTAAAACTCAGCTTCCACTTAATTCAATTGTGCTAACTGTCCTTGGACTCACAGAAGGTACATTCACCTTTCTTAGCTTATGAATAGCCCACACACAAACTACAAAAGATCTCCCTTGCAGCGCACAAGCATATTTGAACAACTTCATAAAACGGACTGACAACCCTCATATGAGTAACATACTTGTGTTTTGTGCTCTACTCACTTTTACCTATTGTCAAACACGAAGTCTCTCCCAACAGATCAACATGCAAATCATTCTATTTATAAAATACAGTCTGCCTACAAAAGTAAGTGCCTCATCTTTTTGTGCAAAGTTGATAGAAGGCAGCTGCAACCTATCCTGCAATGCTCAGTTAGTTAACTAATTCCATCAGGGAAGGACAAGTCCCACATAAATAGAAAGTATAGTTTTCAACCACACATTTACCTTACCATACACAAAATTTGCATACTGTCAATTAGCATTAGGTGACTTATGCAAGGTAAAGCAAATTTCAAATTTTAAACTTGAACTTAGATTTCAGAATTTCCTTGCAGATACTGAAGCATTTGAACTACTAAGGTATTTGTTTTCCTGAAAATGTTTTCAGCAAAGCACAAGTCCTAACAGAAAGCGAGCACTAAAGGGTGGAAACAAGATTGCACTGAGAATGACTTTCAAATTCATAGACCATTTCTCCCTGCTGTTTGCTCACCTCTAGTGTTTATATCCTTCAAACAGATGTAGGTAGTTTTCATGTTTCCTTCTTCGTCATCACTTAGCCAAGCTTCACATATTTAGATCTTTTGATCTTCCCTCATAAAAACAATCCCTCCAGCTCTGTCATCATTTTTGTTGTTCTTCTCTTACTACCTTCCAAGTTTCCTCTGCATTTTTTCTTCTAGTGCCCAGAGCTGAAAGTCTCACCAGGATGGTACAGAGCAAGAACACTACCTCAACGCTTTGTGATGTCCTGCTTCCAAACAACATAATCAAGTCTCATACAAACGCCAAAGTATGCAACCTGCCTGCTTTTGTCTTGGTCTGTGGTGCTACAGTGCTAACTCATATCAGACTTGCCTGTCACCACCATTCCTCCCCATGCTCCCATTCAGTCCTCTACCACGTTCCACTTACCTGAGGAATATTTTCCCTTGAGCAGGTACAGCCTGAAAGGAAACCTTGCGTCAGAACCACGTTTAAGGTCGCTTTGGTTTGCCGACAACCCTGTAGTTACCTGCATCACGTACAAAACCTGGCCACTTAAAAGCAAGGAAACAACCACCTATGGACATCAAGGGCCAAACTGTAATGTGGCATACAATAGCAGGGCTGGTTAGGTTTCACCACAGCTGTGTTGGTTTACACCAGCTAACAAGCTATTTCCATAAGTGTATTTCCAAGTGGCCGTATCACAAACAATTATTCAGATAAAATACAAAGAAAGGCCTGTTGCAGCTCATTTGCTGCTGTTCTTACACACAAAGCCTCATTTTCATAATCCAAGTATTTATTTATTTATTTTTTAGGATATGGCTATAGTGAATATATTAACAACTCAGCGTGTCTACCAACTGGTACTGGAATTCTTTGGTAAAGCATTTGCAGTTCTACTCTTGATCATAAGACTATAATTTAGAAAAAGAGAAATAAAACTCACAGTAGAATTATGAATATAGAGGCTACCCATATTTGAGACTGATGGCTTCATTACTACATTCATTCATAGGATCTGATTCCAAATAGCCTTAATATCCTAGCAAAGGGGAGTGAAAGAAGGTGGTCCTCTCATTGCATTATAGCAGACAGGTAAGGTGCAGTCGAAGGCTGAAAACCTAAACCCTGGCAAGACACAAGCAAATCCATCCACTGTCAGATTGATCCTCTCATGCTCCTAACAACAGACTACTATTTCTGGTCTTGTGAACTCACACTCTTTCACAGAGCAACTTGCTTGAAATAACTCAGTCCTTAACCATTCCTGTACAAAGGAGGACAGTACGAACAGAGAATCCCAATCCAGGATTTCTTCCTCAAATTCTTCCCAGAGCAACAAAATTACATTCTGCCACAGACAGTAAAAGTAAAGGCCAAAGTCTCTTAGAGCATACTGAGTTTCTTTACCTGAAAGATTTTAGTGTAACATCTTCATTATTACAGCAATCAGGTCACCTCCCAGTCTTCTCCAAGCTGAAGAAACAAAGCTTTCTCAGCCTCTCTGCATAAGCCATGCCCTCAAGTCCTCTCACCATCTCAATTGCCCTTCTTTGGACGCATTCTAATATTTTTATATTCTTATGCTGTGGAACCCAAAACTGCACCACACTACTCAAGGTGAGGCAGCACCAATGCTGACTATGGTCAGATGATTTCTTTCCACTAGTTATCTATGTGCTGACATACGCGAATGCACAGCTCTAAGTGGGGAGATGAACTGGGTTTAAAATGCCGAAAGGTTGGTTTAATCCCAATTGACCACAAGGAGGATTACTATAGGCTCAGATGCACACGACATATGCTCCCCACGTTGCTAATGTACTTTCACAACTGCTGTATTTACATTTAGGGTTGTCTTTTTTTTTTTTTTTTTTTTTCCAGATGTTTTATTTATGCTTAGGGTATTTTTCTTTGAAAACATCTCCTTCTGTGTAGGCAAATGCTGACATGGTTGAGACAGAATGAGACGGAAAGACATAATTTCTGAATTGAAAAGCATGGTTTTATGAGACCAGGACTTGCTGGAAACAAAAACTATCCAGAGAGCAATCTGAAAAGCATAATACTTTAATATAATAATAATTTAATTCCAAGAACAGACTGAGGAGTGACAGGATACAACTGTAAGCATAGGTAAATTTAACAGTGGAGAGCTCTTTTATCTTTCTTTTAAACGATGTAAGATAAGACTATTCCTAGTAATCAAAACTAGACAAATTCTACTTCACAATAAAGAGAATGTTTTCATTTTTAAACAGAAGGAACTGGCCAGTTGGACAACCTGCCACGAGGTACTCCAGATAATCACAGTGTCTTTCCATAACAGCTGCATGTCTCTTTAGAAGATACTGACGTTGAGAAGCTACCGGGTCAGTCCAGGAGTTACTAGGTGGGTTTTAATGGCCTGCATTAAGCCTAGAGCATCAAAGTGACATGGGTTTGCCTCGAAATATTTTTAGATGTCAGTTATTTACAAGTTTCAGTATTTGTGCACATTTATCTTGCTTTCTGCATCTGTTTCAATCTGGTGAAACCATTCACTGAGAGGGGTTTGTGCTGTACCAACTAACCAGAACTTTTTTGTTCTCAATAAGCTTCAATTAAGAGGAATCATAAATGGTTTTCATAACGCAATTTCTTATATATTAATCCTTCTATGAAAAACTACCTATTTTTACCAGAGAACATGCATCTCATCTACCAGAATGCTTAAAGAAATCTGAAAGCCCAATGGCAAGGGCTGCACAGCGCATCAATCCTATACAAGACAATAAGTGGTCAGTTGAAAGTGTCTGTGTCTTGATTTGCTTTTTTAAGATCTGCTTTATTTTAAAAGTTCATTCAAGCTTCACAGAGCAAGATGCCTATGAGAAAAAAAATATATATATAAGACCCAGAACATCAGGGTTATAAAATAATATATGGTTACTGTTTGTCTACCATCCAAGCCCGCTAACATTTGTCTTGCTGTCCAGCTTTGCTTCTACTACTACAATATGTAATTTTAATACTGGAGCACTGGCAGCCTGAAGTGAAGCCATGGACTCTCCTGCAGCAGAAAAATCTGTTTTTCCAGCTTCTTGCGTACTCTGACTAACCAGACATGGTTTTAGTTTTAACAGATAAAACAAATCTGTTATTTAGTTTCAAGTGACTGGAACCATGTGCCATCAGAAGAGACTACATAGTACTGGGGACCATATTTTTTTATTCTTCTCCATTAAGCTGTGATGTACTATTTTACTGCCTACTGAAGGCCTTTTAAACTCTCACACTGCTGTTCTCCAATTGCTCCTTCCAGTTTGTGTCATACCAGGCTGTTCTTAAAAACCACTCACCTCTCCTTTCTACCACATCTCCCACATCTCAGCATCTGAAACACTTGCAAGACTCATTTTTTCCTATTAAAACGTACTGCTTTTGGCTCCTTAAAAAAAAAAACTATATAGATTTTACTTATTTCTTCTCTTCCCCCCAGCCCCTCCCCCCCCCTTTTCAGCTTTTCAGATTCCACTTTGCCATAAGGGCAACCCAGGACTATGTTCCATCACACACATGGAAAGTGAGGGAAATTACAAAAGGAAATAGTATTCGCTGATCATGTTCTAGAGTCTTCCTATTCCAAAATTAAATTCTTAAATATTCTAGGTAAATTCTGTGAAGCATCTTTTTTAAAAAAATATTTCTTTCCAAAACAACTGATGGTGGGAGCAAAAATCCTTGACAAAGTGATAATTTTTAGGAAGCCCTGGTCACACTTATTCATCTGAAAAACTACACTAGCACAGCCTGGGAGAAGAGCCAGCAGCAGATGTGGGGGCAATTTGTGGACTGTGTCAAATACCTGATGGAAGAAGCACTCCCCAAACCCCAGCAGATGGAGGCTTCCATTGCAGATCTTGCCTCAGTGATGCAACCATCAGGGAAACTGGCCTAGATCATAGATACAGGACTTGTCACTTGGTACTCTCTGAAAAAAAGGCCTTCATCCAGCTGGAATGTCCTCCTCCCCATAAAGAACTGCTACCTGTGAGTAGCCTTGAACACTGGCCAAAAGACAGGTTTGAAACTCAAAGTGTAAAACCTTTTCAACAGGAACACAATAAAACTTACAGAGTAGTTCAAGAGAATGATGAAAAGTGGCAGCAGGGGAGGGCAAAAAAGAAACAGAGTTTGGTCAAGGAAACAAGGATTAAGAGACAGGACTTCTGTCTAAAAAGAATCTAAGAGTGGAACCAATGAAAAGAAGAAACTGTGTATCATGAGAGAAAACTAGAGAGAGAGGGAAAAAAAAAAAGAAATTAAGAAATAATATTAACTGAACAACCAGGAAAATTTCTCTGATAGCAGAAGCACTTGAGCAGTAGAAATGTCACCCAGCAGTGAATGGGTGTGGAATAAAGTTGGGCAAGCCAAGCCAGTCAAACAGAAGAACTGAATAGCTCAAGAAACTTTTCCCACCTGTAACTGCTGTGATTAATCATTCTACAATAGCTGAGAAGATTATAAGAGGTTTACTTACTATCACAAATTATCTATTGAAAGTGCGATCAACATATTCCCATATTCCTCCCAAACAGTAGCACATTACTGACAGAAACAGCTTTACAAACTCAGAAAAGATTATGGGCTTCTCCTCCAAGGAACATTTAAGCATGGGAGTATCTTTTTCTTCCCTAATGATAGGAGAAGGAAGTGAAGGAGGTCAGAGTTCTGTAGACCTCTCTGCACTCCCTGTGGTCTAGTTAAGGAGACTTAAAAGGTTTCACATTAACTGGGGTGATTTTGTCAATTATACACAGTGAGGAAAAAGAGCTCCTATAGTAAGTGTTTCCAGGACAGCTGCTCCGTTGGTGAAACACTGCTGCATTCCAGAAATAAACTCCTACAGTCAAATTAGCATCTCAAGTCCTCTCTCCGCAGAAACGTGACTTTACCAAAGTTGCAGCAGTTCCCAGATGAATGGGAAACCAGCAGCATAAATTCCTGCTTGGCTCCGCTTTTAAATAGTAAATGATACAAACATCTTTTTGTACAAAGGCAGCTTTCATAGTCACATAATTACCCCATATTATTGATGGGTTCAAAAAATAAAATTGGGAATATTTCTGGCTTGGAAGGAGAATTAAAACTAGCATCACTCCCCACAACTTCAGGCCTGCTAAGAGGTTTTTTTTTTTTTTAGGTCTGAGCAGTTATTGGGACTTCAGCGCAAGAAGGTTTTGTTTCCAACATGGGTCAGTACCTACCAGTGCAAGTTGCAATAGAAAACACGTACAAGACAACAATCTACATTTGAAGCAAGACAGAAAGCACTGTTGCTCTTAATCAGGCCTTTTCTGTCTCCCAAAAAGTAATGCAAACCTGCCCTCTCACTACAGAGGTGAATTCTGGGCCATGAAAGTAAATTCACTCAGAAGCTCCAAGGCAGTCCCTCATGTTTTGTTGAAGACACACATTAAGCAGCAAAACTACATGAAACAGCTTCCAAGCTCACACAGCTTTACAACTACAAGTTTACAGACAGCTGCACTGGAGAAGACCCATGAAATCCTGGGGAAAAAAAAAAGAAAGCCACAACAACAAACTACAATTTTCAACAGATAATGGCACGTTTGTTCAGTGCTTTGGGCTCATAGGGAAGGCGCTGGACAAGAAACAGGCTGATTCATGTGACCACTGTATAAACCTTCATAGTCCTCTCTCTTTCTCACACTGAACCCTCGTCTTGCAAGTAAAATATCTTGCTCCTTGACCCAACACATCATCAAACTAAAGCTCATTTGGTGACTAAACCTTCTGCAGAACTACACATTGCAGAGCAGAGGATGGATTATACATGGAAACATCACATGTTATACATGGAAAAGATCACAGCTGCTGTATAGTCTGCTCTTCTGCATCCATAGAGGCACATGCCTCTTTTCCTTTGGGCCTTTCTCTGCCCAGCAAATTCCAGTGCAAGAACCACCCCGTCCACGGGAAGGAATGCACACCAGTCAAAACTAATACATTCAGGGAGCATTGTCTATGTGGGGCTCAGCCTTCCTCCCTGGCTGTATTCTTGTCTTTGGTGCTGCTTTCTCAATGGCATAGCTTATCTGCCTTCGGAACTTACACAGCTTTGAGAACATGGCCTATAACAGCAGAAAAACATTTACTGTAAACAAAATATAAATGCTGTGTGTCTGTAATGGGGTGTCACATAAACAAGTAATTCAGCCACCTGCATTTAGCGGCAACACTGGTTTCACCTGTAAGAGACGTGAAGACAGTCACATGAGGTCAAGTTAAGAAGTCAGCTAGTCCCATATTTCATCTCTGATAGCAGCCACTAACATGTTCAAGGAAATACTATAAGAAAGGAGAATACTTTTCCTGCTCTCCACCTTGCTGCATTTCTGTGGCTTAAGCTGTTGCCTCTAGACCATAACATTACTGGTCTATGATGACAACCACAAATTCCATAAATTTATTTTCCCAAGTCCATCCATAACTTTGCTACTGAATAACACAGAGGCCAACAAATCCCACAGTTTAATTCTGGTTATATGAAAAAAATACTTCCCTTGGTTTATCTAAAGTCAGTTCCCTCTGAACTATTTTTTAAGAAAAAATGATGACTATGGCACTGAAAAAAATGGGAAAGCACACATTTGTGAACATGTAGCAAAGCTCTCCTAGCTAAGAAAGAGAGGTGTTAATTTTGCAAAGCAAAGAATTAGATAGGTCTTGCACAGTGACGTAAAGGAGTATACTTTATCTTCTAGTTAAGCGCACAGTAAGTAAAGGCATCTGCATATAAAATAAGCCATGCTTGTGTTAACACATTACCATTAATTCCTATCTCAGTTACCCTTGGTTATTATGTCTGTGACTATAAGACAACTGTACTTCCAGCCATCTCGTCTCAAAGAGAACTGCAAGGTCTCTAGGACAAAAGCTGTCTCATGTCTCAATGCAACAGGCCCAAGAGAAGGGACTGTATCATGATACTAGCAACAAGGGCAAAATGGAAGAAACATCCAAAGCCGCCAGCACAACTTGTAGCCACAGTCTGAGAGCTAGTTAAAAAGAAGTGGAGCAGTCACAGCATGAAATTTATTAAGTGTAGATAATAATTTTACATTACATAATACACAGTACTGTAAGCCTCAAATGTTCAACTACTGATCAAGTCCCAAAATAAACAATTATATTCTGTATTATATGTACATTGGTGTTACTCTTATCCCCCACTATTTTTGCTTTTTAAGCAGTTGGTTTTGCTTTTTAGTTGTTCACTGAAACCTTGTGGTCTAGACACTTTTTTTCCTTTCAAAAGAAAACTGCAATTTTTCTCATCATTTACTTTCACTTGGTGGAGTTGTCAAGTAAAATTTCAAGTACAGCAATAAAGTTGTTGGCAGGATCAAAGAAGATGAACTATGGAAATGATATATAGGGTAATTAAATGGCTCTAAGTTATTTGCGTATCTCTATATATAAACTGTCCTGACTTAATAAAGAAGCATTTCACAGTAGTTTTTTTGGCTCTCTTGGCTTTCTGCAAGATTCTGCAATGGGCTCCAAATGCTCCCAAGCTTTCCCGGCCTTCTGTCCCAGCTATGGAGGCTATCACCCTCCATCTGAAACTCCTCATAACACAACAGCACATGCAGAAAAATGAAAGGGTGCAAAGCACGTGAATGCAAAGCAGAGAGAAAAGGAGATATGGAACACGATGAGAAAACTACCCTTTTACTTCTGCAGATCCGAGTCCAAATAAGTAGTCATCCGCAAAGGCCTAGCTAAGGCCATAAGCCAAGCCCATCTTGCAAGCTGCCTGCAACTGGTGCCTCAGGGCAACAGCATGAAGGCTTCCCCAGCCCACTGTGCTGCAAAGACAGCTGTGAGTCCCAGAAATAGGCAGGAGAGTGTTCCCTCAGACCCCACCATGCCCATGGTCACATAAGCACCCAAGAGACGTTCAAGGCTGCCACTCTGCTCGCTCTGCTCTTCAAACACCTCACACATGCATCTACAGGCGGTATAGTTGAGCAGACCTTTAAAGCACTGTTCATCCACCAGCTCCTGCAGTAACCTGGTGTTTCTTCCTTTACCACCTTGGGGGTAAGAAAGAAATGTCTGCCTTCTCGGGGCAGGTTCTTCTTCAGTGCAAAGCAGCTGTTTTATCACCTGCCCATCAACAGCAAATAGAGGTGGACAGAAGTTAGCCTGGGCTCATAGGATCAAAAGAATTTAGCCACTTTATTTCAAGCATTGAGTCCAACTGGGAGGTGACTCCAATTTGGCCAGAAAGGGAATGGAAAAGAATAGGAGAGATGTGATACAGGCTGCTACTTCACAAAATGCCACTACAGACAAAGACTAGGAAAAAAACTCTCAAAAACACCATTCACAGCCAACTGCCATTACCCACTGTAAGCCAGTGACACTTGTGCATGTGCAGGGAAGCTGCTCACCCACTCCTTGTGAGCAGATAGACAAGTGGTAAACTCAACACATGTCTAGCACGGGGTTTTTCTGGAATGAGTTGGCAACAGAACAGGTCCACCTTCACACTATTCTAGGTAAACAGAGGATGTTGCTGGTACAAAGTGTCTCAAAGTGGCAGAAATAGTATTATCACTTCAGGGCTGTTTCCTGAAGAATCAATAAGCCAAGACAATCAATTCTTCTGGCTAGCCCTTATTTCCCAGAAGCCATGGCTCTCAGCCCCTATCATTTCACCTTTCATAAACAAGCCAGCAGCGCCAGTAATTCCATCCTCCTTGAACACACATTACACTGGCTCACATGCCAGAAGAGACTACAGAACTGGAAATAATGTAGCCAGGTTAGCACAGTATTGCAGTGAGGCACTACCCATTACTACAGCAAAGCAACAACATCTCTATATATTGCCCTTCAAGCACCTATACGTATCCTTACGTCCAATTTCTTTTTATGGGACAGACTACCCTAAAGAAATCAGAGCTGTGGCTCTCTGCCCCCCACAACTTCTCTGTGCAGGGAGTACAAGGCATCTGCAGAGCAGAGCTCCCCCTCTCAGAACGGAGCAGTAGATGGCATTGACAGTCATTACAGTCCCAGGAGCCCACCACAGAGAAAAGTGAAGTTTAATCCTATATAGCACAAAAAGAGCAAGAGGGATGGGGAGAAGAGTCAGGAAGAATAGAAAAATCTTGTTATTATATGCACTGCAAAAAAAGAGAATGAGGGTTACCGGAGGCAAAACACTGGACTGTACTAGGAGTCTGCAGTAACACAAAGCATTTTGCTGTGGTCATGCAACTCATGAGCCACAGAGAACAGACAAGCAGGAACTCCATCTAAGACGTGCAGAACACATCATCACATCAGTGAAGTGACTCACTTTAGGCTAAACAGGGTGTCTGTGTCAGAGCTAGAATTAAAAAACTACAGTGAAACAAATGGCTCTGTACGAAGATTGCCTATGAATACATTTAAGCTGTGCACCTAAAAAGCAGGGGGGCTTTGGATAGGCTCTGAGAAAGACATTAGGGATAAGTGTTAGAGAGGATGCTGATGCAAGGAACCCTTTCCTAGATTTTTGTTTTGTACACAAAAGGCTCCTCTACCCAAAGACAGCATCAGCCAATGGTTATAACTTGAGTGCTGCACTGCTCTCAGTGCTAGTCTGTGGGTTCAAGGAGCACAACTCAGAAATTCACATTCACTTGAGCTCTCCGCCAATCTACCTGAGTCCACACTGCCCACAGAGAAAGGTTGAAAACCCCCCTGCTAGGCCATGGAGACATAACGCATCAGGGAAGAGCTTCCTTCCTAAAGAGAAGCAGAAGAAAGAGCTGCTGATGAGCACAACTGTAATTCCTGCACGCCCAGGAGACCCATAGGTAAAGAAAGGCCTGAGGATGGGATGAGAGTAAAGCAAACAAAGAGAAAGCAGTCTGGAAGGCCTGGCAGCAGGCATGCCCCCTCTTCTACCCAAAAAGTCACACTCCAGGCCTTGTGAACTTTGGGAGGACGTCACTGAAATGCCTGCGCTTTTGTACATGGCTACTGGCCATTCGCTGAGACCTACTACAAAGAGGTGATCACGGGAGCCTTGAGAAACAAGAACTTCTGGAGTGCATTTCCTGCTGAACCAGCAAACACAATTATAAAGAGATAGAGAATCCATTCTAGGAGAAGCATGAAACTCTTGTGAGCAGGATCATTCACATCTCACATGGTAGAGGGAAAGGAAAGGGCAGCAACCCCTTAATGAATAAAAATAGCCACTTATGTTTCCCTCTTATGAATATGAGATTCAGGCTTTGTAGCTGGCATACGCTTTTCAGTATTCAAATAACATTTAGTTATATCCCATTAAAAAGGATAATTCCCCCTAAGGAAGCAGCCTTTTTTTCCCCTCAGAGTCTTTCAAGCATCCTGAGACTTTTAAAATGCCATTACTTTCAAGTCATTGTGGAAACTAAACTGTATTCTAAGAGTTAAAGAGTCACACTTCCTTCCCTGAAATTCCTACACTACTATAATTTTTCTTTTTTTTTTTTTTTTAAGTAATTGTGGCACACGTAAACAATGACAAGAACACAGTTCTATGTAGCTTGTGGAAGAGTAGAAAATCAGATTTCAGCTTCCTAGTTCTTCATAAACTGTACATATGCCAGGCAAAGTTGCACCAAAACATATCTATCTTTGGGGTAAACAGCAGCAGATCATTCATAGGATTCAGCATAACACTGGAAAGAACAGAAAGAGAAGGAAGATTATTTTGCCTAAAAGTTCAGCAGGGGAAATGTAAGTATACACTGCCAACCATATGGCCGCAGCAGAACAGAGCAGGAGAGGTAAAGGCTCAGTACAACAGAAAAGAAGGAGAGGAAGGTAAGAAAAAAATGTTACTCAGTGTTCAGCTTGGCCACAGAAAGTCACGTCTCAAAGCGATCTGCTGTGGGTATCAGTTATTAGATGGAAAGAACACAATTATTATGTATTTCAAATGCATTTAATAAAGTAGACTCCAGCTGATGGTGCTCTCCTCAGCAGGTCCAGGCACAGAACACAAAGAGAAGCGGGCCTCAGGCATTTACATCAGGTCACAGTTTTAAATAATTTTTAAACTACGGCAAGGTGCCAATTCTTACCTCAAGGTGCTGCACCCAGATAGACATGTCAGCAAAAACAGGAAGTTCAGTATATTGAGAATAACCATCAATACAAGTGGCTCCAGAACCAGAGTGACATTTTCTTAGTCAGTGCTTACCACCTTTGAGAAATAAACCTGGAGCTTCATCTCAGCAAGAGTCACCAGGATCAAATTAAGATTAATGTGAAGGACAACTCTACTGAATTTCGGTTTTACTAGGAGTAACTTAGCCTTTTACCTGCTTGTCTTACCCAAACTGGAAGACATTATTGATGACTTGTACCAAATGCTTTTAAAAACAAAACAACAACACCAAAGAAAACAAACCTAGCAAAGTGGGGTAACTCCTTGTTAGGAGCACAGTAACCCCTTGTTCTCAATCTACACACCTGGGTCAGCGATTTGCAGTCAGTCTGCCATAAGCAAACCAGCCACTGGGGATTTATACAAGTTGTTCTCTGTAGACCTTAGAGTACTTTTGATGTCAGTCATATATCATTTTACAGGCAGGAAAACTGAGGCATATGGAGGCACGACATGATCATGCAAGTCAGAAGATTGTTGGTCTCTATCCCTCAACACACTGCTTAGGAACACTGTACCTCTACTCACTGCAGGCAGGCAGGACCGCTCTTTTTCTGCAACAGCAGGGTCTACCCAAGCACTGAAGATGTACTTATCACAAAAGTAATCAGACATTAATTTGATTAATCTTTCCTGTGACAGAGAACCCAGTTCTCCACCTAAACTGCTTGACCCAAGACTCCAGCTAATCTAAAGTGCAGGAAAAAAAAGCCTCGATAGGTATCAGCCTACTAAACAGAAGTGGAACAATTAGGTATTGACCCACACACACATCTCTTTTTTTTCTTTAAGCAAAAATTACCCAAGGGTTAACAGAACCAAAAATATAACTCATTAAAATTTTAAATCAGGTCTTCAAGGCAGTAATAATAAAAACTAAGCCCACCCTCCAGTTCTTCCCATTTAGAAGAGTATTTATTTGGAGTTCCTACTAGGCTACAGCATGCACTGCATGTATCCTGCTTTGCTAAAGGAGAGTCTTTCTGAAGCATCACTTGACTTTGTTTTAAATATCTCACTACAGTTTCCATTTTAGCTCTGTGAGATGATTATTTTTTCTAACCAAACTGAAGTTATACAGCAGTTGAAAATGCTGATGGCTTAACTGGTTTCCTTCCCCCCGCCCCTCCACAGCAGCCCTGAGGGGTTTTAACTCTTTCTGTAGCACTGAAATCCTGCTTTTGGAGTTCAATGTTTAACTCGCGCTGGGAGACTCATAAATATTCGGAGTCACTCTCTCCCTCTCTGTTTGATTAGGAAATGAGCCTTTAACTCAATGTAATCCCCAAGCCATTAACAAAAAAGCCCTCAACAGCTCCACTATTAGAATTTCACTCCTAACCCACAGAGGATTGAATTAGATTAACATAACTACCCGCAATCTGAGTTTATTTTCTGTGCCAGATAGAAATGTGTCTTCAGGAAAGGAAAAGAAGAGAGCCGGCGAACAGGCACAGCATAATGAAATGTAAAAATAGATGAGAAATAGATGGACGGATGTACAGGTGAAATGATAAAAGAGGTAAGAGATAGCACGAGCAAGAGATAGCTACACAATCTTTAATAACCAGCTGCTGGCTTTGGGGGGTTTATTCAAAAGGCCCCTCCAAAAAAACCCCACAGAATTGTTTCAAGAAGAGTATTTTTTCCTGTTGGTATTTACTCCATATTCTCAGGGACTTACAGTGAGGCACTGCGGCGCGCCGCACTCCAGACACCTGAGCAGATTTGGCACAGGTTATATTTATAATTCTCAGGAGGTGTCATGCTCAGCAACGGGAGGAGGGGCACAAAAAAGAGAATCTGCACGTCAATCATTACTTTGCTATCAAGGAAACAAACAAACTAGGATGAACCAAAAAAGATGTTTTTTCATTCCTCAATAAATAAATAAATCAAGTAACAGCTCTGTGACAAACTACTCAAAGTCAGTCACTTCCGACGTTCACAGGTGCTCGGTCCACATTAAATGAATTGCTAGTGAGACAGAAACTAAGTAACAAAGACTTCTCCACACATCATACATCAAAGTCTCTCTAACTCTCTCCCCACCCCCAAATAACAGCAAGCCCATAAGCTATTAACTGGTACACCATAAAGCAGGGGATGCTTGGTGATTTTTTCCTATATGCAGTAACAAAATGCAGCAGGTTGAACAGGGGAAGAGACACACGAGATTAAAATCAAAAGATAAAGTCCAGCAGTTAAGTGGACACAACTATGGAATAGTTCCAAAAATTAAGGCTAAACATCTTCTAAATTGATGCTCAGAAGACTTCTATAGGAATGCCTGCATTTCCACAAATCTGTGTACTGAGATATAATAACTGCAGTAATTCCTGAGCACAGTCATGCTGATATTTCTGTATGTATAAGAAGGAAACAGATTTGATTTTTATTTTTCAAGTGATGTTGCTTGATTTTCAATTGTTAGGAGGGCTTCAGACCGGCCATACCATGGATTCCTTATTGCTTACAGGGTCGACAATTCAATTTCTTTAATGCCTTTCACGAAAACCTGCTCTTCTATAAAACAGTGATGTCACATTGTCACAGACTGAGAATAAATGTAATCTTGTGCCAAAACAAACAGAACAGAGACCTAAATAATTTAAATACATTCGTTTTTAAGTAAAGCAAAAAGCCTTAATATGCAAAAGGAAGCTTTCTATGATGAGAACAGTCAGGCTGACAATTCTGTTTTATTTTGGGGGAAGGGAAATTCAGAGCAAGCAGAGTATTGTAATAGTCATTTGGAACACTGCTGGAGTATAAAAATTCATAGTGTTTATCAATACTGTCCTAAAAGCCTTCCTCATATCTAGAATTGTAACTGAAAGAGGAAATATTTTTATCCGTGACTGAAAACTTAGTAAGAATAACGGGGTTCTGTTTGTTCCTTGCACTGAAGTCATAAACTTCAAGAATTCTGAAACATCCATCTAAGAAACACAAAATAAAGAGCCAACCAACAGCCTATTTGCCACATTTCTATGGTTAGTCCAAGCAATTCAGCTATCACCTATTCCCTCGGAATGTGAGACAGCTCTGGATTTATTATTCTGTGCTTATTAGACACTTGTTCCATCCAAATTAAATACAGCTTCATTTTTCGTCTTACTGCTTTCAAGAATGATAAATTGGGGGGGGGAAGGGGGGAGAGGAGGGGGCAAAAAGTTTTAATAGTATGTATCTCTTACATAATTTAAACTGAAAAACTTAACATACCAAAATTAAAAACTGTAATACTTGCGTTTTGGGAGCCAGACACTATAACCATGAGAAATGGAGGAATTTTTTCTGTGCTCAACAATAAATACAAAAACTAAATCCTGTAAAAGATGCAATCCAAATCTCTGAGGTCAAAATACAAAGTAAGAAAAACCTCCTTGACTTCCAGTGTTTTGACAAAAATTTATGCTAAAAGCTATTAAAAAAACAGTTTCTGAGTAATTATTTTCCTCCCAGTTTTCATTCCCTTTTTAACAGAAGTTCTAACAAAAAAAAAAAAAAAAAATTAAAAAATCTACCATTGTTAAAACCATTTTGCATTTGGGCAGCTTTAAAGCAAACGATTAACTGGCAACCAGAGGCAGACTAAGTTATTTCCCTGACTGTCTCTGCGCTGAGTTTACAAAGACTTGCACCCCCTTTTATCACTGAAGAGGCTTCTGTTCGTCTGGGACACTGAAAATTAGAGAAATATCAACTGCTCAATGACAAAGACATTCAGTACAGGCAAATTTCATTTCCCTTTTAAGAGAAGGTTTGATATGAAATTGATTTTTTTTTTTTTTTTTTTTTTTTTGTGTGTGTGTGAAGTTGAGGAAAAGGTGTCACTTGGTTCTTTTAAGACAAGACTGTTGAAGTTTCCAGGTTTGCCTTTACCAGCACGGGATAAATAGCACCTGTCCTTGGTAAGCCCTTAAGCAGAGCTACATTATACACTGACCTTTTTGGAATGCCAGCAAACCTGACCATTTCTATTCCCAAAACATAACTGTTCCTCTCAAACTTTCACTTGCTTATTTCCAGAGGAAAAAGCAACTCCTGAATAGTGAAACTGCCTGATTTCTATGAAGTTCTGAAACCAACTCCTATCCTTGTGGGTCACACTGACCTTCCTTTGACAGTGTGAAAGTAGATATATAGATATATAGATATAACCTTTAACTATATTGGGATGCTGCCATAATTTTTAGCCCAGATAAAAAGATTGGTGCACAGCAACATTTGAATAAATAAATTAAAAAAAAAAAAAACAAAAACAACAACCTAAAAACAACAACCAGCTCCATAAATGCAATAAAAGGTAGAAGTTCGGTACTTACATGCTGCAGGCTGAGAGATGAAGCTCGAGGCTGGAGTAGAATTTCCCTTGCCCTCAGGTGTTTCTAATTGCTGATTAAATATCTTTTGGTTCCGCCTGCACCAGCCGACAGTCCCCTCTGCGTCTCTGCCTCTCTTTGTGACTAGGACACAGTACTCCGAGTCCCAACCTATAAATAGATCCCAGCTCTGTGATTGATATAACAGGCAGCTGACAAAAAAAAAAAAAAAAAAAAAAAAAAAAAAAGAAAGAAAGAAATAACCAGGTCTTAAGCAAAGCAGAAGCTGGGCTTTTAACTCTGCGCTGTGCCCAGGGAGGAGTCCCCCACAGTCACCCGTGGGCATCAGAAAGAAAAAGTGCAAGGCAATTACTTTCCCAGCAGCATTACAGCAACTTGAGGCATGTAAAGCAAGTGAACAAAATTCAGTGCACAAAGAAGAGGAGGGAAAGCACAACTGGCAGACTGCATCCAACTCTTCCGCAATTTAACAGAAATAAATATCGTTTTAAAAACAGGTTAGGGATTCTGACAAAATGAAAGAGAAGTTCAGAGTTGAGCTCTGGGGTTTGGTCCAGGCATGTTTGTATTTCTGCTGCAGAACAAATGGAGTAGCGGGCAGAGCAGCAGTTTAACAGTTTGATTGTCCATTTAAGGTCTCAGCCCACAGAAACTGGTTCTTGAGGCTGTTCCTGAAAACAAAACAGAGAGCATTGATAATGCATTGCCTGTTGGCTCAGAGAAGCTACTGAACTCTCCGGGACCAAACCATTGCTTGCAATCACATCCTTGACTGCCAGGAGAAAACTCCTAACAAGTTATAGGTATCATCACAGCTCTTCTGCAGAAGCTAAGCTGGGAACCCACAATCCAGGCAATAACTTGACATAAAGCACCAGGAATGCTTCTGCCTTGGTCCTTATTAAAAGGTAGCATTAACAGACCTGGATTTTTCCATATCTAAGTTCTAGAGGTTCTTTTGATTGTTCTGGTCCACCATCAGACAGGCCAAAAGCTGATCCAAGAGGTAGCTGGTCCTCCAAACTCCCAGGTACTCACAGACCCAGCAAAACCTTACCAGTTAAGCAGTTTCACATTAAACACGCTCAAAGGCTGGGCAGCTCCAGATAAACACTAGCGGAAGTGTGGGAAAGAAGAGGAGAACAGCAGGCAGAGAACAAAAGCTGTTTTGCCTCCACACTGCTACCTTTGGCAGTATCTCCTACTAACACCCCTAGCACCACGCTCAGCTCTGCAGGGAAAAGCACTACAGCAGACAGAGTACCAGATCCACCAACCTTTATTTTCAACACATTGTTAGTGCTGAGATGGTAAAGCAATGCTGAACTCATAAAAAGCAGGATAAAATCCCCAGGCATTAAGCCCATACTGAACTCCATGGTTCTCTGGCTCAGTGGCTAACAGTACCTGAACTATTCAAGCTAGTTTAGGCATGTCTACGCTGTGCTGCTGCTGCTGCTGCTCTCGCTGGAGTAAAGCAAAGTAGTCAACAGGGGCAGCTATCTGAAAGTCAGGCAAGGTCTCACCACTCATAGCCAAGGTCTCAGATCAATGCAGTTATTGATTATTTGGGAATATAAAAGTAATTTTTTCATTTTGGGACAAATCCTGCTGCATGTGTAATTCACCATGTGTCAATATGCTTAGTGTCCGAGCTGATAGGATTTAGCCAATGTGCTTTTCCAAAAAAAAAAAAACAAACCAAACCAATCTTCCAACAAAACAGGGACCTGGTGAAGCACTGGAAAAAGACATTTTCCTCAGCTGAGCATCTGCACTATGCAAAGTTTCACTTATCTCTTTACTACTGCTTCACATCCTCCAGCTTTAATAAGACAGCAATAACAGTATTTAACAGTGCACTTTAGGGCATGAATCTATAGATGAGGATGTACAAATGAACGCAGGGAAAAAAGAAGTATCTGATAGGCTGTGCTCTAGTGTGGAAACACAACCCCTTTCCTGCCAGATTGCGGTCCTTCACTACTGGAACGATCCATCACAGATAAAATTAACGTGACCAAAGATTTTTCATTTCAGCTCTCTCATTCAGTCTGTGTAGTAGATGATGTTTTGGTCTTTTGGTCTATTCAGAGCTGTACAGCATGTTACACTTCCCACTGCCATCAAAAGGAATTTTAGGATAATCAGACTGCGGTACAACAGACAAAGGTCCCAAAACAGGGCACCTAAATCCAGCAGTCACTTTTGGATAATTCAGCTTCAATAATGTCAGTCATATAGGCCCTAAAAATGTTACCTGCCAAACTGTTTTTGACATTCTACATTGCTGGCATCTAAAGATCCCCACATATTACTCTTCCAAGCCCTATTTTATGTGAACAGTTTCGTCTCTGCCCCATTACCCTGCCATGGGCCAAACTGAATCCCAAGGAAACCCCATGCCTATGTGCTGGCACATCTCACACAGGTTGCCAGGAAGCTCTATTCAGTCCTCAGGCCCAGGTTAGCGCTTATTGTTGGCACCCCATATTCACAGCAGAGCAAAAGTGAACACATCCTTCTACTCCCCATCCTTCTACTTTCTGTATGGAAGATGAAGGGATGAGAATTTGCCAGCATGAAAAGCTTAGCTAATATGGATGAATCTTGAATGGATGCAGCATTCCTCCATCCTCCCTGCCTTCAGGCACCAGGATATATGACCTTAATGGGGCAGTTCAGAGGGCCTCTCTCAAATAAAACCTCTAACACAGTCTTCTGCCCCTCACTGTCACCACCTCCTGTGTACAAACTTCTCCTCAGTCCAGCCACAACCAAGACAGGGTGAGGCATGGAAAGAAACCAATGGTAGAGACCATGAAACAGGATGCCCACTTCAAAACACAGCAAAAAGAGAGCCAGAAGATTTCAAGAGCACCCTCAGATACATTAAAAAACAAAACACAACACAACACAAAAGATTAACATCAGGGACTTGTAGACTATATTAAAGGATCAACTCTTTCCTTGAGGCACCCGCGTAGAAGACATCGTAAAATGCAAACACAGCTTTACAGTCTTTTCTATGGTTGTTTGGGAAAGTTTTTTAAATGCTTCTTGCCAGGGCTACTTTCCTCATAAGCCTGTATTTCTGCCTCAGGTTCCAAAGTGTGTGACTAGCAGAAGTAAAATTTCAGTGCTCAGTTTTCTTCAAACATAAGCAGTTCAAGGCTTGCCTGTGTCAATCTAGGCAGAATTTGCTCAGCTACATTTATGCCATTATAGAATGCAAAATACACTTTCCTCCAGATGATAAAAACAAACAAAACTTCACAGCTACCCTTTTTAGACACAGACACAGCAAAACCAGTCCAAGTTTGAAAATACTGGCCCAATCAGTGGAATCTTCCAATTCCTCCCATTCACACATGAAACCATGCTGATGATTTTTGCCCCACGTGCCACGAGCATCAGGATGCTTCAGTGCACAGTGGATTATGTGACATAATTTTAGAGCTTAGAACCGCTGCTGCTTTTGCACCAGGAAAAACAAGCATGAGTAAAAGTTTTACAAGAAACAAACAGCTCTGCAATTCCAGAGTTTAGCCACAACAAAAAACAACTGTAAAGTCCAATAAGAAGTTCCACTGTCAGAATTTCCCTACCCTGAACGTGTCTCACAACCTCAAAATTCCAGGATAGCCATGATAGCCATGATCTGCTTAGTGAGATGGGAATTTTACTGATTTCAAACAGTAAAGACCAAAACAGATCCAATAACAAAATAACTCTTAACACACAAAGGAAATTAAAGTCAAAAACCCTTCTTTCAAGACTGAATATAGAAACAAAGAATAAATTGGGCATAAGTTGCATTTAAAAGGAAAAGTGTGAGTAGCAACGTTCTCCAAATGCTTGGCACACATAGTATTACTCTTACATCCAACTTAACAAATAGATAAAGATACTCCACATTTTGATACAAGTACTTTGAAAAACAGCAGATGCTCAAGAGGAAACAGCTGATATTATCACTAAGAATTTTAATTCCTTATTCAATTTTAATACTGCAAACTTCATATACACCAGCATACTTTGTGCAACAAATATCTTTAGCAGGATATTTGTTGGCACATGCTGAACCCAAGGTCCATACTTCTGTGTCCAGATCTTTCATGTGTGTTCCAGTATAGTGCTTTCCACGCTTTGTCAAGTCTGTATTATCACTTGGATAGGTCATACTGATCTGTTAACATAACTGCAAACACTCTTAGGTTTTTGTTTGTTTGTTTTTTAACTCTTATACACGCTATTAAGTTGTAGGAATGTGAAAGTGACTAAAATTTTTATGGAAGCTCCCTACCAGATTCAGTTATTCCTGCTAATTCCACCTTCCAGGTACCTGCCAGCAAGAAATTAGAATTCGAAAAAGTTCTGTGCAGAAGGGAACCTATCACAACTTACTACATTGCTTCAAGCAAAGCACATCAGGTTAGGGCTCCACAACTTTTCTGGATTGAGAAGCACAAATCTATTCTTCCATCTCCAGAGCTGTGAGCAGCTAAAATCTTCACCTGGCATAGCTACTTGCAGAGCGAGGCTGCTGAGAGGCACCATTTGTGTCTACTCAGGAGAAGTTATAATCATGGGCTTTAACAAGTCCAGAAAAATGCTACTCTGTCTTGTTTTTCTGAGTCCATCAGTAATAGCAACAAACTAATAAAAAATGGCTTGGCCTGAACAAGAAGACACAACACATATCAGAGTACATTCAGAGAACATCCAGAGCAAGCATTCAGTTCTACACACACAGAAACAAAACATGCCTGGATTTAACTAAATCCTGCCAGCACTAGAATAACTGTATACCAGAGTACATTTAAACACACAGCCTTTGCCAATCTATTGCACACAATATGACTCCCCCTTTTACCCTTACCTCAATTAGATCCCTCCTAAACATCCACCTAAAAGCGCTTCTGTGTTTACACTCTGCAAAATACACTGAAAAAAGACAACTCTTATAGAGGTACTCTGCCTAAATTGGTGCAACCATGATGCACTCTCTCTGGAAACCACCACCAACTTCTTCCAATTGCACGCTGCAACATGTTTCACTAACGTGGGGCTGTCAATTCCATCACTTGAGGCAGGTGCCTTTCACGTTTTTGACTTGCGCGGATGCTTTGCAGAAACTCATTGCTGTTGTTGCACCACTTGTTTAGGACTTTGTTTAGCAGCAGCAAGCCCACACCTGAGCTAGCATGAGGCATTAGCTGTGCACTCAAAGCAGCCTGCAGCCTAGTAAGGTGGACTTGGGGCAAGAGATACTGTTTCATGTTCTCAGTGACCTTGACCACAGTGGAGAGGCAGAGGAAGCATAGTAGTAGTATAGCAAGTAACTATCAGAATAAAGCTAATGGCAATTCTGATAGACCTGGAGGACAGTGTGAGATTTAAACCAGTAGGGTGCCTAATCGGAGAGATGAGGACTGCCAGAAACAGGTTCCCCTTGGGTTTTTGTTTTCTTCTTGCTTTGTTTTTAATTTAGATTTCTTCAGAGAATTTCTACAAAACCAAAACAACTACATTATAACCACAGAGAGGCCTAACTATAATGTCTGGCTCCAGATCTAAACTCCTTACAGCCAGACTGTTAGCTCAGCTCCCTGGGAAAAAAAAAAAAAATTAAAAAAAAATCACTGCCATTTTCCAAAGGTATGGGTTAGGGAGTTTATTGCTGCTTCCCTATCCTTCCCCAAGGGGAAGCCATGTACTCTTTGATTGTATGCTTTGCTCAATAAAAAGATATTTATAAATAAATAAATAAGATATCAAGGCAAATAACTAATTAAGTTCTTAAAAGAAAGAGGAGGTTCCTTGGCTATAGATATTCAAATGAAGAAAAGGTCTTCGCAGGAGAAGTGTTTCAGTTGCAAGCTGAAGTCCTTCAAGGTTGCTCACACACCTCCATCCACACAGAGGACAACACCATATGGTGGGTACAACCCAGGTAAGACTACCAAGTAAAGCCAAGCTTGTTAGTCTCCAAAGCAAAGAAATAAAGGGAAATTCTGAATCAGATCCCTCCTGAGCCCTCTCTGAAGCAACACAACCAACCTGCCTGATTTCTGAGTTGGGTCATATCTGAAAAGTCCCTGCCCAGAGCTGGTCTGAGAGAGAAGGCACAGCTCTCACCCACCTCAAAATACCATCAAATTAGAGTTACTCAGCACACCTGCACTGGGCGTCCATGTCCAGGTGCTGGCTGCAGGGACCCACTGAGGCAGCCTCTGTGAGGAGAAGCTAGATGCAGGCCCTCTCAGACAAAATGGTGGCACCTCATGGTGCACCTGTGTTAAGAAAAGGCAGAACTGCCCTGGGAGCAAGGAAAAAACTGCTGTGCCACTGAGAGCATCAGAAGAGGTAAAGAGTTCTTCCCAGACAGACCAAAATGGCTCCCCAGCACAGAGCTCATCCCAGACAAAGAAGGAAGGCTACAGGATCCAGAGAGGTGACAAGCTGCAGTTACCATCTGCCACTGCCAAGCTTTACTGCTCACTTCAGTCACCCAGGATTTGGTCTGGTGAGACTTTACACCAAGAGAACGTGATGGCAGTGACATACAAGGTCCCAGTGGAGAGGCAGCAGTGCCAGAGAGCCAGGATAACTTGGCAGCTGCTCAAGCAAGCACACCAACTGCCCCTTTTCAGCCAGCCACATGCTGCCGGCCAGTGACCTGCTAGCCTGAGAAGGACCCAAAAACCCAACAGTTTCCACACCAGCAGCCTACGTGAAGCAGACAGCAACCCCTTGCAATGCCTCTGAGGCTGTAGTGGGAGCACCCAGTGTCTGCTCACTCCAATCCTGGTCTGCTAGTACCATGCTAGGCCTTCCACCCCACCTCCGTCCCGGAGCAGCCAGCTCCACAGATAACAGCCCCAGCAGCCTGAGGACAGGCCTCCTTTGGGTAGAGGTGCCATGCCCACCACAAACAGCTCTCACATTCTTTTCTTTGAGTAGATTTACCCAGAGCCCTCTGGAAACAGCTGCTTGCGGAAGAATCCTGTTGAATCCAGGTTTCAGCTGCAGACATTTGGTCGCTCAGCCTCTTACTGCTGCTTTAGTCCATGCTCCCGCCACACCCGGGCTCACCTGGAAGAACTAGTCCCTTCCATAGATTCTGCCTAGGGCCCTGCTACTGCTGGGAGGCGAGGCTCAGCTCCTTGCTTGTCCCCTCCCTCAAGTAATGTGTCATGGGCATGGCCTCAGCACACGCCTGCACCAGGCCTGGCCGTGACTCTCCACAGAGAGGAAAATCTGGAGTGAACACAATAATTTCTTTCCTGACAGAGCACCTCTGTGTAACACTAAGTTACGTGCAAAAAGGGGTAGATTCAACCCTCTGCATCTTTGCAGGATGGTCAGGGGCATCAAAGCACTTTGCAAACAGGTGATAGAAATTCCAGTAAAAGCAGGTCACCCCCTACCCCCACCCCTTTTATTTATTTATTTTAATGTCATGTAGCAAGAAACGTTATCTTAACTAAACAGAGTCACGCAGAGCTACTTCAGCACGCTCTGAAAGCAAGTTTGGAATTTGGCAGAAAGCCCCATTCATAGGGACTTTACAACCTGATGAGAAATAGGATGTATTAATTCAAACAGAGATTGCCATGAAATAGTATCTAAGATGAGTTACGAGTTGTGTCTGCATGGTGCTCTCCTGCACATAGTAAGTATACTTTAAGCAGCATAGATGAGAACAAAGTCTCCCACTCTAGAATAAATCAAGTGCATTGCTGTGAGCTCCTGGGATCCTTTTCCTCCTGAAGCCTCATGGAAACCTGCTTCCCACTCCCCAGGAATCCTGTTCTCCAGTTGTATTATGTATGCATTATTGTTCTGAAGAAGTTTCTCTTTTTTTTTTTTTTTTCCCCAATTATTAGATGACTCTGTTCACAATTTTAAAATTGTTGAAATTGAATGTTAGAAAATAGTCTGCGGATTTTTTTTTCACATTTTCTTCTTAGGTTTCCAAAGAAAACAGCTTACTTAAAAAAAAAAAAAAAAAAAATTTACTCTATTTTTCACTCTCTCACCTGTCACTTGCCCTCATCCAGGCAGGACACAGGTGCAGCTCTGGTCTTAATAGGGCATTTCATATTCCTCAGCTGTACCAGCAAAGCCCCCAAGAAAAGTTTCCTAAAGCTTTGTCGCTCTTTTCTGAGCAGGAAATTTAACAAATAGTTGAGTTTAGGAGGAAATGTTTAGAACTATTGTTCTGACTGGTGGCTGTAATTTGGAGAAATTGTTGCTAACACCGGAAAATTTTAATCAAAGAGTAAACAAGACTTGATAATGAAAGCTATGGAATCAGGAAGCAGGCCCCTGCCCTACACTTTTCATTGATTTTCTCCTCTAAAGGCAACTTCTTCAACCAGGTTCTCCATCCCTAAAAACTCTTTTTTCAACTCCTTCAGAATGTGCAAAGAAGCTGCTTCTGGATTGCTAACTTGTATTTGCAAAATGTTACCTGTTCCCTTTGCAAATATGGAATCATTAATATGGGCATTCTCAGTGATCCACATTATAGCAAGACGGCAAATAAAACCCATTCAACTTTTAATTTTATTTAGAGGTACGGAGCTAGCAGAAAGAAAGGAAGTTCCCTGACAAAAATGCCATTAAGACTGCAGCATGACAGAGATGACTACATAGTTAGTGTAGATCTGTGAGAGTTACTTTGTTTCCAGATGCCTTAGAAATGATAATTTTTACCACAACTAATTACAGACACTGTGGTGACTCCTCAGCTTGTATTCCTTTAATGTTGTTATTATTATTATTACAGCATTCAGAACTTCAGTGAGGTCTCGGGTCTTTTGACACTAAACATCATGCATATATGCAAATATGGTCTCTGCTGCAAATGCTTTCTAATTTGAAGCCTGATCCGCATCATTTTTTCTGTAACTATCCCACTTCACAGGAGTGATTTTATAAGAATACTGCACTGAACAAAGTTACACAGCTACAAACAGATATATTTTAGTCTCCATTGTATCTCCAAAGAAACTATGCTGGAAATCATCAATCCAATGAAAGCTGAGGTAAACACAGGGACAGAAGACAAAGTCAGTACAAATATCAGTAGTTTCCAACTGTGTTTTTACATCCGCACCTCAACCCACCCCCTGGAAAAATCTTTCTACTGGGAATTCTGGGTGCGCACTGCCTTCTCAGGGATATGAAAGAAATCTTGATTCCAATAGCTTTCCCTCATCTTTGGCTGTTTTCTGTTGTTGGTGGTGGTGGCATTTATTTATTTATTTATTTTTTAAACTCTGCTATACTGAGGCTGCAATATTATTCACCCTTCACTAAATTCCAGGGAATCCACATACATTAACAGCATTATGAATGTCCAGAAGTAAGGCAGCTCATAGCTTTCTAACTAGAGAATCTGTGTGCGTGTGTTTGTGTGAGCGAGTGAGAAAGAGATAAAAAGACAGAGAGACACTGACCAACCAGTAGACCCTCCAACGCACGCCCAGCATGATATGAGCCTCAACTGAACTCTTCTGTATCTGGGGCATTCGGACAGTCTCTGTCCCATGTGCATCTCCAGGACTCTAATAAGAATGATCTCATTCTACAGTCTTTCCCTAAGGTATGATAATAAGGTCTTCCTCCTCTACCTGTCACCTACTTCATGAAACTGACATAAGCGTAGTACCTTTCATAATTGTGACTGGGTGCAAAATGTGCTTGACATTAGATAACAGGTTTAAAAGTTAGAGAAACTTACCCAATGTAATCACACACATAGTACTGCCTTAGAAAAATCAGGCCTAACAAGAAATCTGAGTTAAAGTGACAATGCATTTTTTTCTAAGGAGCACACTGCTGCAACACAATCAGTATTCCATTTAAAAAGAAAAAAAAAAACCTTTCATTTTTAAATCAAAAAGTGCTGTATCTGAAATCAGGAGCAGTGCAGTGCTCAGCTTCAGCCAGCTTCATTGCTCTTGTCCTGCCACATCCCTCCTCATAGAACACATCCCACCTTGTTCCTGCTCTGCTTTACATGTAGCACAGAAGGAGTACAGTCAAGAGTTGGCACGGCTCCACAGGGCTCTCCTGGATTCTCTGATCAGAGGCAGATTAAGGGACATCTCCTTGGCCTCTGGCATGCATTCACACGCTAACAGTCATCTTTCATACCTTAATAAATGGTCACTGTCATGCCCAAACCCCTGAATTGAAAACCACAGTGTTGTGCTGGATTTAATCCCTCTTTTTATCATTTTCTCTGTTTCAGACCACTCTGGATCTCTTAGTAACCGAATTTGAAGCAATGGTAGGCTTTTCTTCCTTTTAGTGCTGTATTACTCCAAGGAGACTGGGTGGGACTTCTGCATGCTCAGAAGCTAACTTCCTACAAGAAAAGTTTCTTGGAAGAAAATACTGCAGATAGCTATGCTCTATGAGTCAAATCTCTAGATAAATAGGTCTGGATTGCGTTGGTCCCATATGAGATATCAATGCTATGTCTTTTTTTTATCACACCACTCACACCCTTTGCAAACCCAAAACACTTTCTCTGAATAATCAAAACTGCACCAATTTCTTCCCTCTGCAAGGGATATTTTTAGGTAACCCACTTGCTCAATTTTTTTCCCCTCTGTGAATACATCCTTCAGTTATTCTAGCATTGCCACCACACACATCCCTTTGTCTCCTTCTTGTTCTGACACTATCTCAGAACAGTAAATGCAGCATCTACTTCTTAGATATGTGGCTACACTATCACTTTCTGCCAGTTCTGTGCTGGGACTCTCCCATGGCTTTACACACTATTACCAGAAGTACAGAGTCAGAAAACACAATGAAATCTTGATAATGTTTCAACCACTGTATACTTTTATGTAGGAAGAAAACTAAATTCCAAATATTTTTATGATTATTCATCAAATCTCACAAAGATTCCTTCCAAAGAAAACGAGGTAAGAGATCTACGTCAGCAAAGGCAGGTAATCTACAACTAGAGAAGTTTCTCATTTAAATTCTGTTCTACTACCTAATAACAGCTGGCATAAAATATCATGACTCTGTCAGGAAGAAGCTTTGGTGCCAAGTTTGTTGAACTGTGAACAAGAAAACCGGTGACAAGGCAGGAGAGGATCAGTGCTACTGAATGGCTGTGTCCAACCCACACCACAGCTGCCTCAAAAGTTTCCCTTTTGGTATCAACTGCAGCCTGGGTTCTCACTCTTTCCCAAAACAGAAGATGAGATCTTAGGAATCCCTTTTTACATGTCTTCTTTCAGTCTATGATGTTTTTCCTACCTAACTGCTTTTTTCTCTCCTGTTTTTTCACTCGTTTCCAGTTCTTCCATTTTCCTTTCCTTTCCTTTTTATTTTGGCCCACAAATAAACCCCTTCCCCACCATGTCAACAGCAGTGGGAAGTAACCTAATTAATAGTTCCTTGATAGCCTACCCCACACATACACACACCCATCCCCCCAGTATCCCACTGGCAATTCAACAACCCTCTCTGAAGAAAGGAAAATATTTCCATACTAATTAATAACAACATTGGGTATTTCTGGGCGGAAGGATCTCGATTCCCATCTGGGCCTATATCTCTCGAGCTGACTGAGCAATTGTACCTCAAAACACATTTCCCTTTCCAAACCCTTGTGTCATTAACTGTTTATGCTGTTCTGTATCAAACATCATTGTCAGTCTGGCCTGCATGTTAAATGACATCTTTGCAATCAAGTTCAGGATGAATTCCTTCAGCACTCAGCCTGTGTCTCTCTTTCAGAACATGGCACTTGCTCATCAACTTACATTACTTCCCTTATGTCTTCTTCATCAGGATTCATATGAGACCAAAACCTTTTCACACTGTAGTTCTCAAAGGACCTCAAGGCTACTAGATCCATTTAGAACATCTCTCTACTGCTTGACATCCCCTGACATCCACTTCACTGTCTGTTTCTGCTGCAATCACTTCTTTAAAAAAAAAAAAAACAAGTGCTGTTTGCAGAGGAGGAGTAGTTCTTGGCTCTGGCTAAGCTACGGCACAGATTTTTTTCTACATGGTTTGTGTACTCATGCAGTAGGACAGACCCACTCCTACCTTCTGCAAGAAGGAAAAGGCAAGAAATATCTTCCCTGAGGACTGTGATCAGGAAGGGGCTTCCAGCAAAGAGAGAGCCTTTTGCCATCCTGACTGGAATCAACCACAGAGGAAGAGGTATGTCTCCTACCTCTAGAGATGCCCTGAGACAACCAGACTAGTTAGTTCATCTGTATCTCAGACCAACAAAAGCATGAAAAGCAAATAAAGACAAGTATGGAAACACTGGTGCTTCTGAAGAAAAAAAAAAAACTAACACAAAAACCTGCAAAGAGGCAAGAGCTCTTCCCACTGAGAAAAACCACAGAGGTCCTTTACCATCTATTAGCTCTTTAAGGCAGCGACAAACGAGCCATAGTATTTCTTACAAGCCCTATACAGACAGTATTGTGGTAGAGGATGCCAGCATTGAAACAGGACTGCCAGATCCTATCCCACACACATAGGAGACTAAGCTGCTTCCAGGGATTGCTGCTGTTGTTCCTACTACTCCAATACCTGCAGAAAGGTTGGAAACATGGGTCCCTCTTCTACACTGAGCTAGAATAAGAGATAAGGGATGCCATCCAGAAGGACCTCGAGAGGCTAGCAAGGTGGGCCCGGGTGAACCTGATGAGGTTCAACATGGCAACGTGCAGAGTTTTGCACTCGGGCTGGAGGGATCCCAGGCATCCATACAGACTGGAAGGTCCTTGAGAACAGCCCTGTGGAGAGGGACCTGGGGGTCTTGATAGATGAAAAACTTAACATGAGCCAGCAGTGTGCCCTTGCGGCTTGGAAGGCAAATGGTATCCTGGGCTCCATCAAAAGAGGGGTGGCCAGCAGGGACAGGGAGGTGATTGTCCCCCTCTACTCTGCTCTTGTGAGGCTCCATCTGGAGTACTGTGTCTAAGTGTAGAGCCCCCAGTACAAAAAAGAGCTGGTGGAGAAGGTCCAGAGGAGAGCCACGAAGATGATCAGGGGACTGAAGCACCTCCCCTATGAAGACAGGCTGAGGGAGCTGGGCTTGTTCAGCCTGGAGAAAAGAAGGCTGTGGGGTGACCACCTCATTGCAGCCTTTCAGTACCTAAAGGGAGCCTACAAACAGGAGGGGAATCAACTCTTTGAAAGTGTTGACAATTTCAGGACAAGGGGAAATGGTTTTAAGTTGAGGGAGCCAAGATTTAGGTTGGATATCAGGGGGAAGTTCTTTACAGAGAGAGTGGTGAGGTGCTGGAACAGGCTGCCTGTCCCTGGAGGTGTTCAAGGCCAGGTTGGATGGGGCCCTGGGCAGCCTGCTCTAGTATTAAATGGGGAGGTTGGTGGCCCTGCATGTGGCAGGGGGGTTGGAGATTCATGATCCTTGAGGTCCCTTCCAACCCTGGCCATTCTGTGATAAGCATTTAGATAAAATAAATACACAAGGAGCACATTTATGAAGCAGTTAGCTGGTAAAAAGCATCCTCAAAACAAAGCTGTAAAGAAGGAAATGCAAGACCAAACAAACAAGGAAAATAAGTGAGGTGCTGCCACTTATTCTGTCACTGGTGCTGCCTGCACAGCCTTCACCAAGTCACACACTCTACACACTTCTAATGCCAGCTTTTTTATGAAGAACCTTTTAATCTCCAGGCTTCACTCTGTCCTCACAGCCCCTACTGCCTGCTTGGCCACAGTATTGTTAAGTCTCTCCACATTTCCACAGCCAACCATTCTTGCACAGTGATGCCTTGCACAGCAAAGCATGCAGTTCCATCCACAGGGCTGGAAGGATGGAAGGAACGAAGAAAGAAAGGATCCCTCTTAAAGAAGGATTGCGACAGAGGCAAATAGGAGGGAGAGTGAGAGGGACCATAAATTCCCTTCTAATTCCAAATAATTCCGATTACACGGATGAGTAGTTTTCAATCAGAAAGATAATCTCAAAGATAGATGGCAGGATAATTGCTCGTCGGCGCGACGTAAATATTGTGTCGTTTCTATTAATCTCAGCGAATCGGGTGTCAGGGTTGTCACTCATTCATCAAAACAAATTAAAAAAACATATTAAAAAAAGAGAGAGATGCTAGAGGGAGGGGGATGTGTATCCAATAAGCAGCTGAAGGCGTGCAAGGTAATGAATGCTGCTTACATGCTGTTTGCATTTTTTGGTTTATAAAAGCTAAAGGTAATTCAGGCAGTAGGTCTTTATTAACCTCACAGTAGGGACTGCAAGGGGCAGTGCTGCATGCTGAATAGGGCCATAGGGCTGCAAAATGGGTCTGGGATAGCACAACAGAGGGAAGAAGGTGAAAACAGGCCTCAGATATCAAGTCTGGATAGCCTGAGAAGAGGATATTGCAGAATCACAATACTCGAGAGAAAAGACACAGATCACAATATTAAATACAGGTAGTGCCACCAGCTGCTATATGCAAGAGCGGGCAGGGAACTGAGAGTGGTGTGGGGAGGCTGGAAAGCAAGGCACACAGTAGACCTTGGTGCAATTTGCTCACTAGCTGTGGGATGACAGGACACCTCTGCCTCACTGTTATACCCTCAACTCCCCAGTACTACATCCTTAGTACCCTAAGTGCTAAGTGCCCCTTCCCCACAGCTCTGCAACCCTGCATGACACAAGGCACCTTCCTTAGGTGGCAAATACAGTCCCTTAAGCCCCCCGGCCCATCACCAGCTAGTCTATTGATTTGGTTCATTTCTACTGATCTGAGAGGAAAAGGCACACCCACTTCCCAGCACTCTCTCATTCTACAGAGACCCCTCACTGGCTTGGGAGAATGCCCTGGGCTAGGAGCTACTTGTGACTGCCTGGGTAACACACTCATCAATCACCATTGCTTCTCCCCCTACTGCACACATAATTTTCCTTGGGAAGACCCTCATCACACTCTGATACCTCTTTCCTTAGGGTTGAAAGCACTTTCCCTTGGCTGGGAGCCCTCATCTTAGATTCTACATATTTTCAGTATTTTCTCTACTGGATGCTAGACTGAAGCTACCACTCACAGCACACAGCTGGCACAGGTTTCCTGATCTAGACATATTGGAGCAAGTGACCTCAAAGAAAGGCTTGCTTGCCTGTGCACCTTCCTCATTCTCCAAGGATATAGTGACATCATTCCAAGAGTGGAAAACCTGCACTACAGACCATAGCCTCCGGCCTTGTTATCTTGTGCTGCACCTCACAAGAGCTGGTGAACCAGTAATTTAGCTAGACAAATATTTGAACAGATCAATGCCTCAGGAAATGTAGCCACAGGCAGGAAGCATCTCATAACAGAGCAGGGAGGTTCTTCAAGCCAGTCTATTTGAGTCTGCTTCTTGCTGCTGTGATGAGAGGGAAGCCTTTCAGTGCACCATGACCATCTGAATGAACTGAAAATCCTGTGGTCCTGTTATAGCAACTCACTCCAGTTTGGTCTTCACTATGCAGTTTTCAAGCCCCACAAAAACTCATGTTCTCCTTTCCATGCCTGCAGTCTGGAGTGGCCAAAACACTGACTGAACGGTCTTTGGGACACATCTGTGTCATCATCAGTACTGATAGGTACTTTCGGATGAACGAAATGCAAAGGTTTAGAACAGATTTAGTTTGTCAACTAAGACCGGTTTTGCCCTCCTGAGCTTCAGGAAGGTTTTGTCTGGAAGTTAGTTTAGTGCTTTGCAAACAGCCTGCTAATACAAAGACCTGAACCAATGCCCAGCAGCTGTCTTCACTAAACGGATTTGAAAAATGCTAATATTTCATCCCTGGCCACATCAGTGTTTCTGTTCATTTATTGCTGTTGTTTGTTAAGTGAACTTATTTATTTAAAATGCCATTCTATGGGTAGCTCTCGTTGAAAGCTGGAAACAAATTCCCCATGGATGTTCTCATGCCAGGCTACGGCAGAACTGGTCCCAATGTAGGCCAAGATTCATTAGGATTGAGTGCTGTTCTCACTGCACAGTCCTCTGGGACTGAGGGAGCAGAGAGACTTGTCCCAGCAATACTTTTAACCTGTCAATCCAGCCAGAAACGCAATATCCGCTGGGGATTTCAGCTGCTTCTGTGATCCTGCCTTATCTCCCTACATCCCCTGGCGTGCCCACCGCTCGGTGAAATGTCACTTCTCTCACTCCTTCTTCCAAGATGGAAGTGAACTTGTGTGCCTGGTAGGGGGGCTGACAGACATGAGCTGAAAGGCTGTCAAGGACCCACTGAAAAGCAGGCAAGCCACACTGTGTCAGATTTCGGGGTCTAACACTGCAGCTTTCTGTCTGCACTAAGGCCAGCTCTAAATGGAGCCTTTGATAGGCAGCCAGGCAGCTGTCATCACAGGGTCAGCCTCAGAAGCAGGAGGGTATGAGCACCTGGGAAGCACATGCCAATGAGCAGAGAATAGCAGCAGTATTGTGAGGCTGGGTACTGCAGAGAACCAGGAACGTTGGAACAAGGGGAGAATCATGCAATTAGATACTGGGATGCACTGAGCACATTTGTCCACAAATCCTAGAGAAACCTCAGCTCCACAATGCATTCTCATGGATGAAGTGTCACCAGCCTAAACTCCTAACTTCTCAGAGCTCATTTTCCTTGCTAAGTAATTAAGTAATTAGCCTACAGGAGACTTATCACAGAGCCTTTACATTCTTTCCCTTTGATAACCACCATCATATCCTGCTTGCCATGGGTGGCAGGATGGTAATGGCCTTTGAGTTGCCCATGAGTGAAGTCAGGGCACCCAAACATCAGTTGATGCTCAAGAGGAGTCTTCCTCCTTCCACTGCATCACAGTTTTCTTTGTGAATGCCTGAGTATGCCCCTAACAGAAGAGACTCACCTCACCTTTGATGGATGTCAGTGAAGAGTGAAATGCCACACCAAAAGGGATCACCATGACTGCCACACTCAAGGACCTAATACTCATGCAAGCTAGACTTAACATTTATTAGCCTAATTTACAACTACCAAATAAGCCAGTTCTCTCACTTCAGAAGAACTGGCCTTTTGCTTAGATTGAAGGGACTTCTTTCAACTTACACCTGAAACACCTTGATGTGAGAGCCAGCTGACAATCTGGACCCTTATATAATGATGGTTGTTTTGTTTTTTTTTTCTCCTGAGAAACTCTTGAAAAACCAGCATCTATAGACTGAGACTTCTGTCAAAAATGAGAAATTAGATGAAACTGAAGATGCTGGTAAAGAATGAATAGCTCGTCTGCAGCACAGGTCAAAAGCTCATCTCTACCAGGGTCTGTGCTAGGACTACTGAGGTAAACTATGACTGACCTGAATATTATTGCAAGAAAACTGCAGATGATGGCCTTGTTTAGATTAATCAAGGTAAAAATGGGCTCAGCAGAACCTCGAAGTGACACAGCTGGATAGAAGGGAAGACAACTGTAAGTGAAATCTAGCACTGGCCAAAGCCAGACAGTGCAGACCACGCTCAGCACTTCCAGAAGACTGGAATTTCCCAATACATATAGGAAACAGAAAATTTCAATGGAAATGATCTTTCACTGTGCAGTAATGACAAGGAAACAAACAAACAAACAACCACCTCATTCAGATAGATCAGTAAGGAAATACCAAGCGATAATGGATAGGAATTTTTGTCCCTATGTTCTGTGCTCCACAGAAGCATTATCTCCATATGTTGGAGCAATCTTTTAGTGGAAGGAAAAATACTGAGGCCACGGCCACAGAGAACACACAGACAGCACTGCATAATAACTTGTGGAAGATGACAGTAGAAGAGAGTGCAAAGCTGGGCGATGAAAATGCCTGAAGGAAGTGCCACAACATGCTGCTTTGCAGAAGGAACATGGCATGGCATTCAGTGACCGTAAAAAGCAAGTCCTCATTTAAAATGTATGAAGCCACATCAAATTCATGGGACTTACCCCCCACAAGGTAGCACTAAAGATACTCATCAAGCAGGATTTAAAATAGGATCAGGTAAGTACATAAATTATGAGGTGATTGATACATCCTCTATTCTATCATTGACAGGTGCCAAAATCTCCTGCAAAAAAAAACTCAGAGGAGTTTGGGACAATCTGTCTCTTAATATAAAATTTTTGTCTCAAGAGAGATTCAGTTAAAATCTGTGGAGTGTGGTGCCCTCCCAAAACTCTTAAACTGGCAGGATTTTGCATACTGGAGAGTAACTGTGCACCAGCTCCACATCAGTGACTGGATGTCAGCTATAGGAGTCCTTCATGGGTGGCAATTCCTTGGTCAGATTTGTCCTCAGGTCTTGAGTACTGACACAACAGCTGTTTCTATTTCCTTTAACATTCCAACAGAAAGAGATTAAAACTGTACACAGCTACACAGCTGTCCTCTAAGCTGTCTAAGCACCACCAGCTGGATCCACTTCCTAGGAGAAAAGGCAAATATCCAACTTAGAGGCTGAAGTCAACCTCAAACCAGCAGGAATAGAGAAAACTTACCTCCAAATTACACATTCCATATCCAATTCTCCTGGAGCGCCCCATACCAACTACTGTGGAAAAGAGCTCAAAAGAAACGGACAGACTAGCACAGATTGGTGTCATAACTTCTACACTTCCTCACCTCACTCCACCTTGGTCTATTTCAACTGCTGGGTGGCTCCTTCTCCTTTCTATATAAATCCTCTGCACCTGCTTCTTTCCAGACCTCCCTCCTCTGTCCCTCGAGATGAGGATGTAGGTGCAGACACTAGAAGCTACAGCCAGATAGGTCTGATTCGTTATCCAGGGGCAGAACAACTGCACTGGCCATGTGAACCCAGCTGGGGGAGGTCAGAATGGAGAGGACTGCAGGGTACAAAATGCTGTCAAAGGGAAAAACAATAATCTTCCTTCCCTGGTTACATTTCCCTGCCTCACCCTTTCCTGACCTTTACGGACTAACAACCCACTACAGCTGAAATCTCTCCTCTTGCACACAATACACACAATATTTCTCACATGGTGTAACAGTCCAGCACCAGCCAGCGTCAATATTTGGTGGTATCGGGATCAATGCTAACCTCATTAAATAGTTTCAATACACTTCTTTTTTTTAATTCTCACATCTCCCTGCTCCTCTTAGGATGATGTAGACACTGCAGGACCACTCCAGACTGGTGAGACCCACATTACAAGCTCACCTTAAGAAAAATTCACTCACTTTCCTTCAGCCTCCATCAGCCTCACTGAAGCACTATGAGGGCTGCACAGAGACTTTATCACTGCTGTGAGTGCCTCTAGGGATACCCAAGGCCCTATTCACTCAGAAGTCTCCAGATAGAACCCACCACTCACAGCCCTCAGCTCTTCAAAGGTGGATGTTCAGAACCTTCTCACATTACTCACTGTCCAGAGATGCCATCTACAACCATTGAGAAATGTGTGTTCATGTTTTCCATACACTCCAGCTGAAGTGGAAAGCCACTGTCACAAGGCAGTATAAACTGCAGTAATGGGCAAGCACAACCTAGACCTGATAGTGAGGCAAATTCTCTAACAAAGGGTAAATGTTAACCTCCAAGAGCTCTAATGCTCCCTTCTGTCTCCCAAATGCTAAACAGACAAAACACTGCGAGAGTCCAAAGTCGCAACAAAAACCTGTAACTCCTGTCCTGAGCCTCTCTTGCTTGCAATAACACCTCCCTGGCACTGGCTTAATTCCTTCCCTCTTCCCCTCTTTCTCCACAAGTTTCCCTGGGGATGGTGTTGATCACGATGGTCATGCTTGAGCAGCTCTCTGGATACGCTGGGAAGAGAATACTGGAGAAGGCCAGGGCAGGTAGGTCATAGTACATTTGATTACAGATTTCACTAATTTTTCACCCCATCAATTCTTTTGCTCCTGTTCTGCAGAAAAATCCTTCTTATCCTACTCCAGGCCCTGACTCTGACTCCTTCTGACACTGATTAGCTACACTGGCCTGATACACTCTAAAAGTGGAACTCCTTGCAGAGGGCATGGGTTTCCTGCTCCAAAGCATGTCCAGTGATTCAGCTATATGCACACAGTGTTTCTGATTGGCTTCCCATTGGCTCATCCATCAGCACTTAGCCTACACTCCAAACTTCATAGAAGCCTCTGGGAGGGCTTCAATTGACCTCAACAAACAATGAATCAAACTCGTTTCTTTCTCCAAAGAACGCAATCTAAAGATCTCCTTGACAGGCAGTAACTCAGTAGTAAAATACCCAATGAATCCCCTCACACAGCAGTACCTCCTTCTGGCACCACAGTCTTTTTAGGCTTCTCCTCTCCAAATATCAGTTTCAATCTGGTTTGCTTTCACTTGAACATCTTCTGGCACCAGCAATCTTTATTTCCTACCACCGCTTCTAATTTCCAAATCTCTTTGCATTCCACACTTCAGTCACTGTTTACGGTGCTCCCAATCTAGTATCTCCTGTAGATTTAATTAATGGTCTATTTACCTCCTCTTCCTTACATCTAATGAAAAGAATTAGTCATACCAAACTGAATGTTGATCCCTATCCCACTTAAATGGCCATTTCAGGCTATTACACACCAGGTTCTGAATGGTGCAGACCAGACCTTTCTGTCTCAGGCTTCTAAGATTCTTTTACAATGATGACCATCATCCTTTGACCACTTTATAGCTTCCGTTCCTCTTCCTTCGTGGGGAATGAGTGAGCAAGTAACAGCAACTGAAAGCTAGAGCACTGCCTGGCCTACTCTGCACACTGCCTTTACAGATGTTGCTACCTGCTCTTAAGAACTCTGTGTCCTCCTTTTCTTTCTTTCACCTCAATTTCTGCAGAGATACCCCTACCACAAGAACATCAGTAGCTGCGCTCTCCCAACTACCCATCCCTGTCCCTTATTTGCAACCTCCCTTCAGAGCATTTATTCTAACTTCTGCTAACTCAAGTTAGGGTAAATAACCCTAGGTATGGATTATTGTATGCATTTTGCTACATTGTCTAAACAGTCCTTTTGAACAGCAAAAGATGTGCAGCAATGCTTTCCATTTTTATACAGGAATTTGAGAATTTTTGTATGTATGCAATTCCATTTTCAGTTGACATAAATACATTACCTGCAAATTTTCAAATGGAATGTATAGAGTCGCAATTAGATATTCAACTAAAAAAATCAGTATATCGTATATCTCTACCAGATTTCTCTAAGACCTAAAATACCAGAAAGAAATATCCCTGGCTTCATAACAATGTCTTATTCATGTCATTGCTTTATGACAGTTCATACATTAGTGAACAGCTTTCAAGGATGAAACACAAGGATGAAGCTGCTCTACTCTGTGCTGGTGAGACCCCCCTGGCATACTGCCTCCAGATGCAGAGTCCTCCAGGAGAGACATGGACCTGTTGGAGTGCATTCAGAAGAGGGCCACAAAAATGATCCAAGAGATGGAACCCCTCTCCTACAAGGACAGGCTTATATTGGGGCTGGAAGCAGCCTTTCTCTACCTAAAGGGAGGCTATGAGAAAGACAGGGACAGAATGCTTAGCAGGGTCTGTGGACAAGGGAAATTATTTTGAACTAGAACAAGAGAGATCTAGACTGGGTATAAGGAAGAAGGATATGTAACAGGTTGCCCAGAGATGTGCTGGATGCTCCATCCCTGGAGACATTCAAGGTCTGGCTGGATGGGGTTCTGAGCAACCTGACAGAGCTGTAGAAGACCTTGTTCACCGCAGGCAGTTGGACTAGATGATCTTTAAAAGGTCCTTTCCAATTTAGACGATACTATGAAGAGTAAAATTTAATCAAAAGTTTCCAATGAATATCTTGAGAATTCACTAAAAATTGTAACTGCTTCCTGAACTGAACTGATGCATTAGTTTCAAAAACATAAGGTCAAATAACCCCGAAGTTTCATAGCATTGTTGCTCTTTATGACATAATTAAAATATATATAAATTTTGTTACTTATATACATTAACTACATATTTTATACACAGCCCAAGACTATTCCTCTTCACTCGGCGCAGCCCAGGCAGTCAAAACAGTTGGACACCCACGGGCTGACAGGAGGGCAGCTTCTGAGCTGTTTCATTCACCTGAGGCCACTGCACTGACAGGTGAGAAACAAAGCAACAACTAACACTGTGCTGGAACTTGCCCTCCTGCACTGGGGCAGCAGCAGAACAAAAGAGGACGGTCGCCTCTCTCTCAGCCTTATCTCCCTTGTTCCTGGCTCAACAGTGAAGAAATTATCTCTCTGAACTTCTTACAAGAAGGAAGCAAACGTAGAAAGCTCTCAACATCCAGAGGAACTTTGCAGCTTCAATTTCAACTGCTGCAGTTAAGCTGCCTGCGGATCACTAATCACAATGTCGACAGATATATCTTAGAAGAACGAGAGCAATGCTCCAGCTATCTCATTCTGAGACCTGCAATAGAAATCAATTTATTTTTTATCTGAATGTCTCTCAGGGAGAAGGACAGGACAAACTTATTCTTCCACTATGCACAACATTTGCTGGGTTGGAGCACAGGTCCATTTTCCTCCTCAGGAAAGAGATACAGAGCAGGCGAGATACAGACCTGCTAGAGAGAGGCAACTGACACTGCATGGAATTGCAGAGAAAGGGCTTCAAAGACAATGAACCGAATCCCTCGGAGATCTTTGTTTCAGAGTGCTGTTCAATGGCTCAATATCTAAGTGGATATCAGCAACAAGTGGCATTCAAGGACTGGTGCTGGGACTGGTGTTATTTAACATCTTTGTAGGCCACGTGGACAGTGGGATCAAGTGCACTCTCAGAAAGCTTGCGGACGACACCAAGCTGAGTGGTGCAGCTGACACACTGGAGGGAAGGGATGCCATCCACAGGGACCTGGACAGACTTGAGGGGTGGGCCCATGCCGACCTCATGAAGTTTAAGGCCAAGTGCAAGAAAACGGGGAGATACTGAGACAGGTTGAAAGGCTGCTCAGTGAGGTTGTGAATGCTTCCTCACTGGAAGCATTCGAGGCTATGCTGGATGGGGCTTTGAGCAAGCTGGTCTAGAGAGAAGTGTCCCTGCCTACTGCAGGATGATTGGAACTAGGTGATCTTAAAGGTCTCTTCCAACTCAAACCGTTCTGTGATCTCTAGAATAATGTATGCACCCAAAGCTTTTGATCAGGGAGCAAGCAACAAATCTTCAACATCATCAGCCACTACTTAAAGGCTAGATCCCAGCTACACTGCAACCTGTATCTAAGATCATCACTTCATGGCTTCTCCTGTCTCTTGCTAGAAACTCTGAGGCAGACAGAAAGCTTTCTTATATGTTATATGGAGACAGGACAAGGGGAAACAGCCGGAAACTGCAGCATAGGAAGTTCCGCACAAACATGCGCAAGAACTTCTTTACAGTGAGGTGACGGAGCACTGGAACAGGCTGCCCAGGGAGGTGGTGGAGTCTCCTTCTCTGGAGATGTTCAAGACCTGCCTGGATGCCTACCTGTGCGACCTGCTGTAGGGAACCTGCTTTGGCAGGGGGGTTGGACTCGATGATCTCTGGAGGTCCCTTCCAACCCCTACAATTCTGTGATTCTGTGATTATCCATGAACACTACCAGCTATGCTATGCTGGCTGTGAGCTAAGCAAAAAGCAGCTTAAAGTAATGGACTTTAAAAGCTAGGGGGTTCTTTCTGACCTATAGGGTTCTTTCTGACCATCTTCAAAAGAGGTCAAAAATCAAAGAAATTAAGAGTCAGTTATCTTGTGCGTCCTTGGGAAAAGGATGTAGTAAATCCCTTTAGCACATACTTTTGGGCACGTGAAGGAGAAGGTGATTGCAAACAGTATGGATGGACAAATCATGCCTGACTGATTACCTTCTACAGTAAAATGGCAGGATTAGTGGTTAAGGAGAAAGGCATGTCAGCCACTTACTTTGACTTTACCGAAGCATTCTGTACTATTTCCCAGAATGTCTCAAGACTGATAAAAGATTACGAGTAGGTTATCAGATGGGTTAAAACCTGACAATGCTTATATAGTACCTGGAGGTCGACAACAAGAGGTATGCAAAGGTGTATCCTGGGATCTGACCTGCTTCACATCTGCACAAACGATGTGGAAGATGAAAATGTGCTCTGTCACATCAAATTTGCACTTGACACCAAGTGGTGGAGGGAGAGCAGTTGATATGCTCACGGCATGGCTGTCATCCAGAAGGACCTATACAAGTCGCAGGAACTGGGCTAACATAAACCTTACGATATTCAGCAAGGACAAAAGCAAAGTCCTACACCTTGCAAGAAATAAACCACTGTAGCAGTGCCTCACTGGTTGAGTAACAACCAGTGGTGAAGTGGATCTGGGGGCCAGCAGTGTGCCTTGGCAGCAAAAATGACCAACAGTACCCTGAGCTGCAGCCACATGACCACAGCCAGTAGGTCAACAGATGTAAAAATTTCTTTCACTTGGCAGACAACATCTCAAATAAGGGAGACCCAGTACAAGATACTGATAAACTAGTGCACATTAAATAGAAAGCTAACAGGTTGGTTAGGATGCTGGAGCACTTCCTTGTAAGGGGAGACTTGGGGGGAATCAGGTTTGTTTAGCCAGGAAAGAAGGTGACTTTGGATGGGACCTAGCAGCAGACTTTCAATACCTACCAGCAGCTTATCAAGAAGATGGAACCAGGCTCTTTACAGAAGTGCATGGTGAGACAGCAATATACAACAGATGTAAATGGAAACAAGAGATTCAGCTTTACCATGATGAAGACAGTCAAGTATTGGCACAAACTGCACATAAAGGCTGCACAATCTTCATCTTTGGAGGTCTTCAGGATGTAACAGAATAATTTACAGCAATAGCATCCAAGGATTTCATCAGTGATCTCAATATGTTTTCTTTAAAAACAAACAACAAACTCATAAAACTCAGGGAAAGACTGAAGCAGTGACAGTAAAATCCCCATATTCTGAAAAGGACAAAAAAAAAAAAGAAAGGATGTTGGCAGAGAACTCAAGATCAATTAAGCTTGATCTCAGCCTGGACAAAACAACGAAACAGTTAATTCCGAATTATAATGGAAAAAATAAAATCATAGGCTAAAAATATAATGGAAACTAGGTCTTGTTAGGCTGCTACCTTGCTACCTTCTCTCTTTCTTTTTTTTTTCTTCTTCTTCTTTCTTCCTTTTTTTCCTCAGACAGAATGACAGGTCTGGTAGGTAAAGATAGCAGTGCTAGTGCAGAACACCTGAACATCTGTTGAAAGGCTACTGCCATTGCCAATTTTGGTGTTACTTCACGTGCAAGTCCTAACATTCCTGGCCCACCAACCACACTGCTGTCCCCGTTCAGTATAAGCCCAAAGTTCAGCCCAAAATGTACTCTGCACAGAGCAGAGAGATAGGAGCTTGGAGGAAGCTGTGGTGGCAGCTGGAGGACAGTGGCACGCTGCCTGCATGGGCATGGTGAGCTGGACATCCTACTTTCAGTCTGCTCAGTGCCTCTCTTCTCTGCACAGCATGGAGCCAGGGCAAACTCTGAGAGAGGCTGTATGGAAGAGGGACAGAGACTTCTGTCCAGAGACAGGAAGACCTTTGTCCCCATGGCAGAGAGGGACAGAGCTAGTGCCTAAGAGGTGGCTGCAGCCCCTGCTTTCGGAGAAAGCATCATGAACAGCTTCAGACAGTATGAACCAGAACAAGCATCTGAGCAGGGTACAAAGGGGTGCCTTGGTCTAAAACAAGAAGTTATCAGGAACCTGCATCTCCCACCACCATCTGCTTCTGCAGATGAAAACAAGAAGGACAAGATTATTTGGCTCAGGCTTTCTTATACAAAATCTCAAGCAGCAAGTGAGTGCTCTGAGCAACCTACAGCATATGCAACCTATGGATTGAAAAATGGCTTCCCATTTGAGATCCACGAGCAACTGCCAATTGTAAGACAGCACCAGACAGAGACACTAGCAAAAGTTTGCCTTGGCCCATTGCAGTTCCAACTCATTGGCTTACATACAACGTACAGATTGGTGAGATGAAGAAAAATGAGAGAGGCTACTCTCAACCACATAATTCACATCATTCTTTATAACACAGCAGTGCACAGCCCAGTGTGAAGTACGAATTAGGACCGACAGCGTAAGGGATTGTCACAGAGGCAGACTTGGGAGTTCCAAGCACAACATAAGCCCTCATGTAATCCTTGGATCTACCACATGACAAAGATAACGACTAATCAGTCTTGCATGCATCAATAAAGCAGTTATTAGATCCCCTGCTCCACAGCAGATGCAAGTGCTTTGCTCCTTTATTCAAGGCTGAGAAGACAGAACACAGCAAAACACCTATCTTGGTGCCAGTCTTGCAGGCAGAACCATGAAGAGTTCCAGAGCCAAGCTGAAGGGTTCAGCTTGGAATGAGGTACTGCCACTCTGCCTCCTCATGGCAGGAGGAACTGAACACCAGCTGAGGCAGACAAGAACTCACTGTGGCTTAGGTCCATTTACACAAAGTCAGTTATAACAGATACAAATACATACGAATCCTTGCTGACACTCTGGATGAATTTCTGTTGCAGGAATTTGTTTGCACCCTGGGCAGAATACACCATCACAGACTGCTGCAAGACGGACTACACTCATGTGGGAACTAAAAGCTACCTACAAGGCTCTGAGGAGGATCGGACAGATTGCACAAGGTCAGTGAAGACACGACTGGCTCACAGCTAGCCTGCTTGTATTTGCTACTTCCCATAGCTCAGCTCATAAAAAAACCTCATTGCTGTCCTTCAGCAATCAGTGAAAGGTCAAAAGAAACACAGAAAATGTCCCAGAAAGTGAAAGGGAAGCTGTTTTAGGCAGTCAATTTCCCTCTTACTGAGAGCTACAGCAAATCGTCCCTGGTGCAAGTCCTCTCTGATAGGTAAGCTAAGAGACAAAGCAGTTCTGAAGTTCTGAAGGCTCCGTAAAGCAATGTAAAACTCAGCACACAGTAACAGACCACCAGCTCCCTGCTGCTGCAATTCCTTCTGCCAGGAGGTAGCGCCTATTCAGTTCTCGCTCAATTGTTTTGTGGAGCTCTATGGTTAGCACCGAGCCAAAACCACCCAACCCTTGTGGACCTTTTATCCCTTCCTACCATCAGAATGAGATTTCATCTTGATGTTTGCACCCTGAAGACCAGAGGCCAGAGGTTACCACACGATCCACTGAGCCACCCAGTCCCTAGATCACAATGTTAACAAATCACCATTTATCTTTGTTACTGCAGCAAGTGTCCAAGGCAAAACGGTGCCAAAGATCACATCTGTTGGGATAACCTATTGATTTGTGTCATATTCTGTCCTATCCCCATTTTATTCTTGCTCAAGCAGAGGTCAAGGCAGGTTAAAAATAACTCCTTCAGTCTGAAGTGCTGGACTGAGGAATTTAAAGCCAGCTTGTTCTTCCCAGGAATGGGGGCTCAAAAATCTTGCACAGAAGCAGGAGGAGCAGTAAAGCTGCAGCTATTACTAGCAAGAACTTGCATTTAGGAAACTCCAGCCACAAGACAAGGTCTTGCTGCTTTAGCTAAAACACTTTTCTTTTCTTTTCTTTTTTTTTTTTTTTTTTTTTGAGAAAGAAGGAGAACAAATCCATCGTCTTAGTTCACTCAAGCAACTAAGCATTACAAAAGTTTACGTGATGTACATACAAAATATAAGCTTTGAAGTACCAGTGCAGAGTGATGCAGATTGCATTACAGCATTCACACTTCCTAGCCAAAGTACACAGACCACATCAGCATAATTCATTGTCCTCATTCCACAGTATGTTACATTTTTAAACTTTATTACAGGGACAAAAAAAAAAAAAAGACAACCAAACAAAAAGATCAGAGTTGAAGTTGTTACTGCTGTTCCTAGCACTTATGTTCATGTGTCATTTTTGTCAGAGAACTCTCTAGGGAGATGTAAATTTTTTTTTATATTATTTTATCCTATTTCTATACACTTTATATGGGAGTTAAATTGCCACCACTTTAGAGATATTTTACCTTCCATTAACACTGTGGCCCATAGGAAATTATATCTTAAACTAATACACATTTTCACATGCTTTTCATTAAAAAAAAACCCAGAATATTTGTGCTAAGCAGAAAAAAGATCTTTATAGCATCTACGTGGCCTCCTGAAAACTTTGTTTAGTGATTCAAAGGAGGATCTTATCTTTACTCTGGCTTCATAATTCCATTCTTGCACGCAGAATAGATGATTAAGAAAGCAACACAGCTTGTTGTTTCATCTTTTATCATCAGAGTGTCTGACATTCTTATTAAAGACAAAGGTTCTAAAGGAGCCTTAACCAAGTGGGCAAGTCCCTTTTCCTTTCTCCGCACACTGGTTTGCATCAAAACAACATTCACCCAACAACCACGGTACAGCAGCCCTCTGAAGTCTTCCATACAAGAAAGGAAGGCAATTAAACCAACCTATGCTACCAGATGGTAAAAATAAACAGTGTGGATAATGGAGAGAGAGGAGAGAATAAATACTCTGTTTTATTACCAGTGTTTCCTGTAAAAGAGAGAGTATCAAGAACTGTGCAATGTGTCTAAGAGAACTCACATATCCAACCAAATGCTTTCAAAACTGCTTCCATGTCCATTTCCTCCTTGGAACAAGGGACCAGTGTATTTCAGGGTGCTTTAGCAAGGGACACTTGCCAAAACCTCTCCGAGATGCTAGCAAGAAACACAAAAGTGTTAGTCTCTGCCCCCCCGCAGAACTGCCCTGCCCACAGCTAAGCAGGCCATGCTGACCTTGCTACCCAGCACAGGATCCTGTATGCAAAAACCCACAGGCGGAAGAGCCAAGGAGCAGCCAAGGCAGCACCACACTCACTTGACCACTGTTTACTCCAAAGTCACTTCTTCCCTTACCAGTTGCCTCCAAAATAGGAGGGCAGAGCCCAGCACCAGCTGCAGCCACCCCACTTACAGACTGAAGCCCCCCAGCACAGGCAAAAGAGCAGCAGGGCAGGAGGCAGCAGGAGCCTGGCCAAACACTCTGCTCTCTGCTCTCTCCAGCGGTTCTGCGGGCGATTACTCTGGAGCACCGAGCCATACCAAAATCAATAAACAATTTCTACGCAGCCCAGGGAACTTTGCTACACTTAATAAAAGTCTCCAGTCACAGTTACGGCTTCATTTCACCTTAACGTCTTCTTCAACTGTCCCTTCTATTCAAGATCAATTAGAGGCACGTGTAGAGAGAATAAAAACAAAACAAAACAACAATGGGGAAGAAAAAAAACAAAACAAAACACAAGGTCAAGCTAGGCAGTCCAGCTCTCTCCCTCCCTTCATCAGTCTCCTAAGCAAAAATATAGGGACTTACAAGTAACATATGCCCATTATAGCCTCTGGTTCCAGTAACACACCAGCAAAGGATCAGCCTTGTTTAGGAAAGCTGGACTTTCTCGTAAGACTCAGCTAAGCGTGTAGAAGAAACCTCTGTTCCCTGCAATTTCAAAGCAAACTCAGGACCCCATAAGGATTTCAAATACAACAGGTGAAACTCTACGTATCCTCAAAAAGGATACAGTACAGACGCCTTCGAAGAGGTCATCTTCTTATCCCAGAGTTACTTCAGTCTCACTGTTTCACTCATACCCTGACTTCTGATGAGCTATCCAGAACCCTGCCAACGAAACATCATCAATACCCCACAGGAAAGGTGTAACAAAAGAAGGTAATTTCCATTCATAGGATAAGGGGCAAATAGCTCCATTTTAACCTCTCCTCCCACCTTGGAAATTGGGATATTAATATTGCTTTGATGTTCTGTAATCAGGTTGAATAAATTAGAAAAAATGTTTGTGGTTTGTTGTTGGTTTGGTTTTGTTGGTTTCTTTACTTGTTTGCTTTCGTAACAACTGAAATCACTGGGTTTGCACCTGGGACACAATGCTCTTGAACAAAACATCAGGCATGGTCACAGTGGTGACGAGTTGGTGGTTGGACTAGATGATCTTAATGGTCTTTTCCAACCTTAATGATTCCATGATAGGACAGTCGAACAGTCGCTTTGTAGAGTGCATGGCCCATCTGTCAAACCAACAGCCACTTAGAGGATACTTGAATTCAGATCCATTCTCAGACAGAACCAAGAGTCTCTGCCCTGGCTTAGTGCAGTCTGCTGGCCACCATGACTATTTCAGTCAATAGCAGCTAAATCAACTGTTTAATTGTTTTGCAACATTTTAGACACTTCCACAGTATGATTAAACAGCCCAATACCCCAATGCCATCACCACCTTCAGGCCCTCGACCAGAACAATGCAGTAGAAACAGACTGAAATCAGTACAGCTCCTCAATTCTTCTCAGTGCTGCAGGAATCCGTGAAGGGCAGATTTGTTCTCATCCCGTCAGACTCAGCTAGGAGTCAGCAGAGAGAAATCCTGGGGAAGTACCAAATGGGAAGCAGACCTATCCAGGGAAGACACTGCTGAACTGCCTCCATTCAGCATTAGCATAGGAAGTACTATTCCCAGAGGCAATAGCTTGGTCTCTTACACTGTTCTTAGAGAAATTGATCCTGCTACGGAAAGCAAAGCTTGGGAACACAGAGCACAGGGACTGAGAAAGCAGGACAACCCTTACCACTGTGCCACTGTCACCAGCAAAACACATCCCCACCTCCAGTATCAATTCTGAAGTGTAGTGCACCCACACTGAGTAGGCATCTCCTTCACAGGAGCAAAAAGCACAAAGGAAGATGTTTGGGGACAGGCAGACACCATTCTCAACGTGGCTTCCACTGCTTTGGTAGGACTCGCAGAGAACTATACGCATACACACCATCAGCAAAGTGAGAGAAAATCCACACGGGATAACAGATAAAGTGATATAAAAAGCAAAAACTTGCTCACCTTTTAAGTGTGGGTTCAGCTCCCCAAGCAAATCTCTGTCCCAAACACAACTGCCAATGGATGCTCTTCTTGCCTGTATCTGGGTTACAGCAGTTGCTCAGGATATCACTTTTGTCCATAGATTGCTTTGTTGAAACACCCTTGATTCTCCCAAATACAGGCTTTAAAGTTCTTTAGCAACCACTCACTGAATGCTACGCAGATTTTCCAGCACGCTTACCATGAAAACTTTAAATATAACCCAACTATGCATTAGATGGAGTGAAGTATTTCAAAGCAGGCTCTGCAAACATGCACTTGGTTATATCCTCATAATTTGAAGTCCCTCAGGGAAAACTGAGATCAACAATATATTAGAGAACACACCAGAAACTAATAGGGTGTTAAATACTTCCAATTGAGAAGAGCTTACTTGGTAGGGAAGAGACAGACCCAGCAAAAGTCTGTATGCTGCATCACAAACCTTTACCAAGAGCTATGATTTTCTTGCTTGCAATGTTTCACAGAGTTTTTGAGGCTAAAACAAATCTTATTTATATTACTTATATTATTATTTATATTTGTATTATTTGAACATGAAATACCTCAGTGATACCCTGTGATAGCAAATTGCTTCTCCTCTTGAATATTTCATCTTGTGCAGTGGTTCTACAGCCTGAACTACTGTGTGGGTACATGGCAAGGTCCAGAAACTGTGACCTAGAGCGGAGTACTGCAAAAGCCACATCTGTAAAATCCAGAAAATATTCTTTGAGTGGCTCATGGTTTGGTTGGTAGCATTTGATGAGAACAAAGCTAGACAGAAAGGATATAAAGGCCAAATAATGAAGGCCCAAAACTTGTCACTTGCATGGACCCCAACTGCACGGAGTCACTAAAATACAAAACTTGAAATAAAATAATTCAGTAAAAATGTTGCCAAGGCAAAGGCAACTGCGGGAACGAGATCTCTTAAACCAACTGCTGAGGTGTCTGAAGGGAAATGTCTCCTCCATAAACATGATGTTATACATTTATTACTCATCCAAAATTTGTGTCTACCTGGAAAGCATCAATAAGAAGCAAAGTAACCTCCCAGTTGTGCTAAAGCTAGCCTTCTATTAATAATCCATAATCTCACAAATAAAAGAGAAACTGCCAAGACTTCTCACCTTTGCATTCAACCCAGTTTTGTAAGTTTACACTATAAGTGCAAGCAACCTGATTTTCTTTATTCCTTTTTTTCCTAACATCCAAACACTTGGATACATGCAATTGAGGCCAGGAGATAACCATTAGTATTAACAGTGTCTTGCCTCCACAGAAGCAAAGCCACCTTTAGTGACCATAAAGTATAAAAGTGAGATCCTCCAGGAGATGTGTAAGAAGCCATCAACCACAAGTGCTGTATACAAACCAGCAGCTGTTCAAGGATGAGAATGGCTCTCATGGCTGAAGCCACCTTTCTTTTCTGGAATAAGCAAGCACCCTACATAAAAAACTCTTCCTATAGTACTGCCCACACATGATGTTTTCCACATTCAACAGAAAACTTGTCTCAGTGCTGCATCCTCTTAGGATGGGAACTTAAATCTAGTAGGATGCCTGAATGGAGCTGGACCATGTAGTCAAACTGAGTAATACCCAGTTCATAATGGTCTGTGTCACAACTCAGTGCCATGATCACAGAATCACAGAATCACCCGGGTTGGAAGGGACCTCAAGGATCATGTAGTTCCAACCCCCCTGCCTAGCAGGACCACCAAACACACATTCAGATCAGGTTGCCCAGGACCCTGTCCAACCTGGCCTTAAACACATCCAAGGACTGGGCATCCACAACCTCCCTGGGCAGCCCGTTCCAGGGATATATGATATGGGGAAATGGACAAAATGATCCCTGTACATTGGAAGGGGAATGGTAGAAAATACAAGACTAAGTTGCATCCAAGCTTTTGAACATTGTGTTGCATCCCTTGGGCACAAGAGGGAAATGAAGGGACAGCTTGAAGAACAGGTCCCTCTCCCCGATCTCTCTACTGTTAGCAAGACTGGGATTTCATACAGAGAAGAACACTAAAATAAGGGTCTGGAACAGAAAAGATCAGAGAAAGCTCTCTTTCCCCTTGCCAAGGGACCCAACAAAGCAATATAATTGCTTGTCTTCCTCTATCATGGATTGCTTCAGCTGTGGTATTTTACTGTACCCTCCCATCCAACTAGAATTGCCTCCAGTGGCACTTGTGTTTCAATTAACAGGAAGGATTTAATACAGAAATGCCCTGGTGCTACCACCTTGCCTGACGTGCCTGAAGCACTCTGGGATGCCAAGAAGCCTGACAAAAACACAGTCCTTTGGGATAAGGTCTCTTGGGGGCTGAGGTGCTCTCACAATTGGAAGTGGAAATAATAAACAGAAAAACACGTGGTTGCAACACATGAAAGTGAGAACATTTTGTATAGTAAACCATCCTGCTGGAGGTCTAAATAAAAAAAAATATATGGTCTGATTTCAGGCTCCTTCCAAAAATCCAGGAGCAGACATGGCAACTGCAGTCATGCCTCTCAGAATCACTCAGCACAGCTCACTCCCCAGTCTGGCTCCCCTGAATGTGGCAGACAGGTGAATACAAAGATTTTGATAGGTTTGAGTGCACATCTTAATCAGCTGGGCCTATCTGGAGTTTAGCTGTAGGTTTTTTTTTTGTTTGTTTTAAATGGTTATTATTTCTCTTCTGGACTTCTGGACTCTTTGGGGCTCCAGAGTATTTCAGCATCCTCCATCTCATCATTTTTCTTCCACTTTACTTACTAATAATGGACAAGAAGAAAAAATGTCACTGCTTACCAGGGAAGATGGATTTGTAAAGCTGGAGGGATTAGGGCAAGCCAAAAACTGACTCTTGATATGACCACAAACATGATTGTGGGCTCAGAGACAAAACAGCGAGAAAGAATGATCAGTGTGTCCCTCATTTCCTTTGAGACAAGTTCCTCACGTGTGTTATTTCCTCACCAGATATCTTGTCCCTCTTTAGCGATCTGAGCACTCAGCAGGTTTCCCCGTTAGCAAACACTCAGCCTCCCTCCTTTTCTCAGCAGGCTGCTGTAGAAGGCAACAGTACACAGTAGAGAGAAAATTCCTGTAAGCAGATTCCTTGTGACTGAAGCATCAACCTTGACCAGTCACTTCAGAGCCCCGTTACATCCATAATGATACTGTCTCCACCTTTCCCTTCCCCCAGCATGAAAGATGAGTGGTTGTGTGGAACGAGTCCCCGAGCTGTGATGGGAATCCGTCTCGCTTGGCTGCAAAAAATATATATATCCTGCTATGGCTGTGATGAATCCTTTCATTATTCATCTGCAATTGCCCTGCTACTGCTGCTGTTCCATTCTCTCTCTCTTTCTTTTATAAATAAAAATGGAAACAGATTAATGACAAACGTTGACAGTGATTGCTTTTAAATAGCCATACCTGAACACAGGCTATGGGAGAGAAGCAGTGGTACGGCAACATTAGAGGGTTGGAAAGATCAGGAAAGACTAAGTAAGAAATGGGGAAAATAGAGGTACTTATTCCAAGTGGGCAAGTTGAGCAGCAGCCAGAGGAAAGTAGCTTGCTAGTGGTGACAGCCTCAATTTACTTCAACAAGCGAGCTCTGGATTACCAGAGCTATGTACCCAAAATACATAAAATAACTAACAGCAGTCACTTTTGCAGTTAAAGATAGTCTGGAGAGATGCTTGCAGTGACTCCATCAGATTATTCCCAGGATTACATGGTAATATGCAGAGGGACAGTTACACCCAGCAGACCTCAGCAACACATAAATAGTAGCTGATAACTCAGCTCATCCTACTCCACTCCTGGAGATCAGGGAACATTAAGGTCTCTGCAGCCCCTGAAGCCACTTGCATTTTAGGAATGAGGCTCAGACAGGCAAACACAGCCTGCGACCAGTCAGGCCACATGTTAGCAGCTAGCGAGCGCATTCCAGAGAGACAAGCCATCCTCATGACATCCTTCTTTGTCCGTTCCCACCGCATGAAGAAACATGCCAAATCTTTTGCTCTAGTAGCTCTCTAGGAAGCTATGTTGATTATTACCAGCTTATGTTCCACTTCCTTACTGAAGAGAGGAGAGGAGGAGAAGTGGCAGAGGTGGCCTTAGAAAAAGAAAAAAAAAATAGCTCCCCTTTTCAAAATTTATTATCTTAACATACTCCCTTGCAACCATTCTGAGCAGATGGGCTGTGATGACATAGGGCTCTCAAGATGCTGGCTCCTCATAATCGAACTATACAAATCCATGCACATTTTGTCTTGATTGAGTTCTCTTTGAATTCTCTCTTACAGGTGCACGGGAGACCTCCAACCTCCAAAAGGGCCAACTAAGGATGTGTGGCATTCCACACACAGCTCAGCATTGCAAAGCAGGGCAGGAAGCCGCAGCACATGCCTTAGTATTTAACCCAGATGTTGCACCTTAGACCCTCTAGGTGCTCTGTGAACCCTGCACAAGGAATCAGTCTCCTCTCCCCCATGGTAGGAACAGAGGCCATTTTCTTGTCTGTTACACCTACAATGCTCTTCAAGCCGGCTATGGATTCAGCTCATATTCACTATTTCCCTTCTTCTCTCTGCTTTAATTTCTTCCTCTTCCTCCTATATATACAGCCCACATTCTCTTATCATTTCTGCATGCCCCTCTACCCTTCTGGTCATCTCCAGCAATTGCAGTCTCCTGGCCTAGGTGCCATACTTACTACCTCAAACACCACCTGTTCACCCAAACATACCATGTCTGCTAAAAGCACCCTCTGCCAACAGCATTTCCATGGCTAGCTCATCCCCCTGCCTTCAATTGCACCTTCTATCTAGCTCCTCATCCCCTTCAAAAATTTTGGCATCACACTTGAGCACAGAGATGCACACAGAGGCATTGACATCTACTCCTTGCCAGGCTCCCACTTAACAAAACCCATTTTCATCCTTCCCTCAGAATTGCTCCTGCAGTCTGTGCCAAGTCACCCCCATCCTTCTCAAAGCACACTGTTACTTGGACTTCTTTCAACAGCAGCTAATGCAAGACATTACAGCACAGAAGCTTATAGCAACAACCAATGCATAAACAAAATCCAGATACATGAGAGAACACACTGTCAGCATTTAATAATGAACACTGATTGCAAATAGGGGGATGGAGTTCTCCATTCCTGTTTTTTCAGCAGCCAAAAGCCATCCAAGCCAAGAGACGCGGCCATTCACAAACCAGGATCCGCTAATAACTGAATGGACCTCACTCAGGGGCTGACTGCCTGCCCCAGGCCTGCTTGGTATCCATCTTACCCACCAAGCAGACAGCCTCTTGGAGCATTCTGTCATACAAATACAAGGGCCTTAGAGAAGCAGGTTCAAAAGCCCTTTGGGCTTGCTGTGGATTTGCTCTGCAACCTTTGCAAAGTTCTAACTTCTGGAAATATCTTGTTTCTTGCCTTAAATCCCATCCCAAAATACTGTGGATCATGCTGGCGAGGGGCCTCAACATCCCAGTAACTCTAGAGAAAGCTACTGCAAAGGACAAAAGGCTTCATAGAGTCACTTGAGTTGGAAGAGGCCCTTAAAGGCCACCTGGTCCACCTTCCCTGCAATGAAAAGGGACATCCACAGATCTATCAGGTTGCTCAGAGCCTGGTCCAGTATGGCCTTGACTGTCTTCAGGGACGGGGCATCCACCACATTTTTGGGCAACCTGTTCCAGGCCTTCACTACTTTTATTGAAAAAACTTCTTCCTTACACCCAACCTAAATCTCCCGTTCTAATTTAAAACCACTTCCTCTTGTCCTATCTCCACAGACCTTGGTAAACAGTCTGCCCCCTTCTTTCTTGTTGCCCACCTTTAGATATTGAAAGGCTGCTCCCAGGTCTCCCCAGAGCCTTCCCCTCCCCATGCTGAACAGCCCCAGCTCTCTCAGCCTGTCCTCACAGGAGAGGCGTTCCATCCTTTGGATCATTTTTGTGGCCCCCTTCTGGACAAGTTCCAACAAGCCCGTGTTTCTCCTGTACTGAGGACTCACTGACTTCTTCAGGCAACATTCTCACTCACCACAAAGGCTGGTTCTCATCATATACATTTCTTTCACTTTGCCCATCACCCATTACTCTAAACAGACAAATCATCCCCTATGAGATCCACCAGAAAGACACTTGGGGTTCTCTAAAGCAGACCAGCTCTATCCAGCCGCAGTCCCTTTTTAGGAAACACACGCAGTTATCTCACAGGAAATGTCCCTTCTTACCTGAGCTAGAGATGGTGTAAAACCCCATCAGGAGCACGTGGGAGATGAGTCTCGCAGCCTTGGACTGTTCAGCAAGTTGCTGAACCCCTTGAGAAAGTGGGGTAGCAGCCACGAGCCTGCAAGTAACTGAGCCAAAACGAAGTGGAGCTGCCTGCTGAGGGAGCCTTCCTCGTGGCCAGGCAGCCCCTCCCCCAGCCCTCAGGCCTGCTCTGCCTCTGGCACTCCTCATGCACACCAGCTGAGCCAATCAACTGATCACACCAGCAGAAAGCAAGGTTTTTGTGTTTGAGGTTTTGTTGTTGCTTGTTGTTTTCCTCCTGTTAAGAGGCTACTGCTACTCAGAGGGGTGACCCCAAGGAGTGCCAGGGAGACAGCAGGATGTTACAACCAGGCCTGGGAAGACAGGGTGGGAATGGTGGTAGAAAGTTTCCTCTTTCAGCTGTGATGACCTTGCATTTCACTTCATGGCACTACACTTCACATTTCCAAAAAATATAATGTCCCTAATTTTACAGTCAGTTGTGAAGACTTTGCAAGATGTATTTGGATAAGAAAATAGCAACAAAACGGAAAGTCAACACCCTTCCAAGTTTCTATCTGCTGCAGGGTTTCAGCTCCAGCACAAACATTCCAGGTGTCGGAAGCCCTCTGAGTGCCCAGCAGCTGAGCTTCCTGACCCAATCTGTCCAGCTGCATATGCAGTCTACACTGCATGCTGCTGTACTCTCCACTGTACTCCTCAAGTGGACCTTAACCTACACGACCCTATTCCATCTCACAGTCCCCCTCAGTACCCATCCTTCCCCTTTTGAGCCAGGTGTTGCAGTTACTGAGGACAGCCTCCAGAGAGTCCTAGCTTTTGCCTGGCTTTGGGAATTCTTAGTTCTGATGTTTGTTGTTTTTCAAACAAGAACACTGCTTTAACCATGAGATTTCAGCCTCACCAACATCGACCAGATTTGCACTCTAGGGATAAAGACAGAAGAACCGTGATCTACTGACCTTCATACTACATTGCAAAGTCCACCTTTCACTCAGGTTTATGTTTAATGAGATGACACAAAGAGCTAAGTAATGAGATATAGTATTCACGTGGATATAAACTGCATAAGCAAAGGCCTTGTCCAGCCTGTCTTTTCCTCCCTACTCTGCCCCTTGCGCCTCACAGCCAAACCCCTTTGCCCTTGTTCTGACTCTTTCCTGATCCTCCCATCAGGTGACAATTTGAATTTTAAAGCCATTTACACTCCAAAAGGGGCATAATCAGATTTTTATCCCATACTTTTCTGATGTGACTTTTTTATTATGACATCAAGTACTGACCCATAATAAGGATCTAAATGCCCGGTTTAATATCTATTACCAGTATATGCAGATGCATATAAAATTATAGTATCACCACATAACTACACATTAACCTCTTGAGCTCCATGACAGACAAACTCTCCAGGGAACACTGTATTCCAATTTTCATTTACCAGCAGTTGCTCAGTGACAAGCAGTAGAAGTTGTACTCATCTGTACCCCAAAACTCAAAGTACTTGCAGAATGACAGGGAATACTCACGTTCTGAATATACTAGGTCTGCTGCTTCCAGTTCCCAGCTTTTTGTGATAAGCATTTGATACTTTCCCATGAGCAAATGCCACAGTTGCATTTAAATATGTATACACAAGTAGGTTGTAGCTTACCCAAAAACAATTTCCAGGTGTCAGCAGAGTTGTGTCTGAGCCACATGGTAGCCACAATTATTGCTTTAGAAGAGAAGGAATAGGGTGTACAACATCATATCACGTGCCATCTTAAATGCTTCTGTAGCACAAAATATGCACTTTTGTTCAGGAAGAGCCCATTTAGCACAGGCGTATAGGTGCAGTGTGTAAGCAAGGGATAACGTGGTCCACAAAGCTTTATAGCAATGATACGGATACAAGTGCAGCTACCTGCCCCATCTCAAGATGTTTTTTGTGGAAATTCAAACATTCTGATTTCTGTGTTTCAGGTCCGTTGCATCTGTTTGCATCAGAAATTGCTAATTCAGCTGCAAATAGAGCCTGTTAACCAGATCTGACACAAGAATTCTAATAAACATTGGAGAAAGGTGGAGATTTTTTTGGTTTAAGTTTTAAGAAAAAGAAGAAGGAAAAGTGCTGATTTCTTAACAAGATTTAAACCTGAGATTCAAAGGAGAAAACAGAACAAAATACAGGACAGGCAAAAATCAACACTGTTCTTAATGCCTTTCTCCTTCCGATACAGTTCAGATTATTGACTCTGGTTCCAAAGATGACCTTAGGGCAAAAACACAGAACAAAACTTCTGAGATGTCACTTTCTACTGACCTGGGCACTGACAGGCAACTCCTTAAGTAACAGTTGGTTTTCTGCACTGTATAGTCATTGCTTTGGAGTTTAGGGAAGAGAATCAGCGAGTAACACTTGAAATGTCCATGCAAGACATTAGCCAACAGTCATATTGGCCTGTGGTGTTCAGGTAAAAGTATATGAAGTGTAACTGCTCAAGACCAAGTTTTCACCTACCTATTGTTCTTTCTCAAGTTGTAGCAGATTAGCAACTTCACAGCAGATCTTCTGCCATACTATGCATTTGGTCTGCTCTTCCTTTTTCAACTCCTTTGAAGTCCAGGTCCCAGAGAGAAAGCATATTTTTGGAAGCTAAAATATCCTGTGAAGAAATCCCAACAAAAAAGGGAATACATACCAACAACCCCTAGTGTAAAAATAAATTTTATAGTTGTATATATACATACATACACACACATGTGTATCTGGATACATATAGAAATATTCAAAATTGAAGAAACAAACTGTTATCCTAATTCATCCCTTTGTGCATAACATTACAACGTTAATTCAAATGATCACACAGTTTATTTTCAACCAGAATCCAGCTTCACAGAGCACCAAACACAAACCTCTGGGGAGAGGAAGGTCAAGAACTGGATAAGATGGATCTTACTCGTTTACTGCTAAAGGCAGAAAAACCAAAGCAGGAGACTGTCAAAACAAAGCTATTGTGATGAATGCAAGTGACCAACAGCCTTGAAGATATGCTTGCCTGTTGCCATCTCTATGATGCCTGATCTCTATGATGCCATCTCTATGGTGCACTTGTATTCCTGTACATTTTCATGAGGTGTATATTCTCTGAGGTGCAAAAGTATGAAACAAAAAACAGAGAGACTCCAGCAATGAGCACAGTGTTCCTCACCTCACCGGTATGTTGTGACTGAATTTCTAGAATCTCTGGGCACTCACAGCTGTCACAGAAGTTAGAAAAAATTATTTGAATCTACAAAATTTACCAGTTCATTGGTAGCACATCCTGGGCCTCCCAAATTCAGAGACAATTCTTAATTATTGTTTAGATCTCAACGACTAAAACTCTTCTGTAAAATAAGGGTGACAATAATATCCAAATTTCTAGTGCATAAATAAATCCATTAACATTTTATATTACCATAGCAGGAGGCACCCTGAAGACAGTAACAAGGAAATTACTTCTTCCCTCTTCAGAGTACAGTCTGGATGCTGTGCAATGAATACAGCCTTAAGTGTCTAAATGAAGAAAAAACAAACCCATGCAGCTGTACACTGAGTGAAGCTCTCCCACACTGATTGAGGCAGGAACCCAATGTGAAAGGGAAGAACCCCAACTTTTGCTACTGCTTGACTACACTGTACTGTGATGTAGAAGGGCTGGCTGTACTAATTAGAGCAACAAAGTCCACTTGAATGATAACCTGGTTTGCCAACATGTGCAAGCATGAATCATTTTTTCTTCTTCTTTCCCTTGTTAAAGAATACACTTGCTTAAATATCTAAACAAATGGAAACCCAGGAAGTTGATGTCTGGAGTCATGCAGCACTCCTACTGATGTGGTAAGGAGAACGGCCACCGGTTCCAGGGTAGCTCCGTGGCAGCCCCTGTGCTGGCTGAGTGCAGAGCAGGGGCAGTCCCATGGATCCTGGAAATCTGTTGCACTACTCCACATTCCTACTCCCTGTTGTGTCCACAATATCCAAAAGAAGTAGAAAAGTAGAAAAGGTGCATGAAAGCCCCTCTGCAAGCTCACTTTCTTAGGCTCTTTTGTGGAAACACCGGATAGTCAAGAAAGAAACCATAGAATTTCTTTCACTCTCCACACAGCATTCAGCATTAAGAGAATCTTCATCTCTGGCTTTCTGAAAACAGGAATGCAGATGTCCCCAGGGACAGGGGAAGACTGAGTGAAGTCCACATGTTTGCAAAGCATAGAGTGAAGCACGATGAAGAAAACTCCTAAGGCAATGTTGGTGAACCTTTTATGAAGGTCTCCAGCTCTTCAAATATGATGCTATTTTAAGGGTGTTTTATACATTCCATGTGTTTTTGTCTTCCTAAGGGCAGACCCCCTGTCTAAAATGTGCATAAGCTCTCCTCTTGTTCTCATCCTCAGATATCTCCCTGTTGTTCCCTCACCTGGATTGAATGAAATGAATGTCATTTAGCAGTCTGAAATTCTATTTCTCTTCAATAAAAAGCAACTACCAAGTATCCACCTTTACTGGAAAACTGCTTGACTTTAGTAGAGAACAAATCTTGCACTCCCAAATTTGAAATATCATTTATATAGGTGAGAAATCTCCATTAGTACATAGTTAGTCTACTTGTATTCCTGTGTATTTTCATGAGGTGTAAATTCTCTGAGGTGCAAAAGTATGAAACAAGCATGATCTGAAAAATACCAGTAGTAGAATAAAGCCACCACTTCAATAGGACCCAACAGCCAGCCCTGCTACTGAAGTTACCAGCAGCCCTTCAAATAAGAAGTTATTGCCCCATGCCTGCAAAACTAAGGGAGTGACAAAAGAAAAAAAACAAAAAAAGTCAGCTTAAACAAAAAAAAGAGTTAAGAAATGCCCCAATTATCAAATGAAATATTTATTACTAAGAAACAAATGCAGATAGGTGGAAGACTGAAGCTGCTCTTAACTAACTGTGAATATCTGACTACGTTTTGATTATTACCCACAGCTGATCATGTTGGCTGAACTGGGGTGCTTCTCCTAAGAAATTCTATTCTTAAGAGCTCTTTTCTCCTTCCTCCCAGCAAAAATCAGCACATTTCACCAGAAACACTTCTCAGTTCTCACAGGTGCAGCTTGAAGGCGAGAGAGGAAAATCACCAGAGCTTTACAAACTGGAAAACAAATCAAATAAACAACAAACAACCCACATGTAAGATTAAGAATTGGAAGTGGCTTCCAACGGATCTTGACCATTGTTTTAAAAATGTACCATCAGCTTGGGTTCCTGGGAACAGTTAATGTGGAAGGAGCTCTGTTTCATTCCTCGCACAAGCATGCAAGCTATCAATTTAGGGACACAAATGAACGCATGAGAAAATTCAACGTCCACTGCTAATTTGATCTTTGAAGCTGCTGCTATCACTGGAAAATACAATGATGTAAATCAGTCTTAAAAGGATGCTACTTTTGGCAAAATGAATATATATCCATTAAAATATCAGTTGAGACTGACCACTCATTTAAATGAAATCTTTTTTTGGGACTTGGCAAATCCAAAGTGGTGACTTGGAAGTGAAAGGATACTTAAGAAACTCTGGAATCATTTCAAGCTCCAAACAGGGAGCATCACCATTGCCTAGACATGACATCATGGCAAATTAGGAAACAAACAAAAATTACTGAGCAAAGAATGGACATGATGAGTTACCTCAAATCTTCACCCAAGCTTGCAATTCAAAGGAAAAAAAGCAATTCCTACAGAATTCTCAGGTTGCTGTTTGTATTCAAGGTATTTAAGGAAACAGATGAGGAAGCAAAAAGATTATGAACCATGCCAATTCTGTAAATCTACTTGGATATCACTGAACCTTTTTCCACCTCTCAGCTCACTTTGTATCAGATACAACAAATCTTTCATATATTGATTTATTTCCAGTTTCTATAATCAGAACAGAGATTCTGCAAGTCCCTTTTTCAGGTAATACATCTTAAAGACAAAAGAATACAAACAATCTTATTTACATTTCCCCCAAAACAGACTCCTAAGAATGCAGAATCCAATACTTATTAAACAGTTAAATGTTGTGACCGCATAAAACAGTTTTGACATATACATGTACTCTTTAGAGTACAGCTGTTTGTGAACCTCTGAGTAAGTCTGGGACAGAAGGAAGCCACAATGAAACTGATGGTGCTATGGCAAACTGTCTGGTGTTGCCAGACTTGAAAGAAAATTCAAAGGCTTCACCAGTGTGGGGGGCTCTCAGGTCAGGCCAGAGCAGTCTCGAGTCAATGCACTCTCACATATAATTCTGGCCAACAACAAAAAAATGCTAGCATGAGACATTAACATTACGTCCCCAAGACTTGGGATGTGAATCATATAATCATAGAACAGTGTGGGTTGGAAAGGACCTTAAGCATGTAAGCAACAACTCAAATGCGGCACTGTGCTATCATTGGAACATTACGTTTATTTTGGAAAAGTGATAGTGTGAAATATTTTAAAGTTGCACTCTCTCTACAAGGTCGCTGCTCCCTACCATTATAGAATATATTTCCAGAAAAATGTTTCTTGCAGAAGCACCATCTTCTCTCAGATGAGTGAGGCACGGCTCCTCCATGAGAAGAACCCTTCCATCTTGGTCTTTTAGTATGATAAAGTTACCAGCCATCACAGAAGGAAAACAAACAGACTAAGCTTTGAAGTATTCTGAATTACAAGAACTTTTCATCCAACACTGCACAGTAATACAGCTAAAGGAAACACAATGCATTTTGGAATTGAAAAAAATGGGTATTATTCTTACTTTATAGGAGCCCATGTGTTGAAAAGCAAAACTTCAGATTCAGGGGTCAGCTGACTGAATATTTTATTGCAGTTATGGCACTGTTTGTGATGATATTTGGCTATACAAATATATGAAGCATGAATAGCAACAGGGAAGCAAGATTTCCTACTTCTGTAAAGAATACACTAGAACACAAGGCAGATTAATGTGGAATACTGGAGATGTTCATGGAGGAAAGGAACTAACAGGCTGAATGACAAGTTTTATACTGTGAGAATTACATGGGTTAATGGATTAATCAGCACTTGCTGACTGTCAACAGATAGTTGTACACAACAAAGAAGCTAGTTGTAAAGGAAGAATAGGACTCTTCAACCTTGCTGAAAAAAGCATAACAAGAAAAAGTGTCAGGCTGTTGATACTTAGAGAAAAGCATTCCAAGCATATTCCAAGAGAAGATGCAATTTCCTAACTGAGGGGACAATTAATAAGAAAAATGACTACCAAGGAAAATGATCTAATCCTTAAAGTTTCTGAAGTCAGATTACATGTCCCTCTAAAATTATAATTAAACTCAGTTGCAGGAAAGGTACTATTGCTAAAAGGTTCACAGAAGTTTTCTTCAGTCTTGAAAAAAGTTTATATTTTTTGAGACCAGACACTGGGGATACTGGAATGTAAAAGGGGCATATCACCATACAACTCATTTGTTTTTAAGTAACCTCTATGCATACAAATTTGGCACTGTAAGAAACAGAATACCAAGCGAGGCAGACTTCTGACCTGACCTAGTGCTGCTTCTCTTACACTCTTCATCCCAATTTCTTCAGAGATTACAATTAAATTAGAACAGCTCTGCAAAACCTCATGGTCATAATATGATCACACTCACAACACTGGCAGCTCTGCTTTAAAGACAATGAATGTACCGGATCACACATGCAGGGGTCAGCAATACTTTTTTGTGATTGTTTGCAGGTATATATATATTTTGCATCTTTCTTTGATATAACAGAATGTATCAGTCCATCTTCCAATTTTACCAGTTCTCTGAGTTGGTACAAGAAGTCTCCTTTCCAGGTATTCCAGCTGAATATCAACACACTGAAATCACACTAACAGCCACGTCTGCACTTGAGATGGAATTCCACCCTCATCAAAGCTGGGAAGCACATTTTGTCTCCACAAGTTGGTATGTCACCTGACCGCAGGCTAGACATGCATGGGTGTCCAGTGACGGTTCAGTCTCATATGCCTGTGACACAGTTCACTTCCTTAAAGAACAAGATGCTTTGGTGCAGTTAAGATTCTCTGTTCTCTCTCTGTGCTGAATTCTATTCTTGTACTGGGTAAATATTAATGGCCTCTGATAATTTTGCTTTCTTTATAGCAAGTAGTCCCTTACGTTTTTTGCCCTAAGCAGCAGCATCATATTTTTCCTGTATTTTGTAGTACAAAACCAGAATGCCTCAATGCAAACACGAACAGGACTAGAATGCAGGAGACCAAGACACAACAATACAGTATCAAAGTGAGAACAGAAATTCATTCTCCCTTGATGGTCTCCTATCCAGGGCTGTTAAATCACATTTTTTGAACAAATGACACGTAACGGGTTTACTTTTGCTTCACTGAGATGCTCTCTGGCTAAGAAACTGTTCCTGAAGACATCAAAGCAAAGTCCTTATCTGCTTGACATAATTCCTTCTCAATTTCCAGTCACATACATCATGGCATCTTCTTTCTTCAGTACAGAAGGCAATTACAATAAAGAAGATTCTCAATGACTGTTCTTCACCAATTTCCTTCTCATTCTCTGCCCACTGAGCAGCTGTCTGCAACATCCACCAAGTAACAGAGCGAGCTTCTACAGTTTGAAGGGCAGCACTAAGCACCTCAATATCATTATTCAGGAACGCTAGCAAGACACACCTCTGCATAGTACAATCATGAAGCTAATTTATCATTCAGTAGCACTAGTCCCAGCCTCCTAGGAGTTTCTCTCCAACTACTGTTTTCCTGCCTCCTTCACTCTTCACTGTACCTTACCTTAAAATCATAAATTCATTCTTTAATTTGCACTTCCCCCCCCCCCGGTATCTACCAAACTGGAATGTAAGCCTCACAAAAGCTCACTGGGCTACAAGAAATGTGCAAAGAATAACTACTGAATGTTCTCCTCCCAGCTCTGGCTTTCTCTTCCACTACATATAAACGTTCTTGTACATAAATAAAGCCCTCTTTGCGTAAGAATGTCATTATGAGCTGGTCTTTATCACTTTGCAAACCTGTAGCAATTGCATGATGTTCCCAATAACAGACGCAGGAAAGAGAATACATTATGCCGCTTTATAGAAATGCAGTGAGGAGGAAATGGGATTGATAGGCTAGTCAGCCTTACCTCTGCCTCTCCTAGGTTTATTGAGCGAGTTCTGCAAGCCATTTCCAAGCTTCAAAGGACAAGAAGGTGGCTAGGAGCGGCAGTCAGATTTATGAGGTATGAATTTGACTGCCTTCTAGAATGAAATGCCAGTGGAGGGCAGTGAATGCTGCTTACTTTGATTTCAGCAAACCTCTTGATGCAGTTTCTCACAGCATCATTATAAGCTGTACTGGGGAGCTCTGCATGCAGCCCAGTGAGGTTGGTGAGAAACTGGTTGACCTGTGAAGCTCAAGGAATGACCAATGGTTTGAAATCTACATGGTAGCAAGGTATGAAAAGTGTGCCTCAGAAGACAATACTGGGATTGATGCTATTCTGTGTTTTCATGAGTGATGCGGAGAAAGAGACAGAACAAACTCTCAACAACAGAAAAACAGACATACTGGAGAGAGTTGCTGACATGCAAGAGGTACCACCCAGAGGGACCTTGACAGACTGAACGAGTAAGCAGACAAAAACCTCCTGAATCTCACCCAAAGACAGGTACAGATTCTTGCATCTGGGACAGATTAGCCATATATAAGACACTGGCTGAACATCAACTAGAGAGGAAGACAGATCTGGAAATAAGTGGGGAGTCCTGGTGGACAAGAAATGGAATACAAGTGAGTACTGCAAAACAACACAACTACTTCATTCATCAAAGAATGCTGCAAATATTGAAATCTGAATCAAGCTACTGAAGTATGACGACGAATTTAGATAAACCCTGGAGTAATAAGATGGAACATGACATGTGATTCATTTAGGTTGTCTGCCAGTCAGGAGAATCAAATTTGATCAAGAGCCTGATTGACCTACAAATGGAGTCTAACACACAAATACTGAAGAGAGGGCAGCTGCAGGAATTTGAGTCTCCCTCACTTTCAGGAAGTTGCAGTGGCAGGAAACACTATTTATCAAGACAAGGCCTGCTACGGTTGCTCTTCAGTAGTGCCACAGGTACATTCAAACTTTAAAGGCAAGTAAGACCTCCTAGGGAGCTTACAGTCTAAGCAAGGGCTTAACAAGATGAACAGCACTACTGACCTCAATAGGAAAATCTGATGATTTATCTTGCAGCGCCCCCAGAGAAAAATCATGTCAAGTCTGGTGTCTCTCCCAAGAGTGAGAGAAAGGCCATTAATTCCCTAAAACCTCACAACAACTTTCATAAAAGTTTTAAAATTGTCCTTAGATTACTGAAAAAGCAGAACTACTCCAAACAATCCTCAGAATATATCATACAATATCAGAATTGTTTTAAAAAGGGGGAGCACAAAAGGCCACCAATTAAAATTTCAACTGAATTGAAACAGAAGTGCATCTGTTGAACAGACTCAAATCAAGTGCAGTTTTAGAAGATCCTTCTTGAGATAAAAGCGTCTGAATTGCACAAATGCTCTTTTAGGGAGACTACTCCTTGTCACTGAAACTGGCTGCAGGTTAGGTTACAAGGTTCCCAAAACTAAAATTTATCTGCACACTGTCATAAGAAGGTGATCACCCTTGCCTTGAACATGCTCACAAGTCCTAGGCAGACAAGACACTACTTTTCAGTTCCAGACTATAGACCTCTCCCACTAACCCCCAAGCACCACTGAACCAAGCGCTTGAAGTACAAAATAAGACAATCCAGGAACTTTAAAACAGGAATACTCCTGTCTCCACAAAACCCCCACAGCCTGTCTCATAATCTGAACTGACCCCTGTACTCCTTTAGCAAGATATAAGGGCTTTTCTTGATTCATATAGTTCTAAAATGTACCGCTAACAACAACAACAAAAAAAACGTTTTGAGAGGGATTTGCATGGACAGATCTGACAGTTTGCTTGGGCTGCGAAACATAAATCCAATTTGGATCTCTCCCCAGGAATAAGCAGGTATTAGGGGATCAGAGATAGGCAGGATGTCTGTAATAGAACTGTATTTGTCAATCTGCATTTAGACTGAGCCATTCCATTTTTGTTTTGTATACGTTATGACCATTTAACATTTTAATACATAATTAAATATAAAATACCACCATATGCCCTTGCTATCAAATCTGTCCCTCAACTACTCATTTATAAAACAGAGGTAAACATGGCAAAACAATTAAAACCACTGCAAAAACAGTAAAAACAGTCCTAGGTGAACTTCCATATTCAAAATGAATTTTAGAAGCTTTAACAGTCCTGTCTGAAAGCTCCACCCAGTGAGGAAAGTAAAAACAACGGTATGCATACAAATATATCCTATTGTTAAAAGACTTGAGAACCCGTGAGGTCACCGGTCCCTTGATACATCCTATACAGGTATATATTTTAAAAATGAACTCCAAAATATGCTGCAAATGGAATAATTGAAGTGTAATATGATACGGAATACAAAAAAAGTAGGGAGAAATCACTACCCATATATACTGCAACATAGAAGGTAACTGAGTGTGAAGTGCAAGCATTACGTAGAGAACAGAATCTCTTCTGTGTATGCTGCAGAGTGAAGTACAATCATCAGCAGGTGGAGACACTTCCAACAGATAGAGCAGACAATACTTTCTGAAGGGAGCGAGAACATGAGACAGCTGTGGTCTGAACAAGGCCAAAAGTGCTCTGAATAGAAGTGATTCTTTGTTTTTTCATTCAGCTATCTGTTAACTTCAGTTGAAAATGTGCTGGGAAATTCTGACAATCACTTTTGAAGTTAAACACTAAGAAACAGAAGTTTGGTTTATCCTCTAACATACTTCAAATGTGTTGGAGGTCCAAGTTCCTTTCCATGACATCACTTTGCACATTTATGTCCAACTGGTTCTCCCAAATCCTTGTCCAGGAAATTTAGGAAAGAACATGCAATACACAAGCAAGACAGAAGACATTCGGAAAAAGACAGAAGGAAAAGGTCAAAGGGACCATGCTGCTAGTGGGCCAATGGCAATTTCTGAATTGACATGCACTGTACTCGTTTCATTAGAAGGAACATGGTTCAAGTTCATACACACAGCCTGAAACATTCCACAAACACAGAATTCTGCTTACATATTTCAACTTGTTATCACTCTCATTACCCAGCCAAGAAATCCTCCTGGCCTAGAAGAAATCAGGGGATGACTTCTGCCTCCTTCAGTAGCAGTGGGAACTTTCACCCAGAAAATGCCCGAATGCAGCAAACAAGCACAGAGTGCACAAAGATCCAAGATCTGAAACCCAAAAGATTCTGTACACAATCCATATGAATGAGTTGGCATCAGGTAAGGAGATGAACGCATAATAAATACAGCAAGAGCAGGAGCATTTTAAACAGTCACTGCAGTCCCAACGCTCGTTACCTGTTTTTAAACACAGATTCTGTCTGGATAATGGCGCACATCACGCACCAGTACTGAGGATATATCTACTGCCAAACAAGGTGTTTGGTGGAGAGTCAAACACGTCCAAAATCCAGCACGCTTTTACAGCTGCAATGCTTCCTTTTGGCTGTATCCAGGGCTCTTCTCTGGTGGCATTTTAAAAAAGTTAGCGGAGGCAGCAATTGTGGCTTTCTCAGCTGCTGGTATTTTCCCTGTCCACTCAGGGTTCTGGGACCTCGGGGATGGTGGTGTTGCTGGTAGGTCTGACTCTGCAGCATCCATGTGCACAGATAAAGTTGCTGGAATATAAAATTGCAGAAAAGGGGGAACAGAGGAGGAGAGTAGGAAAAGGAAATAAAAAATGTTAGAACAAGAGACTTCATGGCAAACTCCTCATATACTTCAGAACTTATATATATATGAGGGTTTTATTTATTGAGTTCCTGCAAGTTCTGCTCCCTGCAAGTTCTTTGACGTATAAATACTTGATGGCATTAGCATCGTGGCCCTGATGATCTCCACATTCTGAACTTTCAGTTCCATTAGTCAAAGTTCCTACTGAAAAATAGAGAATTTCAAAGTCTCTGAAACATCGGCCATTTCCAGATTGCAAAGCTCAGAGAAGAAAACAGAGCTCACTGGTACTGACAATACCATGAACTTCCACATATATTCAACATGGTAAATCAGTTTACTAGAGCAAGAAGCTGCCTGCTATGCTAGGCTGGAATCCATTCTCATTTTCTCAACACGATCACTGGTTCAAAATGGAACAAGATACAACTAGCAGAAAAGATTCGCAGATCCACAGCTCAACTGAACTGTAACCCAAATTTCTAGAATGATTATAAGAAACCTGGAGATGTGACAGTTTACTTCCATTCTCAGTATTCTGAATCGCAAGCAGAACAGAGGAAGATAAAAACAAGAAATTGTCAGAAGAGTCTTTTGGGCAACCACAGGTTTTTCTGAACAAGCAACTGCTTCAGTACCCAACACATCATTTTTGCCTTGTATTCTCCCAACAGATAATAACTGCTTGTGTACTTTCATTACAAGCTGATTCTGCTGCTCTGTAGTGGATGAATGATAAAAAAAGGCCACAACAAGCCTCAACTAGAACACTGACTGCTTTGAAGTTTACATAAAAAGCCAGTATCAGTGGCTGAGGTTAGCAGTTAATGCACTTGGTAGACCCTGGAACCCAACAGTCTTGGTCATCTAAAACAGTGAGTCATTCATGCATCTACAACAACACAGCTGATAACACTACATGGCATGTTTTACTTTGAGCCTATTGATCTTCACCTGGAGGCAAGAGGAAATATGCAGAAAGAAACAGTAACAAAACAAGTGAAAAATCCTTAAATATTAATTACCACCAAAACTACACAAAGGACACTCACTAGCAGTTTCCCCACCTTTGGCTTCTCCTTATGAGGTACCATCACACTATGAGTAGATGTATCAGCATTAGCAAGAAACTGAGCAGCAAGACTCACTAACCTGCTGCTACTCAGACTGTTCTCTGATAAGCAGTTTCAGAAGCTGCTGACACCTTTACAAATTTTTTAATTAATTTATTTTACAAGTATGAACGCATACAAAGAGAAACAAAATCTATTTAAGAAGATTTTTCATCCAGATTCATCAGTGGGATGCCTGAATAAAATGTTGGTTATTTGGTTACCATGTGCACTGCTACATATACAGGTGGCTGAAACACACAACCACAAACACTAAACACATCAATGTAAAGTTGGACAGTTGTTCGCTATGTGTTTCATGACCATACACACCTGTGGTCTACTCTAACAAATGGAAGACAGACACAACAATCTTCTTGAGATCCCTTTCAAGACAGAGAATAATTACAATGAGAATAAGGAAATACTATTTCTCAGACCACAATGCCACTGAGGAATTCACACAAAAAATATACCACAATGGAGTCTAACAGAATACAAGGACACTATCAACAAATTCTGTTGCCCCTAATCTTAGATCACTGAAAGTTTGAAGGCCCTTCATCACCACAGACTTTCCTGCTGTCTAGGCACTGGCTTTTGGTCCCTGAATTGGACAAACTTTTGATCTAATCTAGTACAGCCAATGTTTCTCCAGATCTCCTTATTCCTTGGCCAAATTACATCAGTTAGACTTTTGATCTTACCCTGTTAAAGCATTATGCATTAGGAGTCACACACAGAGGTATCACGTAGTATAGAAAGCACTAACTTTCATTTTCAGTCTCTCTCAACACTCACACAAATGTATCAACTTATTTTTGATTATAATTGTCACTTCCTGAAAAGCAAATGAATTTTCTCCCCTTTTTTTCCTTTGTCTCCACATGCAGGTCTTTTCCTAAAATGCTACTTTTCAGCAACTCAGTTGCGATATTCAGGCTAGTTAGCCTCAAACTGTGGCAAATAATGGAAGTTTAATGCTATAATGACAAAGATTGTGGCATTTCTGCTACAGTAGTTTATGTCCTTTGACATTCGTACAGAGGTCTCTAACAAAACGTAACTACAAACCCTTAAGTATTGTCAGAAGAACATGTGAGAAGACAACAGAATAAACTTAGTTTGCTTGGGTCTCAAATAAACACATCCCCAGCTCCTTTCTCTCATTCCTGCAACTAGAAAGAAGCCGACATCCGCATCCCATATTCCTTTTATTAGCATCTTCTGATTTCAGCCAAATTCAACTCAAAACTTTCAGTGGATGACGGCGGCGGGGGAGGTGACAGGGGAAGATTTGTAGCTGCATGTTTAAGAAAGAAGCTAAATTCATCACAATGACAGGGGAGAGTGTTGGCAGAGATTTGAGCTATTTATTCTTTTAGGAAAATCCTATAAAGAATGACACGAGGAAGCCTCTATCTGCAGTCTTGTTCATCACACTGGTGAGGAGTCCGATAACAGATGTATGCAGTAGTGTGATTTAGTGCCGGGAGCTGGCCCCTGATGTGTATTAATACAGCGGCAAAGCGGAACGAGCCCCTCTTCATCACTCATCTCTATAAAAGAGGTGGAATCTGAGATGGCCCGATGTTCGGCAGAGCAAGCCCATTTGTTCTGCTGACTGATGGAGCCAGCTCAGGCTGTGTCCTTCACCTCCATGGGGCACTCAGGTTGCAAAAAAGGAGATCACTGAAGCAGGACCTGGTCAACAAGTGAGACGAGAGCAGTTGGACTCTGCTAAGAAGCTATTTAAAAGTGAAGAAAGCCAGCGCCGTGTATTTCTGCAGTGACAGGCATGGGCCTGCATTTTGATCCGCCCGTGTTCCACCTTTTGCAAAAGGAATAAGGCACCACAAACAGAAAGAGCTTCTGCAGTGAGAAAATGAGGCTGCCGTGATTCCTCAGGGACAGGAAATTCAGCATATGGCATCTATGCAGTGATGTGTAGGTGTACGAAGGCAGAAAAATCTGCATCTGTCCCACCGATATCCAGCAAGCATAAGATGCTTCAGTTAATTCTGCATTACTGCAGAGTAATTCTGTGTTATTTCTTTGGGCATCAGTAATTCTGCAGTCAGAGCATCTTTAACAGAAATACCACCAAACTTCAGAAATTTCCAAGTTATGTGCCCAGGTTGTGCTCCAGCTGCAACTGAGAGAACGCCGTAGAAAGTCAGCAAGGATGCAGCTTCAGTTACCCAATCACAAGAGCTTCTTTCTGTAAGTACTGTAGAAAACCCTGACCATCTTTTAACGTTGCTGGAGATGTTTCTAAGCACGTTCGAAGACAGAGATCTTTGCCATTTCTGACTATTAATGATTTTGCAGCAGTTTTCTCTCTATGATCAACACAAGCATCTTGTCCAGATTCCAGAGCAACGCTCTCCTTCCTTCGTTTGTAACACTTTATTTTTTCCCACTCCTCCTGAAAGACTATCAGACCTCTATGCTATCTTCCACTGCTGAGTTCCAATCCAGATGCAGATTCAGTTCCGTGAAAAATGTTCATCATGCACTTCATCTAATCAAATATATTTTAGATAATATTTTGAAAGATACAGGCACAGAAATAGAAGCTCTCCCTATAGAATGTAAGCAGCAATGCAGCACAGAAATTGCACTCTGAACTAAAAAACAACAGACAGGTAACAGTGTCTCATAATAATGAGACATGAACATTCATACCGAAAAAACCTGGTATACCAGAACTAAAATTCTGTGGCTACAAATATGCAATTTTATTAATCCTTTCACTACAGAAGTCTGAATACCCTAGCACAAGATACTCAAAAGCTAGAAAAGGACATCCTAAATCAACAGTCAATAACAACATTTTCATTGAGCAACAGATTATTCATTTTCATGTTCTTTTATCTTTAACATAAAACCTTTTAAACACTCTCCAATCCAGATCTCTGGCCTGGAAAGATGGCATAGCTTTCTTCCCTATTTCATTATTCTATTGTCTATCCACCTGCCCTACAATGAAACCCACCAAACATCATTCCTCCTATTAATCTTCAGTTCCATTGGCTTTTATGGTTTTCACATCATCATTTTTCCCATCAGCTCAACCAACTCTTTGTTACTGGATTGTGCACTGTCTTAATGAGCTAGCTGGAAGGACACTGGTCATTTAGTAGCAGGAAAAATGTTTCAAGCAATGAGAGGATATAGAGAAGTCTCCTAAAGTCCTCTGTGTTCTGCATACACACTTTCTCAGATTCTGAAAGATGAATAAACCAGCTTTTTAATCACTACAACCAAAGTAAGAAAAAATGTGACTTTTTTAAGCTCAACAGCAAGACAACTCCAAGAGAATACAGCTCTTCTCACTGAGTGATCACGCAAAAACTGCCCGATTTCTCCTCCTGCAAAGTGCCTTGTGGCACCCTGAAAAAGCTACCAGCTGATGTCAACCCAAAACTGGAGGAACAGTACAGCATGCTGATCATCAAGTGCTGCACAACTTAGGAACTGAGGAAGGAACTCCTTCTTGACAAAACAGATTATTAGCCACCACACAGTGAAGCACTAATTTATGCTAGCTTCACATAGCTGCATTATCAGACCTTTTTGTTAGGCAGCTTTTCATGCTACACAAAAAACACACAACATTTTCTCACAAGTTGCCTTTCTCACTTTTTGTTTTTAGTTTCAAATTGAGGTAATGCTATTTTTCACTGCTCTGACTTTGGCACTCTGCCCAAGAGGGACACGACTTTAGAAATGCTGACACACACACAAATCCAGGCTACCTGACGTTGGGCTGGACATGGAGGCTGCAGCTGGCTTTCGTTTCCTCTTGATGTCCCTTGAGCACGGTGGTCCCAGGTGTACATTTGCTTGCCTACAGAGAAATTAAAACAGCAAATCAAACTCTGTTCCAGTGTCACCTTCCCACAAGATTCTGGCTGATCATCTCCAGCCCTCCTCTGCCTCAGTCTGCCCCAGTAACCAAAATGAATCAAAGGCTTCCCAGGGAAGTTTTCCTCACACCTTTTGTTATCATACAATTAGGCTTCCATTTCTTTAAGAGCGCAAACCCATAAACTGAGCAGAATAATTACTGTTTCCTAGCATTTAAAGGATATGGAATAGTAATCACTTTTAAATAACTCTTTTGCAAAAGTAAAGACATGATCAAGCAGTGATATGACACACCCTATCATTATTTCTGCACAAGTTTAAAAAAAAGGCTGCAAAATTGCCTGGAAGAAATTACATTTGCCCACTTATTCAGGAATTATTTTACTACATACATATATTCAGAGCTGTAGAGAACATCTCAGGATATACCTATAGTCCGAATGACTACAAAAGTAAGTTCATAAATTTAGTTAGAAACTCAAAACTTTCATGCATTTTCAAAATTAAAATTTCCTTATAGATGATACAATGAAAACAGCTGAATCTGGCTTGCAATATTATAGACTTTCTGACACCTGAAAGAGAATGAAGAGGCATAAACTGTCCCAGCCACACCAGCTTTGTCAGTTAAGAAGAAACCTGCCTTATTAGGAGCGGCTCAAATAGAGCAACTCCTCCAACTTCTACATGTTGGAAGAAAGGAAGATTCATTCAGAAAAGACAGCCTGGAGCAGAAAAAAAAAAAGAAAAAAAAAATCAGCCCAGAGCATCTTCTCATTCTACAGAATGTTTATCCAAGCGCAAAAAACTTTCACAAGTTTTTCTACAAGATAACATGAGCAAGAGATCATTGCTTCATATTTCCATACCAAATTCTTCTTTTAAAAAAAAGATGTATCTGTAATATCATCTAATACAATTTAGGAAGCTGAATTTATACAACTATGAAATTTGCTGCTGTACAACTGTACAGAACAGTGCAGGGAGCACACAAGAAATCCACGTACAAGTCAAAATTACCAATTGTTTGAATGCTGCTGGGCCTACCTACTTACCTTCAACAAGTATGCAGTCACAAAATAAGAAAGAAAAAACAACAAAATAGCTACCATTCTGCATTCTCAACTGAAATTCCCAAGTTCTACATGATTTGTCATCTTAGTTTGACATTAAGGCACAACTTGAATTTATTATTTTTTTTTTTTTTAACTTGTATGAAGTTTCACCAAGGGCCAATTTTTCAAATCATTTCTAGGAGCTCTTATCAATATAATGAGGCAGAAGTCTCCTTGCAACATGAACTAATGGCTTTCAAAAATACCAGCACACCTGGAGACTGCACATGCAAATCCCACCCTTCTACACATAAATGACTAACTTGTAAGTTAACCTACGTAGGCTAAAAGTTGCTTTTGTATATAGTCGTAATGGTGGCCATACAGTATTTTAGCACGCTCTTAACAATGTATTCTCAAATATTTAAGCACACATAAATAAGGAAAAGATAGACTAATTCAAGTGGAACTTCAGGTTTTTGATTCAGTATTACAAAATAATACTACTGACTAGATGACTAAGTAGTTATATATGATAACCCAAATCATTATTACATCATAATAGAAAGGTTAACTTAATTTTATGAGCTTACCCCAATTATTAGCCAGCTGATCTTTTTTGAAGACTCACTACATACTACAGAGCAGGTATGCACAATCGTCTCCAGGGCACTTCATGCAGTTTTTCCCACTTCACAAATGTTAGAGCTAGATTTAGAATAAGAGCTCCTGGTTCTCAGATCCATGCTCAAACCACACCTATCCTTACCTCACAATTACAAAAAAAGAGTAAGAAAAATGAAAAAGGGAGAGAATCTCATAATTGTCTCTCGTACTGAAAATAAAGGCACACTGTACTCCAGCTGGAGACTAGTAGCAAGGACACTGAAACCAGCAGCCCTGCCTCTAACATACAAAGGCTTGGAGTTATAAATAGTCACCATCACACATATTTCATTCAGGTTTATCCCTTATTGATCACCCACGCTCTAGTTAGTAAATCAGGAACCTATTGATTACTCAGTAGCTCTGACTGCCCTGGTGGTAAAAATGTCATTTTCAAGTGGTTGGTGTACTTTACAGGCACTGTAAATCTGCATACAGGGAACCTCCAGGTGGTAGATACTTTGGGAGAGGATGAAATGAAAGAATGCATACAGGAATGATATACCTCATTAAAACACGGGCAGGAAGGGTTCCTGTTACAAATCATGAATTGTTCATTTTCTGGTAGATACCACACTATTGGTATTATATTGGTAAGAGAAGAAATTGGCAAATCCCAGTTGTCTTAGTTTCAGCTGGGACAGATATTACCCTCTTGCTGGTATGGTTCTGTGTTGTGAATTTAGGATGAGAACGATGTTGTTAACACAAATGTTTTGGTTTAGTCCTAGAAGTTTTCAGCTTCCTGTGTTGCCCTGACAGCGATGGGCCAGGGGCACACAAGGAGCTGGGAGGGGACACAGCCAGGACAGCTGACCCACACTGGCCAAAGGGATATGCCATACCATATGGTGCCATGCTGAACAATAAAACGGGGATTTGGCTGGAGGAACTGACTGTGCTTGGAGACTGGCTGGGCACTGGTCAGCAGGTGGTGGGCAACTGCACTAGCAATTTGTATATTCTTCTACCGTCATCATTATTACTTTCCCTTCATTTTCCGTCCTATTACACTGTCTTTATCTCAACCCACAAGTTCCACCTTTTTTCCAATATTCCTCCCATCTCACTGTCATGGGGGAAGTGAAAGAATAGCTGTGTGGTGCTGAGTTGCCTGTCGGGTTAAACCATACCAGTTTATCAGCAAACTCATAGGAACAGCACTGCCAGCAAAGTAAGGTAATGGATATGCACAGCACACCGTCTCACAGCAGACAGATGTTAACTATAAAGTGTGAAGAATCTGTGTCATGATGCAACCATGAATTAGTTTTTCAGAAAATGTAGATTTTAACAACTCCTCCAAACAGGTTAAAAATAACTCTGAGGTAGAACTGAACAGGGCCAAGAGGAAAGGATAACAGCAAATGCACATTGTAGCATTGTCACAAGCCTCCTTGTGAAGAAGTCAGAGGTACCAAGCATTGTGTGACAGATTTGAGCCTAAACTGAGAAAACACAACGGCACTTAATCTGATCTTACTGGCTTTCTATTTCCTCTGCTAGGCTTCTATATTTTGTTGAACACTGCACGAACAGTAACAAGAAAACTAGTGGACAGTGGCTGGTGATCATAAGAAAAAAAAAATTGCAGTGCTAAATCACCATTAAATCTGCTAGTCAACCAGACACTAACATGGAAATCAACCTGTCTAGAGAGAACCAAAATTCTGCTCCAGGAAGAGAAAAACAGAACACACCTGGAGAGACAAAGCAGGATCCAAAATGCAGCTTCCCTGGTAGCTACAATATATCCAATACATACAGTAACACCACAGCTTCTTACTGACAGGAGCTGGCAAATGAGAAGTAACACGTTAGAAACAAATGGTTTTATATAAAAAATCTATAGTTTCCTTCTAAACATGTCTATATGTATATTTTAATCACAAGCTAAGGAATTATCCAGGAAATACGGATTTATCTTTTGCTCAAGGTACATGGTGATTCTACATGCATCTCACACTGGAGAAAAATCAGGCTTTGCTCTGCACAAGGCTGGGATTTGTTGTTATCTTTAACGTGTCAGAAGGATTTTGAATGTTTCCTTGCTTCCAGTTTCCAGATAGTTATTATATAACTGTTTGTTTGTTTAAATTAAGTGTAACTGTATATACTGGACTGCTACCTCACTCCTACAGATCAAAGTGACTGCATGCTGGACTGTCAGAATCATACAAGCTTGCCACTGTCATAGATATAAAACCCAGAAAATTGTAGGGTTTAGGACTGCCAAGCAATACAATCCACGAAAAACAACACAAAGCACAAGCAGTCACCAGTTCACAATGAATCTAACTGAACAGAATTAGGTCCTTCAAACCCTCTCAGTCTGTAAAATGCTGTCCTCTTAAAACTCAGAGTAAAATGCCTCAATCTCAGAACAGAAGTCTTTGAAAACATCCTGCAAAACTAGCTGCAACAGTGTGTGGCCTTTTTGGAAATAGGTGGTGCATCGCACACTTGGGGGTGTACATCTCTTACTGTAATCTCATATTATTCAGTTTCTCTCCTGACAACCTCTGGAAGAAGCAAAACAAGTTCATTATATAGACAGTATTAGGTAGCCATTAATCTACTGTCACACAAACAAGGGGTGCTATTATCCTCATGTTAAAATAAACATTCAGCAGAGACAGCACCTAACAAGGGTACTACTGCTAAAAAAAAATGCCACACAACCCAAGTGCGGCTGCTGAGACGCTATATTGCCAGCAAACACAGGCCAAACGAAACATTCTTCCTGTGAATCTGGAAGCATTACCTGAGGTTTATGGTGGCACAGAGGAATTGCCAGGTCATGGCATGGATCAACGGTTGAGCACCGGGTGAGAAGGTGTGGCCAACCCGGGGAGCTCAGGTACAAGCAATACACCTGAAAGACCAGAAGGGTTGGAGCCTGGATCCACCCCTCTTCACCCTCACTTAAGGGTTAGCAGCCGAAGGAGCAGCATCTCTCCAGATAGAGGTTGCACTCCTCTTGAGCCACTGCTGGTCACAAGAAATGAGCTAATTTTCCTTCTTTGTTATCTTCTATAGCTTTACAGTACATGTATCTCAGTAGAAGGTATTATCGTTACCTTCTTTTGCTACCCAAGTGGCTTCACAAAATTAAGAGTAGGAGCAGAATTTCTCCTCCTCTTTGAAACTACAGACTCAGATGGGCACCAAAGTTTGATCTGCACTTAACTTTTGTAAATCAATACAAGTCTTGTGCATAAGAGAGTCTCCTCTGCTCTGCAGAACCTCATGGGACAACTTCTAGAGCAGATTTCCAGATTCCAAAGACACTACAAGTTAGTTCACTTCTTCAATCATCTGAATCTAATAAGCCTTCATGCAGCAATGCTCTGTTCCCCTATGCATTCTAATCACGTAGCAGTTTCATTCACTAAAGTTTGCATACAGTGAACAGAAAGGAACACATTTTTTCAATCATTACTCAAGTAAGCATTCTAAGTAGAGATTATGTGATCCCATGTATTGTATTCTCTCTTTTCATATAGATCTATACAACACGGGTTTGCCAGTAAGAGCAGATACTTAATACGTGCCTGACCTGAGTACACAGATCTGGCAAAAGCAATATACTTCATAGCAGAAGAAAGCAGTAATAACTAAACAAGATGCTGAAACCAAGGGGAACTCATTTATTTTTCACTCTGGAGAATTAGAATTCACCAAAATGGAAGCATTAGGCCTTAGACAACTGATGCTAGACTGCTGTTTGTTGCATGCCCGTCAGAAGAATTCACTTATATCCCCAACTGGAATATTAGTAACAAAGGAAGACATGGAAGTGTTCTGGCTAAATGAAGAAAAAAAAGAAAGGGAAGAATGATACCTAAAGCAGCTGATGCATAAACATACATATAGACATCTCAGGAAGATGAAGATGTGTGGATAGATTGCACGGAATAAACTGGATACTGTCCTGACCAAGTGGGAGAGCATGAAATTGTGAAAATTCATTCAATCCTTCAGCTACCTCAGGAAAGGCCTGACCCACTTGCAAGCAATCTCTATATTTCCATATGCTTGGATAAGAGGCCAAAACACCAGGATCTCTGTACAGATACAACAGAATGAGGTTTGCATAGACACGCACATTTCTAGAGCTGGAATTGCAGACGTTCCTCAAATCTCCAACTGTATCACCTACTTGCCATCTCACCGGGCACTGACATCCACTTTTCTTAAGACATTAGTTTTCACCCATAACCCTAATTTCAAGACTAAGCAAACAATAAATGAAATTAGGGACAATTTATTGCCTACCCTCACTTCTAATTCTACCTGTTTTACAACTCAAATTGAAGGGAACATTGGTTCTAGACTCTTCTGGAACTCACCCTGCCTCAACAGAATTACACCCCACGAAACAACAACCTATCACATTTTTCCACTGACAGATTCACTGACTAGCCAAAGTCTAATAAAATATTCTGCTTAAGCCTGTACAAAATTGTATCAAAACCAGCGTTGCCAGCAGGAGCAGAGAAGTGATCATCCCTCTGTACTCAGCCCTGGTGAGGCCACACCTTGTGTACTGTGTTCAGTTTTGGGTCCCTCACTACAAGAAAGACACCGAGGTACTGGAGATGTCCAGAGAAGGGCAATGAAGCTGGTGAGGGGTCTGGAGCACAGGCCTTATGAGGAGCTGGGACTGTTTAGTCTGGAGGAGGGGAGGCTCAGAGGTAACCTTATCGCTCTCTACAACTACCTGAAAGGAGGTTGTGGTGAGGTGGCAGTTGGCCTCTTCTCCCACGTAACTAATGATAGGACTAGAGGGAATGGCCTCAAGTTGTGACAGGGGAGAGTCAGGTTGGACTTTAGGAAATACTGCTTCTTTGAGAGAGTGGTCAGGTGTTGGACTGGGCTGCCCAGGGATGTGGGGCAGTCGCCAAGCTTGGAGGGGTTCAGTAAATGTTTAGACGTTGTACTGAGGGACACGATTTAGTGGGAAATATTGGTGATTGTTGGACTGGATGATCTCAGAGGTCTTTTTCAACCTTGATAATTCTATGATTCTATGAAAATCCTCTTCAAGTGGAGTTCAAGATAACAATTCTTTTCAGACCACTCTTTCTCCCAGAAAGGTAAGTGGGTAGAAAGGAATGAAGGGAGGATCACTTGGGCTGTCCATGCCACTCTCGTCTTGCTTGCTTTTAACAGCCAGCATCGTCAAGCAGAAACCTTAACAGACAAGACATGATTAGCAAACGCTTTGTGCTCTTAAAGGAGAGTAATTATAGGCATGTGAAAAAAGGAAGAGATCCCTGAGGTACTCTTACTTGCATGCCTCCCGAGAGGCAGCAGGGCCATTAAAAATTCCATGATGAAGAGGAAAAACAGCCTGGGAACAGCCAGGAGGCAATACAGCAAATTAATACACCAGTTGTCCCTTGGGAGGGCTGCAAGAAAGCAGGAAACTCTCCTTGCTTCACAAAATAAAATTATACCACTAATGATAACAGTCACCACACACACAAAACTGCTTCTAATGATGGGTGTGAAATTCCCAGCGCTACGCACACACTTTGAATGAATCTCTTCTCATCACTGATATAAAGCAAGAAAGGTAATCTTGGAAGTGTACAATTCACACAGCCATTCAGACAAGACTTCCCAAAGAACATTCCACACAGAATCTCCTTGACAATGAAAAGCCTTTCCTGAACACCTCTATCTGTGCTCAGGACTTTGGCTAACAGCTTTGCCTAAATGAAGCACTGCGTGACCAATCACGTGCTGCACCTCGAGATGAAGTGCACCAAAATCTACCACAGAGGCAAAGAAAACGCTTCCATGGCATAGAACAGGCTCCAGCTGGTAGTTACACATCCACTGGTTAGTGGGCATGGTAGAGAGTGGCTGGCAGCTGGACCAGGTGATCTTCAAGGTCTTTTCCATCCAGAACAATTCTGTGATTTGTGATAGAAGGAATTCAACAGAAAGGTATTTTTCCACTGCACAGAGGGCATGAGATTAAAGAAACTGGATATCCATAACATCAAAACAGGTTCTTCTCTAAAACATTTCACATTGCTCTCAGGACAATAGCCTTCCCCACCATATTCCGACACATTTCTGAGTAGAGTTTCTCCAGGACCAAATGCAGGCTGACAGAACTTGCTAAAGAGCAAGCTATAGGAACTGACTCCATCCATGAAAAGAGAGGAAAAGTAATTGGGAAACACCTGAAGAACAGCTCCTGTTAAGAGAATGTTCCTGTGAAGGAGTCAATTTTCCTCTGTGCTCCTGGCAGCATCTCTATGTTAACATCTTGCACTGGAAAGCTCACTCATACATGAGACCATATACCATTTTTTAATTCTTACCATAGTTTTGCACTCCCTCCTCCCCAAATTCTTTCACACATTAATAATATTTCACAATATAATAAGAAGCTACTTTTTCAAACAACAGATACTTACAAAAATCCACTCACTGCTGGAATGGAACAAACTACTTCCCTATCAACATTCAGTAACGAATCATTAGGATTATGTCAGCCACTTATTCTCTATAGGAAGGAGCCAAGCTCACACCGATAGGATATATACATACAGTAAATATAAACAAATATGATCACTCCAGCTTCAGAAACATCTTGTCACAATCAGTGGCTTTGGAAAAGGCCTTCACTGATCATTATAAAGGGAGACAGTTTGCCCTGTTCAAATTTGAGAGCTGTCGAGATCCCCTTTCTGAAGAACGAACAGAAAACAGTTGGTCTCCCCTGTAACTGTTTCACAAAGTGAAACACTCAAGGCACAAGAAAGGTTACCTTCACTGCAAATGAAGAGACCAACCAATCTTCTTGCTTCACAGGCACTAAACATCCCCAGACTGGTGCAAAAGCACCAACTTGCTTATGCACAACCTTCCAAACTATTTTTGTTCTCATCCATATGAATGTTTAAGAGCTGATTTCTCTCCCCCCCAAACCTTTTTAGCTTTAGCATGCTGCCTACAGCAGCATGAGGTCATGGTGCGGTATCACAAAATTCCCTGCAGAAGCCAGAGGGAGGAGAGGCTTTGCTGGGTAGATGCCAAGCTTTTGCTCAGACACACACAACCTCAGTACATTTTTCATGCTCTATTTGCTAATTAACAAGGGGAAAAAAAAAAACCATGAAGCTGAAAGTCCAGACGGTTCTTTCAGATTTGTTCCTTTGTACAAGCACGTGAGCAGAACTGTGTCCCAAGCAGGACCTTGCTTCCTTGTAAAGTGGAAGAGCTCAAGGGCACCTTACCTTTAGATAGTCACCTGCAGCACAAGAACAGAAGTCACTGCCAAGGACAACTCTTGGATTTAATTTAGGATTATTCAGCAGAAGGTGCCTCAACAGCAAGTTAACCCCAACCATGCAAACTCAAATATACCTCAACATTTGGGCAAATGCTACAGGAATGCAGAAAAATACCAAGCCCTTGGGAGTCACCTAATCTTGTTCTGATTTTAATACTGGACAGTAATACTGTACCCATTCATACCAAAGCAACAGAGTTGCAGCAACTGAATGCACAAGCAAGAACAGATTACATCTGTTTGTAAAAACACAGTATGTCCTGCCTAGGTGCCTTCAATACACTCTAAGTGCCTACAGTACTGAGTGTGCCAGATAATCTGCACTGGTATGTTCTATGCTAAGTTTGAACACAGGTCGCCTAGGGAAAAGTGCACTAACTTCCATGCCTGTGACAACTGTTCAGACTGCATAGTACTGATGAAGATACACATGGAAGGGAACCAAGACAACCCAACGGAGCAGAGAAAGGGAGTTACCTGGCAGTGCAGTGTGCTGGTGAGCATCTTCGGTGGGAAGCATCAGCAAGCACATCCAGAGAGTACAGAGGAGATAATGGATTGAACTGGAAAGTCAAGAGATTTTATTTAAGCAAACCATTAAAAGAAACAGTCTCCAGATACAGCTGCTCAGACCTATTCCCTACAGCTGTTCATACAGCATAAGAACACCTCTCTGAAACATCAAGGGATGAGGTTAGATGAGAACTGACTCTCAGTTCAGACAATGGCCTTGCACAGGGTGCAAATCTCATAACCATCTTCTCCCAGCAGACAGCCCTACAAGCACACTTCTTTTTCAACTCACATTATTGGAAATGCTGATTGACTGAGAGCATGCTCAAAGAGCTCTATTGCTGCACATGAGTAAAAAAATCCATCTCCCTCTAGTGAAGCTCCTTGTCCACATTCATATTGTAGAATGAAAACTTAATGCTATGACTAAGGAGAGCACAGAACTTCCCAACAGTCTCAATATTCCCCTATATTCACACATGTCACTGAAACAGATCTCTAAAAGGCTCAGGTCCACCAGGGTCTGCTCACAATGAGCTCAAAATTCATTCCAAAGCAAGTGAGCTGCTCCTCTCAGTTACAAGCTTTACTTGCAAACTGCTTAAAACAATTTTCTGAAATCATGTGTGGTCAGGCTAATCTTACATCCTTTGTACGGCATACACTGACAAATCCTGAAGCCATCAAGCCTGTGAAAGACAGTTTATTGTGGAAGATGCAGCCCTACATTTTTTTAAGGGATGGGAAAGACATGGAACAATCTACTCAGTGTAGAGAGCAAACCTAGCTCAATATGCAAATAGATGGCTTAGGCTAGTAGTTGCCCTAGGGTGTCCACATTACAGTTCCATTCAATGTCTATTTCTTTATAATTCACACCACAAGCAGGAAAATTCATTTCCATCTGTTTTGCAAAGTGCTTGACTGATTTCCAGAATGTTTGCTCTTATATTACTAGGATTACTGACGCATTTTTAAATAGGGAAAATCCACAGCTGTAGCAACTCTTGTCATCAATGTTATATGGAAGCCTAGAATTCAGTATTAGGCCTTTATCTTCAAACTTTCTGATGCACTACAAAGCTTCTGTTTTCAGTGAGCTGCTCCTTAAATTGGGCTATTAGTTTACCATCAGTGAAATAATGCTGCAGCTGCACCATAGGGGAGAATCATCAGTACCTCTCTGTAGCTGAAGCAAGTTCAGTTATGAAAAATAAAACTAATTTATATTGGTCATTTATAAGCTGAGTTATCTCTCTTATCTTTAACAACATAAAAGTGGTATGTGAAATGCTGTCATTAATAAGAAATGCACAGTTGCACAAAGGCCATAAAATTATCTCTTTGCACAAAGATTTAAAAATAATTTCTTGCCATATGTGTATCTGTAGTCACCTAGAGTGTAAAACAATGTTTGGTCCTAGTGTTCACTAACCAAAAGTCAACTAGCAATAGAACAGAAGGGTAGGAACACCATTACAGCACTACCCTGTAAGTGGAAGATCTTTTTTGCTAGCCACTATCTGGAACCTGGAGTCTTACATCATGAATAAAACAGCCTCCTACCACTGAAGGTATATAAAATTTACAAAGGAAGAATACAAAAGAAGTGCCTACACCACAGATTCATTCACTTAAAAGAGTGCCCATTCATTTCTTTCTATTTCCTGTTACATCTGCTATTTAATTACAGCCAGATAACAATTTGTGTTTTTAATTTTTTCCCCTTCTCTGTTGATGAGACTATCAGGAAGGAGCTTGAGCCAAATAAGGCAAAACAAAGCATGTGAAAAATGTTCTAATTATCATGGAATTCTGTGAGGCCAAAGTTTCTCCTGACAAGAGTCATTCTCCCTCCCACAAATTATTGGAGAGGAAGGCAAACACTAACCTGAAACACCGGGACAACAAAAGGAGCCCCTGAGCTACTCAGACAACATAATGCCAGAGACATGGGTTGCACTCAAATCCAGAAGACAACAGTTACCAAAACAAAAAGGGACAGAGCTACTGGAATAGGCTGCCCAGAGATGAGGTTGACGCCCCATCCCTGGAGACTTTCAAGGCGAGGCTGGACCAGGCCCTGGGTAACCAAACCTAGTTGTGCACATCCCTCTTCATTGCAGGGGAGTTAGACTTGACGATCTTTAAAGATCACTTCCAGCTCTAAAGGTTCTGTGATTCCACATTACCTCATGTGCTAAGGCCACGGTGTGAGGGAAATCAGAAGCCAGCATTTTGTTCTTTCTAGAGAGAAGGAAACCAAGAAAATAAAAAAGGTAGAGCATAGACAGCTTACCTGGTTGCGATCTCTCTTCCCCATTGATGGTAACCAAAAACTGGAAGGAGGCAGAGTTGGAAGGGCAGGTGGGAGCCATGCCACGGAAGGAATGAACATTGAGGGGAAAAAAGAGGATGAGGATGAGGAAAAAAGGGCAAAGGAAGAACAAACACGGAGGAAAAAAGAGAGATTAAACATCACTATTAAAAACAACAAATGCCAAATCCAAGTAAGAAAACTGAGGACTGACAGCTGGTGAAGGCTGGACCCACTGCATTACAGGTGGAGAGGAGCTACATCTACCTAATTACAGCCCCACAAGAACAGCATTAGAGGGATGCCAAGGGACAGGCACCATCTCTATTTCTATTGCTGACTCTAATTTTAAAACACAGTTTGGGGAAGGAGACATAACACACCCAAGAAAGAGAAAGCAAATTCACTACTGCCTTATCAGCATCGTTTCTGCAGTCACAAAAAACTGACTGCAACCAAAAGGGCATTTGAGCAGCTTCTGCATACTGGGGCAGCCTACTAACAAAAGGAGAGTCAGCGATCACAAAAAAGAAAACAGAAAAACTGTCAGTAGAGGACTGTCTCCCACTCAGCAGTTGTCTGTATTCTTTATTTACCACAAAATTCTTCACTCCCTTCAGTCACAGAAGGGAAGAGGATCCCAAAGTTCTTCCTCCCCTCCCAAAACCTTACACAACAGCTGTTAAGCGCCTTACTCTTTCTGGCGTGGATCACTAACATGACCTAGCCTCTCAGTGCCCACAGTGCTGATGGAGGTCTCCTGAAACACAAAGAGAGGTAAAAGGTTGCAGACTCATGCAGAGAGCAGTCATGGTTTACTGCTGCTAATAAAAACAAACATTGCTGTACCAGCTCAGTCTCAGCTAAACATCCTCTCCTTTTAGAACCCCAACTGAAGGCCAAAGACCATTTTGGTTTTATTTTATTATTGTTATTGCTGTTTTTTAATTGTTTTAGTGACTACAATTGCTTGCACAGGGGTGCACCAAGGACTGGACCAGCACAAAGCATACAGCACAAGGACACAGTTAAGAATGGGGAAACTGGAATCAGTTTACACTAGTCAGCTGGGCCACATGCAGGCTGAGAGACAGAATACTACAATATCTTACTAAAAAGAATGTTCATCACAAAACTGAATTCAGTCTCTCCAGCCAAAGGGGAAAGGGATCCATCAAGTACAGGTGAAAGAAACAAAGAGGAAACATGAAGTTCTCCCTCTCTAAAAGCAGCAATTTAGTAGAAGGGCATCTAACAGCTAAAGGAAAGGTGTATCCCAGGAGAAAGGGCTTACTCTGCAAGCACATTTTTTTTTTCTCTGACTGATGCTGCCTTGTGTTATGTGCTTGATAATGGCATACACACATAGCCTGACACAGCAACTGTTCACATCTGCATAGCAACTGCATCAGAAAAGAGAAGTGCTTTGCAGAATGTCTGAAAATGAGGATAAAGAATGCACAGGTAAGATTCTCCAGAGCTTCTGCCAGGTTACATAGGCAAAAAACATTCGAAGTTCAGGGGGAGTAGTAACAGCAGGGGTGAAAGATGGGCTATTTGTTACAGCAGGAAAATTATTAACTTAAAGTGCAGTAATGTTTAAATTTACGGTTTATTACTGTGTAAATTACAAGCCGTACTTTTGATAATTAGCAGCTCGCTGGCGGGGAGCTCTGAACGAAACTCATTATTTATGATTACAATTTAGAGAGAGATGGGGAAGGGGGAGCAGTGACCTCCACTGCAAATGACAAAGATCCCTTTAAGGTGATGAAGATGAATTAAACAAGTAAATATTATCTTTCTCATTTGGATCATTAGAAGTGCTGGCAATAGACCCAGGTGGCCTGAGGAATCTACCCAAAGCTAGTCTCTTGCCAGCTGATAATTCATATTTTAAGCCCCTGTTATAACTAAGCAAGGTGAGTGGAAGGAAGAAGGGGCAAACAAGGATCTCTCAAGTGTGACAACAGTTTCTGAGGAAGAAATCACACTCACCTAGAAAGCAGACCCATGTGACACTCCTTAGAGATAAACAAACTCTCTAAAGCCAGCCAACTAAGAATATAAGCCACTACATTCAAGAGCACATCTCAGTAAAACCTAGCACAGGCCACAACCTCCACCCTCATTAACATCTTTCATAGAAGACAACTGCACTCCACACTTCAAGATTCAGACCAGATGCCTGCCTCTTTTAGACAGGTATTTGCCAAGTATCATTTATTCTTTTAAGAACAGGATGAGCTTTTTTTTTTTTGCTGTTTACCCTACAAATAAAAGACCTGGTCAGTGGCTTTGGGTAACACCGCGTATACCTACAATTTCACCCTCTTTCACTTCAGAGTCAGCTTTCTGCCCTTGTAGGTGTTACTAGTACAAAAAGGTCTCATGCCTCATCATTTTGCCCTACATTCTGTCTAACTCTTCTTCTATCATTCATCACCAGACCTCCTTTTGTATCAATTTTAGCACTAACCAACTCTCTTTGACCCATTACATCTGTCTTAAAATCTATATTCTCTCAGTCAGCTTCCAGCAATCAAAGCAGTTTCACCAAATGGAAGAATTTATGAAATAAAAACGTACAGTGCCCCCTTTCTGCAGGAAAGGGCCCATGTACTAACTTTGAATAGTACTCTAGTTCTAATCAGCACTGGAAATAAAGAGGTACTATGTTGCAAAGGGCAATACCTTGCCAACAAGCCTCCTTCGACCTTTCCGCAGACAGCGGGCAGCAGCTCCTGGAAGGCGGTTCAGGCGAGCGTGAAATCCTGAAAAAAAAATAAAAATCAAACACATGAAAATTGAGGATTATTCCCAGTAAAACAGCAGGAAAAATAATCGGTTTAGTGGTCAAATCAATATTTCCACCTCTGTTTCTCAATAGTAGATATGCCTTTTTATTGACAAACCAAAATCTTTACTTAACAAAAACCAAACTATAAACAGAACAGAGGGACTCTGAAGGATAAGTTCTTTGACATCTTCTCCACATCATTACAAAACACAGATCATCAAAAGCATTTTACGTTGCAGCACCTATGAGTGAAATTTACCCTTACCATCACAGCAGAAGATCAAAAACACCTTATTCCTTATGGAACTCACCTCTTTGAGCTGGTCGTGAGGGCAAGAGAAATGTGGAATCTGAGAGCTTGTCCAGGCCTGAGTCAATCCGTTCCACTTCAGAACGGTGGTCAGCTCCCCACTTGGGAAGAAGGTTGGGGACAGTAAATCCTGGGACACACTCTCCCTCATAAAACCAATCACTCTGCTCATCATCTCCTAAATAAACAGATTGAAATTATCCACAAGAAAAAACAACGTGCCCTGTGACTGTCCCACACACTACTACAGGTAGGCATTTTTGGATGTAGAACAACAGCTGAAGTCCATTAGGAATTCACTCCTGAAGAACCTTGTATTTGTATTCTGTTTCAATCATTCTGTGACTATGGGATATCACTAAATGCTTTAAATTATCCAACTCGGTCTACACAATTTCCCTACAGAACAAAGCCTTCTTTATAGACCTGCCTAGGGCAGCTTTAGCACTCTGTTGTGGACGCATCTCATCAACCTTAGTTCAATGCTGTGTGATGTCTAACGCACATCTATTTCTGTCACAGTAATTACTTCAGAGAAAGAGAAGGCAGTCATTTGGCACACTGTATAGGCAACCACAGGAAAAATCTCACAACAGGACAGCAGGCTCGCTGTTTTGGATAAGCAAAAGGAACATAGTCACTGATGAAACAGATCTCCTAGCACAGTAGCTAACAGGAATAAACAACGTTCTCAGAACCACAATCTTCCCTGCAAAAGTAGAGCACCAACAACAGAAGTAATTACGAAGGTCTCCACAAAGCATGGCCACTGTAATTAATATAGCTGCAGTCTTAATAGTGAACTGCCTTACACACCATTCATGGTAAACCTGCTGGCCAAAAAGCCCCTGGAAGTAGCACACGAGCAACATAAAAAAAAAAAAAAAAGGAAACACAACAAAGAAGTTCTTTATGATCCCAACTGAGAAACAGCACTGTTTAATTGCAAAGTACTTCATCGTGCCTTAAAATACTACTAACACACCTGACCTAGGGAAAACATTTGCCTACCATTAAGACTCAGGTATTTCCAGTCACTCTCCTTTCTCTCTTAACCAACTCACATTATCTGTGACTGAACTCCGTTTTATCTTCAAAAAGAAAAAACCTTCATGCTGGTAAAACTCTTGCAATCTTACATGTAACAGAAAAAGCAGCACCCATAACCAACTCCAATCATTAATAGCTAGGACAGCCAGAACACCTCCTCCCAAAGCTATAAGCATGTTTCATCAACTGACGTATAATCATATTTATGCACATAAACATACACACACACACCCCACACTTCCACCTACCTTTAAGCAAAAACCAAGTAAGGTTGTCTAGTTCTTTTTAAGTGACCATACTACATATGAAAATATCCCCAAACTTTTGGCTCTATGAGCATAGCGCACCTCAAATCACTTCTTCCACAAGACAAACATTAACAATGAAGATCATATGCTGATACTTCTTCAAATTTCACAACAAGAGATTCATTTAACAAAAACGTGCAATAAAATTATAAACTAGGACCATTTTCCACTCACTGAAACATACTGGAAGCTGGAAAACATCTTGGCCAGCATAAACTACTTTACTGCATAAACAGTTTGAGCAGGCAGAGGTGATCATAAACTTCTTACAGGTATGCATATGTGCAAACATGCACAGAGCCTACACCAACATTGCCTTCAGTGATGAGCTAAAATTTCAACCTTTCAGTCAACACACAATGCCATCGTCTGATATGTAAGTGCTCACTAACTTCAGCTCTCCCAGCAGAGTTAAATGCAAAAACAGGGGATGAGAGATTTTTTTTTTTTCTGTTGCTCTTGAAGAACAGAATACTGAAAATCGTTATTTCTCAGCAAAGGGCAAAGCTGATCTCTGAAATTCCTACCCTAGGCAAAGTGTTAGAGCCACCTCAGGTCACAACTACACACCTCAGATCAGCCCTACAGCCTAATATAATCAGAAAAAACGTACACATATTTGCTAGCATCATGTTGCCCCTCACCCAGACACTTGGGTCAGTAACAAGTGGAAGCAGTATTTCTTACCGAGTTTAGCACTCACATATTCCCAGGAGAGATCTCATCCAAATTACAGCTTTTGACATATGACAGAATAGACATCAGCACAAGCTGCACAGACTTACAAATCAATCTCCAGGGTCATACCCCACCTGCTCCAAATACAACAGTCCCATGCCTACTGCAAGTGCTTTCACACTTACTTCTACCTTATCTCTCATAAACTGAACACTTCTCACTGATAAATAAAATCAGCATTCGTTCCACACCCAAAAGCCCTAAGAAACCATTTCTCCAATAGACCTTGAAGATACTAGGCTCAACTAATACACACAACAGCAATGCTCTTCTTAGCACAGTTCTTTAGATGACTTGATAGTACTGATTATTTTGGAGTTGTTTCTTCCTTCCCATTGGGAAAAAAAACCAACAGATAGGGCTCTAGTGGTAACTAGATAACAATTAAAACATCTATAGAAAGACACTGTGAATTTTACTTTTTTTTTTACTATGGAGAGCTTTAAATTTCTCTTGTCTTTCTAGGCCTTGCCATAATAGTAGTTCATTGGGGTTGGGTTTTTTTGGTATACTAAATGTTATAGATCTGATATGAACGTGAGAAAGAACATTTCTTTACAGTGTGACGGAGCACTGGAACGGGCTGTCCAGAGAGGTTGTGGAGTCTCCTCCAGAGATATTCAAGACCCACATAGATGCTTTTCAGGCAAACTACTACAGGGGACCCGCTTTATCAGGGGTTGGTCTAAATGATCTCCAGAGGTCCCTTTCAACACCTATGATTCTGTGATATACAGGAGTGTACTGCTACCAAAGCTGTACCTTTATGACCCTCAGATCATTTTGATAACTTCTGGCACCTCACAGCCACTGGACTTTTACCCACATTCTCTTCCCTGTCTGGCTTCAAATTCAGATCTTTCTTTGGATCTGGCAAGGGAAATTCCCCATAACATGAGGAATATTTCAGGACAGTTGTTACCTTGGCGGCCCTCATCATTGGTAAACAGTCCGGTATCACTGCTGCTGCATACACTGCTCGTTTCACTGGAATAAAAACAAACAAATGAAAAAAAAACATTGTTACAACACCAGCAAATACCAAACAAACATTTTACTAGTTTATCTGAGCTCATAATACTTTACATCACAGAAATTGGGTATCAGTGCATTCCGTATACATGGCTGGGTCTAGCATGTGTCATGGTGGCTCCCTGTCAAATCCTAGCAATGCTGTATCACTCGACAAAAAGCAGAATCTTGTATCTAGTCTACTTCTAAGGTATCAAAAAGTAATTAATACACTGGCAATTGCGTGGGGTACTAGATTTCATAACCTAACTATGACATTGTCTGGAATCTCACTAGGAAATTAAGTGCAGTTAACTGCCCTGGGGTTACTTAACAGATACTCAAAAGCCTCTTAAGTTTTGTACTTCAGGTTTCTTCTTCTCAAACGTGTTACCCAGCTACATAAGGCTCTCTTCAATCTACAGCAACTTTTACCTCCTTTGCAGGGAAGAGAAGCAGGTACATTTGTAACTCTCCAGCTAAAAAGCATAGCATGATTTGCTGCAGCTGAATGCCGCTCAGCACTGTGCATTTTGCATTTACTGAAGCAGTTACAAGGGACTTACTCTTGAATCAAGGAATTAAACAAGAAATTAATGCGTTGACTGTAAAATTGGATGAATGTTTGCACCAGAAATACACGCACACACAAGTCAGCCCCAAGCATCTGACAGCTCTACTGCTGATACTAAATCAGTCCTCAGGCACTTCATAGAAAGGCTTAGGTTGGAGGGACCTCAAAGCCCACCCAAATCCCAACCCTGTGCCATGGGCAGGGCTGCCCCACTAGATCAGGCTGCTCAGGGTCCCATCAATCTGGCCTTGAATGTCCCCAGGGACAAGAGGCATCCACAGCTTCACTGAGCAGCCCATTCCAGCACTTCACCATCCTTTAAATAATTTCCTACTACATCAAACCTAAATCTCCCCTCTTTTTGTTTAAAGCTATTCCTCCTGGTCCTATTACTACTAGACTGTGAAAAAGTTGGTCTCTCTCGTGCTTGCAAGTCCCCTTAAGTACTGGAAGGCTACAATGAGGTCTCCCTGGAGCCTTCTTTTCCCTGGGCTGCACAAGCTCAGCTCCTTCAACCTTTCTTCATAGGAGAGGTGCTCCAGCTCTCTGACCATCTTTGTGGCTCTCCTCTGGACCGTCTCCAACAGCTCCTTGTTCATCTCGTGTGGGGGCCCCAGACCTGCACACAGTACTCCAGATGAGGCCTCGTGAGGGCAGAGCAGCCACACACTGCTGCCACCTCTCTTTTGATGCTGTCCAGGATTGGCCTTCTGAGCTGAACTGCACTTCAGGTAATACTTCCTCCAATTTAGCTGAGAAATATCATAACAAGTGGTAACTACTTACTGCCCTTACACCCCCTTAGTACTAAGGTCCCATAGGAGATATGAACATCAATTCAGAACTAGAACCAAGCTCTGATTGAGGAGCATTGTTACAAAGCTCTCTGGCCTCCTACAGGGAAACTGAGTCATACTGACACCAATATCAACAGAAAACCCCTTGATTCACAATCAAAAGGATGAGAGATCATAAGAAGCATCACCCCAAATAAATGCAGGAACATAATTAAACGTTTTCAGTTTCATTATGGTATTAAATTTTATTTTTTATTATGTTACTTTATTATTTAAACGTTATTAAAAATTTTGGAGCACATTATTGCTCTTGGAAAATACACTCTTGAGTACAGCCAAATCAATTCATCATGCTGGATATCTATAAACTCTGCATCTTCATCATTATACAAAGGTCATATAAATTTTTAAGGATGAATGGTTGGTATATCATTCCCACATTTCAGTATGTAAGTTAATATCAAATTCCAGCTCAATCCATTACAGTGTGTGGTTGTCCATTTGCCCTCCCACATATACAACAAAGCAATTAGGCCAAGGACTGATAACCATGAGTCATTTGTTTCATTCCTAGCTCTCCTACCAACTCACTGTATGACCCAGGGCAAATCTCAGTGTGTCTGCTTTCTCCTTTGAAAGCCTGGATTAAGAGACCTTATGAGCAAGGATTGAGTGACTGCTTCATATGGGTTTGAAGCATCACCAGAGAAAAGATGCCAGAGAAAGGAAGAAGCGTTACGTAAGATTCCAGATCACTTTAACTGCACTTGAAGCCTTCTGTCATACTGACAGCTCCTTTGCTCCTTACAGATACACGTTATTGCCAATGCCTTACTTGAATCAACTTTCATGGATCCCACTTCACCCTCTTTACAATTTCACACTTCAGAGCTAACACAAACTAGACTCCTCCACAGGCCTTTCTACAGGTCCAGTAAGCACTGATTAATGACCTCCACTTGCAAAGGAGGCTACTTACCTTAACCATGAAATAATGAATCCTATTGATCCGACAACCTACTGCTATAGAGTGTTATTGATCACCCAATCTTTGGTTAAAATGGTCCTCATTTAGCAATTTCACTGTTGCAAACACCTGGAGCAAAGCATGCTTATAATTAAATAGTTTGGGGGAGTTAAAGTGAGAGGTGATGGACAGAGATCTCAGGTTTACCCCATTTATTCTTTCTCCTGAGCTATTGTTTGTGTCAGGAGGGATATTGATTTTCTATAAAAATAAGAAAACAAGAGGCACCGAGGGGCTGCAGAAGGTCAGGCTGGGCTGGAGGAGGAGGGGAAGCTGAACACTCTGTCTCTGTCATTTGCCTTCCAAGAGAGGAATTTTTTCTTTACCGAGAGATTGGGTTTCAATTCATCAGCTTAGCCAGGCTCTCCACTGCCACTGCAGGCTGTTAGGAAAACAGCCCTCTTCCAGTGAGTAAAGGCAAGTGCACTACACACTTGAGAAATGATGGCTACAATCCCAGGCCAACACACATCAGCAGCAAACCAGCAAAGTCACACAGAGCCACTGGGGGAGGGCAATGACCAGCTCAAAAAAGTGAAGTTACATCACTTGAGAGTAGATCAGACAAACCACAGAGCTCTCACTACTAAGCACATCATTCAAAGTGATTTGTCAAACAACTCTTGACCATGATTTGCTCTGGCTTCAAGTTAAACCCAGATCATTCTGAAAGCGCTCAGCTTAGACCAACACGAGGAGCTTCAGCACTCAATATATAATTTCCCTATGCTTTATTATGGCTGCAGGGAATCTCAGAGCATTAGAGGAGAAAGAAGGGCACGTTACCTTAGCAGTTAATTGTCACCCCTGCACAAGCATGCAGATGACTATTTAAACTAAGACCACTTGCTTCTTGTTATCACAATTATCAATGTCAGGCTTTGAGTCATGCCATCACCCAACCCAGAAACACGTTCCTGCACACCTTTCCTCCTCACAGCGTACACTGAAATTTGGCAATTTCAAATATTTCATTTCACGTACACTACGTACACGCCTACAAGCAAACTTCCCATTAAATATACATTTCCAAAGCTTTCTCAGTGAATCAGTTTATTTCCTGAATATAGTAGGCTTTTGATCTGACTCAGAACAAGGAGCTCTCTTGAAAGCAGAGAAAACAGTGATTATTTCATCATCTAAGGAGATCTACTCCTACGTAACATAAAAATGAAACAGCCTCTAATTGCAGCAGGGGATGTTCAGAGTGGCCATCGGAGGAATTTCTTTACAGAAGGGGTAGCCAGCATTGGAAATAGGCTGTCCAAAGAGGTGATTAAGTTGCTATCCCTGGAGGTATTGAAGAGACGTGGATGTGGAAGTGACAAGGTTTAGCAGTGGAATTATAGTGATAGGTGGATGGTGGGAGATGATGATCTTAAAGGTCTGTTCTAACCAGAATGATTGTGATTCTATGAACAGAAATGGAACCAATACAGTATCAAGTTGCTCCATACATCACTAGATCACAGTGGACTGGTTCCAGGTACTGCAAGCTTTATTAGTCGCTTTCCCACCTTGTGATGCCAACATACCATCCTTTCTCATAGGTATCCATTTTTCTTCTCTCTTCCTCAGGCTATGCTTGTTATACAGCTGTATGAAATACCTCTCTCATGGTAGCAGAAAAAGGAGCAAAGCAGCAGTAGCAGAGCAAGAGTGAGGTAAGCAAAGCCAGTTTCACTTTGCTAGCAGCAAACCGCTATATTTAGAGCAGCAGAGACCAAGCGTGATCCTTCACTGCTGCAAGGGGCAGTCCACAGCAAAGAGGGTTATGTGTGTTTTTCTCTCCAACTTTGACACTCTTGAGTGAATCACAGCACAGATCACATTTGTGGTGCTGGAGAGGTCAAATATTCTGACCTCTGGATCTCTGAAGAGAATCTCAAAGACTTGGCAGCAGAAGGCAAACAGCATACAAACACTTGCACAATAATTTGTTTGAAAGCAAGGCACACCTGAGACAGAACAAAGTGATATCCTCAGCATATTACCTCATGTAATATAACCTCAAGTAATAGTCCGACAAAGCTCTTTATTTGCTCTTCCAAATTCTGGCACAAATAAAGCCTAGATGAAAGCCTGCTGGTTTAAGTTCAACTTTGACATGATGGAACAGACTCTGACTGGTAGAAAAAAACCCTCAAGGAGCTCTGTCCATCACTGCCACATCAAGTAAGGGCATCTCTCAGTCCATCACTAGTGACATACAACATTCAGGGGCTACTCAGCACACTTCCTTTCTGGACTGCCAGCACACAGCACTGAAAAGATAAGTGTTTTTAGCAACTAATACCAAAAAAGGCATTCACTAGCATCTTGAAAAGGCACATCTTCCCTCCTTTCTTAGCCTAAAAAGAACCACTTTTCAATGGAAAAAAAAAAAATCACTTTTTATGCTTCTTCTACTCTCTTAACAGTTAGATAAAATGCTCGTTCAATGAAAATGCACTACTGATCTGTAGGACCAGGACAGAGAGAATGTACTACAGCCTGTGCTTTTCACAGCCTCTCAGAAAGTACCTGTGAGGAGTTTGCACTTCCAGTTATTTTCCACAAAGCCCTCAATAACTGTATTCTACCTGTTCACTGACAAATTGCAGTAACTAGACAGCCAGAACACTTAAATGAACCCAAACACATGAACAATTACACCAAAGCAAACAATTATACTTCTCAAATTCATTGTCTCTGATAGTGTCTATTGTAGTGAATACTTGTGAAAAGCATATGAGACTGTAACAAAAGTGCACTGACCATTTCCTCAGTACATTCATACAGCTTCAGCAGTTTCAGGACTTCCTGAGACAAATCTTCCACTTGGCCTGTAATGCTTATCAGCCCCTAGAAAATCTACCCTCCACATCCCCCTTTCGTATACATACAAATCTTGATCTCCAAAATGTCCCACAGCAGTTTTACGAAAACAAACAAAAAAGTTTTCTATTGAATGCCTGCTGCTTCTTAAACAATGGCAGTCCCCATCTCCTTTCTGTATGCCATTTGTTACAACTCCTCCATTTGACTCGCAGCAGTTGTTTCTCTTCTAATCCCAAAAAATCTTTCTGTAAAGCAGGAGTTTTATAACACTAAACCTTCTATGCAGAGAATAAAAATCAAACTCAAAGGGAAAACTTCTCAAGAGTGATGCACAAATTCAGATCATGACATTTACGCTTCTCATTTTCAACTCGTACAAAACTGCATCATTAGTTCATCAGTTCTTCAAAACTGGACACAAATATAAGCCTGACTTCACAGTTCATAGATTTACCCTGCAAATATTCCATTTTACCCAACTTCTTTATCTTCTCACTACTTTCCTGCCACAGCCTGCAGGAAAGGTTCTGCCTGTCAGCACCTTATTCTAAATCCATAGCAGAAATGTAGAACTGCAATGAAGATGTTTTGACTAAGGTTCACACAGTACCTGCACAGAGGTCTACCATTCATTGTCTGATCAGTTCTCTGTTACTGCTTATGGTAAATTCTGAAAACAAGAAACTGCAAACAGATCATATCAATCAGACAACATAAGTACCAACAGTGGATTTATCTGCCAAACGTCAGGCCACAAGCATGCCACTTCGTAGCAGAAGGACCACAGAATTTTCAAAGAGCTGCTTGTGTAATACAGCCAGAAACGTAACTGCTAGCTTTTCAAAGAAAGTGTTTGGGTCATCATCATGGCACTGACAGGAAACAGTCCCAACAGGACTGTTGGGAAAAAAAATCTGAACTTTTAAAGTAGCTGACGGATTTTCCCTACTCAAAAAAAGAGAATAGCACTGAATAAGTTTGGAAAGAACTTCTAAAGGCAAGGATTTATAAGTAGCTGCAAGCAAGGAAGCCATCTAGCTCTAGCATGGGAAAGAAACGAAGACCTCACCATTCAGACATATTTTCATCCGAGCCTTGCTTCTGTTCATCAGCTTCACACTCCATCCTCTCCTTCCTTCCTGCCTTGCTGAGGAAGGGCCTGTTCTCTCCCGATTCACAAAGGCCACGACTAGATGATGTCCACGGGGCATTTTCCTTCCAGCGTGAAAGACGCTGTTTCTTGGCTGACTTGAACCTGCAGCCCCTCTCATAGTTCCACTCTGACACCCTGAGCTTTTGCTGGAGACTGGCAGCCACTTCTGATGTCACGCGTTTGACTTTGCGGCGGCGCCTAAGAGGCCGGCAGGGTGCATTCTCTGTAAAGGAGTCTGACTCATGCCATGAGTGTTGCTTGCTCCTCAGGGTGGCACTGAGAGCTGGATGTCGTTTGACCGCTGCCATGTCATCAGAGTCACTGAAATTGGCTGTCAGCACCTCACGGCAATCCTTCACAGCTTCATCCAAGCTGGACTCAGAGGCCTCACTGTAGCAGCAGGCGTGCTCTGCCTGATGCGTGAAGTCTGAGCGTCGTTTGCGACCCCGCCTCTTGCGAAGCTGGCGTCGCTGCTGCCGTGGGCTTAGGGCCATCTCTTCCCATAGTTCGTCCAGCTTGTTTTGCTCTGAAGTCTGTTCTAAGGCTGAGGCCAAGTCATGCACAAGTTCATCCATTGGCAATGCCTACAAAAATGACAGCAAACAATTAGTACCAGACATAAATGCTGTCACAAACACATTGCTAGACTATAGCATACTACAGCAGAGTTACACACTTTAGTCGTCTGGGAGAAACAATGCAATATATCTGCTGTTTCTTGAGCTAACATTCACTCCTTCCTGTTGCAGGGGTTAAATCCCACTTCTACCCATGGTGGTGGAAACGTCACCACTGCAGCAGTTGGGTCAAGTGCTCCGTATATGAAAAGGCCTTACATTTGTATCTTTTGCTTGGAAGGAACGTGTTCCATTACACATCTTAAGGGTAAGAGAGCCCGCAACTAGTTTGCTACCTGGTATGCCCATGTCAATTACTGTAAGCTACAAAGAAGGGTTAGCAGCTGCAGCAAGCAGATTGAAGTCTTCCAAAAAGTAGACAGGCAGTAAACTATGAGCAAAATGGAAAGCAAAAAGGCAGTCTGCAAATCAGCTTCAATGCAGCAGCAAAATAAGACGCACGGGGTCCCACACTCCTAACAACAGTGTACGTGACACCAGGACCCAGCTGCCAGGGGCAAAATCCCCAGCCTTTCCACCTCCGTACTGCCAGCAAGCCCCTCCTAAGGACTTGGCCAAACTCCGACACTGCCCGTGACCGCCGGGCCGCCCCACCGCCGGCACTTTGGGCTCTCGTACTCGGCCACTTCGCCCAGAACACCCGCGGCCCCGCTCCGGAGCAGCACTGGCTGCCGCAGGCCTCCTCCTCCGTCCAGGCACCCGGAAGGCCGCACCGTAACGCCTCTCCCGCTCCCCGCTCCGAGAAGCCGGCGCTCTCCCACACGCCGCCGGGCAATCCGCGGCCCCGCAGGGCAGCTCAACGCAGCCCGCCGCGCCCCAAGGCCGGAGCGGGAGGGGCGTCTCGAGCGCCGACGCCCCACTCCGACCCCACCGCCGGGCCGTGGCCCCCGACCCCACTCACCGGGCAGCGCCCGCTCCGCCAGCCCCTCGCAGCGCCGCTTCCGGCCTTCCCGGGCCACTTCCTCCCCGCCCTCCCCGCCGAGGGGCGGGTCTGGTGCCGGGGGCCGGCCCGGCGTGGGGCGCTGCGCCGCCCGGCAGCGCGGCTGGTAGAAGGGTGGCGTGCGGCCGTGCCCGGACTGCTGCGGGCTGTTAGAAGCCGTTACAGACCGTTGCTTAGCGAGGAGAGGTGCCTGGATAGGCGTCCCTGCCCAGGATAGCCGCGTTCTTTCATGAGTCCTTCCATTCAGCCTTTTCATAGAATCGTAGTCCCAGATTAGCTGGAGTTGGAAGCGACCCTTAAAGGCCATCTAGTCCAACTCCCTGAAATGAGCAGGGACGCCTACGGCTCGGTCACGGCGCTGAGAGCCCCATCCAGCCTGACCTTGTCTGTGTCCAGGGACAGGACGTACACTGCATCTCTGGGCAACCTGTTCCAGGCCTTCACTACCTTTATTGTAAAACCTTATTTACACCCAATCTAAATCTCCCCTGTTCTGATTTGAAACCATTTCCCCTTGGCCTGTTATCACAGACTCTGGTAAACAGTCTGTCCCCTTCTTTCTTATAGCCCACCTTTAGATACTGGCAGGTCACTTCCAGGTCTCCCTGCAGCCTTCTCTTTCGCGTGCTGAACAGCTCCAGCTCTCTCAGCTTGTCCTTGTATGAGAAGTGTTCCATTCCTTGGATCAGACTCTTCTTGGCTGGGGATGACCATGAGGTGTCTCAATGCAGTGCCACATCAGGCAGGAAAGCTGTCCACGAGGCCCTGTCCCTGCAGGACTCGCTGCTGAGGTTTAATATCACCAAAACCACAACCATACTTTCCCCAGATGAATATCCCACCTGTGTTTGAGTATTTCACCCTACAGATCACTTCACAGCTCTAGAGTCAGCAGAAATCAGGCCCGGTGCACAAGGCCTCTCCCGATGCTGGGCGCGCAGGCATCCCTTGATTTAGTGGGTGTATGTTATCACTTGCCATTGGTTTATGAAGTTCTTATTTATGGAAATATCAGTCCCTGGCTTATCTGACCCCTGGCCTGCTTGTGAATGAAAGTAACACATGCCCTGCTGAAAGCTGGTGTTTCTTATTGATTTTTTGAAGATTTGTGCGTTGGTTGGTCCCATTGCTGGAGTTTCAGCCCATGTCTCCACAGACCATTAGCTGCTAATAGAAGCTGAATGTTCCCAGCTCTTGCCATGTGCTTCTCCTTTTTGCTGCTTGATTTTTTTTCTTTTTAATTGTAAGATGCTGGCGATCAGTATACTTGGTACCAAAGCTGCATTTTATACTGAATTTGTGTATCTGGATTTGTATATCTGGAAATACACTGGACTTGTACATCTGGATGGAACTCAGTTTTGTTATTTTCTAAGATAAATCTCTCTGCGCAATTTCCTTGTCCTTAAATCTGCACCTCCTTCCGTCACAGCATGTGCCTGTTATCTCCCCAATTTATGGATCATCAGCAGCCATCAGAGTCAAGCCAAGTGTGACCCCAGTTCCATTTTCTGCAGCATTCCCTTTTGTTTCTCGTCTTTCCGTTTATTTAATCCATGTGGCAGCATTCATATTCAAGGCAATATTAGTTCATTTTTCAAGTCATATTTTACAAGGCAGTATATGAAAGGATTTGTTGAAGCCCAGATATATTATGTACATGGCATTCTCTTCATTTGCTAATTTTGTAAATTAAATCAGAGAAAGTAATCAGGTTTGTCTGACATGATTTGTTCTCTACAAACCTACGCTGCTGCTCATCACTCAAAGATCTATTATCCTTTGCATTTTTACATTTTTTTCCTGCTTCTACTTATTCTTTTATGAGGCCAGGAACAGAAGTTTTACTGAAAGGGTGATAATTGCCAAGATCATGACTTCCTCCCTGCTTCCCCCTGATACCATGCTTGCTTTTCCCCATTTCCCTGGCACCCCCCCAGTTTGTCAAAAAATAACGGTAAGAAAATCCTTACATTTGTGGCTGATTCCTACACCTTCTGAAATGATCATCATTCAGCTTCACTGCGATCTCTCCTTGCTGTTTCTCCAACTCAACCTTTATTCTGAGCTGTAATTTTAACATTTTCATTACCTTTTTGTTGTCTGAGAAATTTATGTGGAAAAGAAATATTAAAAGAACAAAAACGGACATTTGATAAATCATTTTTATCTCATTCCTAATGTCTGTCTTCAGTTTAGTTACTTTCTCTGCACCAATTCATCTGTACTTGTCTGTCCTTTTGTCGTCTTAACCCCTTCAATTGCAGTACTTCACTCTATCGACTGCAGCATTTAGTTTCCTATTTTCAGTACAGAGGTTTTCTTTTTACTCTCAGATCCTAAAATCTAATCCTGTTTTACCACTGCAATCCTTTTCTATGCTTCAGGACATAAAACATCTACAAAATGTCTGGGTTACAGAGAAAGTCCCCTGGTGGGAAGGTTATTCTGTAAACATCCACTTCAGAGCTTCTTACCTCTTCATTTCAGCTCTGTGCTGGCTGTAGTACTGAGCAGGATAACAAATTACACAAACAGTTGTGTAAAAGAATTCCTGTGCTCACACGTCCTGAGGAGACAGCAGCAGATGCCCACTTTAATTTCTCTTTTTCTCCATTCATTTTCCCGAATAGTTCGGTGCTGTTCTGTTGGTCAACAAGAGTTTTACAAATTGTATGATTTTTAAAGCACCTGTCAATATTTTTGCAAATTTCACCATTTCAAACTAACTTCCAAGAGATGTCAGCAGCCTTTTTCCTGACCTGGGAGAGATGGGGATGTTTTTCTGGGAAAGTTTTGGTGGTAACAGAATTGCTTTTGCCTTTTGCAAGGGTCACAGGAACTAAAATGGTGCCAAAACAGGGCACTGGTGTGTATAGGGAAAAAATGGAAAATTGTCAGTAGGAGTTGGTGAAATATATTGGGGAAGAAGTGGTAATCTGGTTTTGAGCTGTTTATGATATTTCTGTTCTGTCTCACAAAGTCCACTCTGAAGTGGAACAGTGACTATAAATTTTGAATCCTTGCCTGAGTTCAACTTCACCCCACATCCCCGGTGAATTATTCGATCCCTCTGTAGTTTGCAGTTTTCCTGCACAAACAACAGGGACTGGCCTATTTTTCTCAGCACTAATTTTGCTTGTAAAAAGCTGTAGGGATGCAAAATGTTCAGGACTTGTATCCTGAGTGGATTATTAGCCTTTCCTGGGCTTTGCACGTGCAGGCATCTTTCTCCTGCCCAGAATCTGTAGTCACCAGCACTAAACTGTTGCTGGGACTTGATATGAGAAAGAAGATGCTGCTGGCGAGGGACGTTCCTGAGGTGAGCAGCAAGGGAAGGTCTGCGGGATGCTCACAGCAGGGATGGCCTGCTAGGACAGGAAGAGTAAAGGGGTCGTTGCTGTACCCCAGCAAACATTCTGCATGGTCCCATGGTGCTTCTCAGCAAAACCTTCCAGGGGTTAAAAGGAAAAAGAGAGAGACAGAAAGGGGACAAGAGACAAAGGGAGGAATAAAGTCAAAAAATGTGCCGTGAAGCTTCTTGCAGCAAAATGCGGAGAAAGTCATTTCCAACTTCTTTCATCTTGGAGATGAAGCCACTAAATAAAAGGGCAGCGCAGAACACAAGGGCTTTTAATCTGTCTCATCTCCTTCATAATAACTGCAAATTTTCCCTGGGCTCCTGGGAGTGAGCCTCTTTCCTCTGTCTTTGCCTTATCTCCCCCCTCCATATTTCACAGCCGGCGCGGCTCCCCTCACTCGGCTGCCCCCGGCCCAGTCTCCACGAGGCCTGTGGGAGCCGCCAGCTCCCAGGGCCTCATTGTTCCCGGCTTGGGAGGAAGCTCAGAGAGGGAATTGAAGGCAAGTCAAAGGGAAACAGCATCATCGCTGCTTCATTAATGGGAACCTTTCAGCAGAAAACATATCAGAGCGAGGTCTTTTCAGAGGCAGTAATTAGCAATTTGGAGCCTTCCCCCCTCAGGAGATGCAGCTGCGATCTAACAAGTGGGAGCAGTGCTCGCCTCCTTTTACGCTTCATATTTATTGTTTTCCATTTTCTCCATCTTCCTTCCATTGTCCAGCCTCCTCCTCACTGCCAGATAAGGGCCCTTTATTAATCGCTCCCTTTTAATTCTTCATTAATGATAATAACTTTCTCTGGCGCATGGAGAGGAGTTAATCTTTCCTGGGTATTGAGAAAGGACAGGGCAGAAAGGGAGGGAGTGAAGAAGTGCACGATGGACAAGGCTGCGCCGCCACGTCTCCCTCCCACCCCACCACCCGGAAGGAGTTTCTGAAGACTTTGCTGTTGAGCTGCAAGATGCCCACTGGAAGGCTTTGGGTGGTCAGTTTGGATTTGGTGGGCTGTACCCTGGCTCAGAGAGCAGGCCCTTACCAGGAACAGGCACACTTGGGGCAGATGGAGGTGCCTTCTTGATGTCTTTGTGAAAAAAACAATGTCTCCTTTTCACTGATGGACTGTGTCGACTTGTCTTGTAGGAGTGTCCCCTCAGGCACCTTAAAAGTCCAGTTTCCCAATAGCCAACACTGTCTGCATTTAAACAGTACTTGAAAGTAGAAAGGAATTGTATGTGGGAGGCTCTGCACAAGACAAGACCTCTCTGGTGCCTCCCCCCAGCAGTTGGCAGAGCCCGTGTCTGCGCCTTGGCTCACTCCCAGCTGGAGGTCCAGGCCATCACTAAGGACATCTGTGTGAGGTGACTGCTGGGCTGGCTCAGCACTGGCAGCCTGGTAACAAAAGCAGGATGAAGATAGCAGGAATGGGAGGAGGCTGCCATCCAGGCTGTGGACATGGGCACAGATCTGTAACTGTTGAATATCAACCACAAGAACATGGCTAGGGAGGACAGAACTGCAATATGCTTATACTGCCTCGCTTCTCCTCCTAGAGTTTTATACCACTGGTTCCACAGGGCCCCTGCTGGTAAAGGTCACACAAGTATCTTGCCTTCTAGAGGTAGACATCATCCCTTCTTGGGTAGCTGGATATGCCACCACCCCATTACGAATATTTTAGTATTCCCAAATACAAAGAAAAGGGGACGAATGTTACTGTTGCTAGGATAGGTGGCTCCACCACCTCACTGAGGAGCAGCAGGTTGGCAATGCTGAGAAATGCTGGGAGAAAGGAACAAATGTTCCTCCTTCATAAGAAGAACCCAGGAACTTCAGTGTAGAAGCTCAAACCCATTATCTGCTTACTGTTCTACACACATCAGCTGCTATTTCTGTAACACGCTCTGAGGCCTACATTTATGCTCCTCTGAGTAATGTTTTGGTATTCATTTAGTCCCAATAATCAGGAACAATCTGTCCTGCGACAGACCTCTGCATAATTTGCAGTGATCGTAATAGACTAAGGTCTAAAAGAACTTTCTATCTCTGAACCTGAAGCAGTATAGAAATGAGGGCTGACCAGTCTGCAAACATTGCATTTTGACGTCCAGATGGGTCAAGCAGCCCCTGGAATGTTGTTAAACATGGTTGGCTTTTAAGGTTTGTTGTTTGTTCACAGCACCTCTGCATGAAACTTTGCTTCCACACAATGAATGGAAAGAAGTACTTCAAAACATGCATCTGTTCCTCAGATTCAGGGAATTGGATCTTCCCTGGTCTATCACTGCTCCCTTGCACAGTGGAGATAGAAAGACCAGAGGTAAAGAGAGCCATGAGGTATGTGGAACCTGATGCACAGGAGAGCCAGCCTTTTTACAGTATTGTAAAGAATATTTGATACATTTTACTTGACAATTGCCTTTATTTCTCCACAGATCACTGGCTGCTGTAGGACTGTAATAGTCTTGGTTCTTACAGATGGCTGCCTGTCCTCCATTCTATTGCTGGTTTAACAACGGTGGCCTCTGAGCCACCCACAGGAGCACTCATCAGTCTGCCAGCAGAACTTGGGCCCAACTAAAAAGAAACATATTCATCATGGCAGCAAAGAGCTGGCAGTAGCACTGGTGATGCTGGTGGGCACTGGGCCATCATGGATGTTAACGCTGTGTGGCAGAAACTCAATGCTAGCTTGCTTCCAGCAAGAACAAGAGGTGTTTCACAAGTAACGGGCCTCAAACAGAGCCAACTGCAGAGATCACCTACAAGGACTGGTGAAGCCTCGAGGAGAGTGGAATAATGCCTATTTCAGTTATAATAACTGCAGGTGTTGCATCCTGAAAGTCCTCTCGCTCCTCTCCTATTGTCCTTGCAACTTGTCATTATCTTCCTGTTGTAGTGAGAACAACTGGAACACAGGAGCACAGCAGGTCCTCTTAGATAGTGCTGCAGGGCATGTCACAAGTCTGCATAAAGCAGCCAAGAAGGGTTGCCAGAAGGCGTCACTGGTTTTATTGTCATCCCTAATTTGAGGAGAAGATGAAGATGTTCTGCTCGCTGTATGTGAGAACAGGGCTGGCTGTTTCAGCCAGGGGCAGTCGTTGGAATAGTCCTGCATGTTGGTTGGTCTGGGCTTGATGTTTTATCTTTACACAATGAGCTATTATGCACATGGGATCCATAAACAAGCAGCTTTAGAAAGCAGCCAAGATGACAACGTTTCCCAAGTCACAAACGCTACTAAAACATTTGCACGCAACAGCAGCTGGATCCCTGTTTCAGGCTGGACTTAAGGTTCCCCTGCCCTGCAGATCAGCCTACAGCCAGGACTCTCCCCCCTTGTTTCTGTGTACTTGCTTATCCCTCCCACCACTTTTCTCTTGCACTACGTATTTTCCTGCTCCTTACCTCTTGTTGCTTGAGTCCTGAGTAGATCTGCTACAAGCCCCTGCCCCTTGAGCAGATCCTGCTTGCTGCCTTGCCTGGCTTGCCTGCTGGATTCTGTGGCTTTCTCTGGCTGTTCCCAGCACTGCACCCAGGCAGCCCTCCTACCACCTCATGCAGTGGCCAGGGGAGCATGCAGGGCTGACATTGCCAAGCCTTTTGGAGGTTTAAGTGCGCTTCATGGCAGGGAAGAAGGCGGTAGCATGGATCTGCAGGGAGGGGGAGGGGATCAGCCTGACAATCCCCTTCGAATTATAAACATATCCTCTTTAAATACATTTCTAAGGATAACATTTGTATTACTGCGTCCTGTGGCTGCTGATAGGGCCCTGCTTATCGCCTTGGTCTCTCCTCCTTTCTCTGGGCCCTGCTGGGAAAGGTCCCTATCTGGAGCCGAGCTGGCAATCCTCTGCCAAGCAATTGTTTCAGTCCAGGGGAAAAATTAATTTCTGCCTATCGTTAATTGAGAGAATTGTGTGGAGAGCTGGGAGGGGGGCTGGCGGGGGGAGTGGGGGATGGAGTGGGGAAGGGAGAGATCGTGTTATTAACAGTGTCCCTTTCATAACCAAATACCCTGATTTCCATCAGTGAGATGAGAGGCTCATTACAGCAAGAAGGTGATTAGAGAACTTGGAAGAGCTATCAGGCTGAGCAGGAGAGTGCCAGAGAATTCGGGAGGGACTCCCAGCAGAAGGGCAGCTGCTCCAACCAACCATCCCCTCTCACCCTCACTGCCTTCCCCTCCACCCCTCCTCTCCCTGTCAGACCCAATGACCCCCTTCACACATCTCTGGAAAAAACTGCAAAGTTCCAAAGATCAACAGTTTTAGTGGCTGAAGAGATGCTTTGTGTGGTGACAAAGCCTGCACAGTCAGGACTGAAAACCCACTGGAGTTGCTGAGGTCCTAAAGGCCCAGCTGACAGTCCATTTTAAATGCCTTGCGCTAACACTCAAAGAGGTTCCAAAAATGTTGGCCTCCCTCCAAGCTACTTGGGGAGGTCACGTATGGCTTTTCAGAGTATCTCTCATTAGCAGATTCCTCAACAGGTGGCTAAAAACTAGAGCTCTTGACTGTCTCACTCACAGAAATTATATACAGGTGGAAGAAAACTACCCCTGATGTTACCGTGAACCAGTTTTTACACCGCTCTTTCCATGCACGACTCCTCTATTTCCCCCATTTGAGAGGTATCACTGTTGTGATACAGCCCACCAGCCCCCAAGCCATCTCATGCACCATGTGTATGTCTTCATGAATTTGCTGTCCTTCAGCTCACAATCGCTCCCTTGACAAATAGCTACAGAATCCCCTTGATTCCTGACATTGCTAGAAATAACTTTCTCCCCCTCCGGGAAGGTAAGCAGCCTTGAAAATTCATCCAGCCCACATAACACAAGAGGATGGGGCTCAGATAAAAAGTTGAATTTCTCCTACCCTACATATGAATGATACAATGGAAAACATCCATCACTTTAATTTTCCTTCTTTTTTTATAATATAAACCTTCGGCATCCCAGACAAATTTGCAGTGGACAGGAAGATAATAAAGATTCTACTTAATTAATCTATGTAACCCATTACTCCCGTTGTTAACATTAGTTAGTGCTTTAGTTATGAGGATTTTTCTGTTATTAGTCTATTTTCAATGCTGTATTGAAGATTTACAAAAATCCTGCTCTGAAATAACAAAGGGATCTTTGGTAAGTTCCAAACTGAAGAGAAAAAGTGTAAGAGAGAAGCTGAAGTTTCAGCTATGCATCTATAGATTGAAAAAATTGCAGGGACTGAACTCTCCCTTCCTTTGATGAAGACAACCCCTCTAAGGTAGGAGTGAGGGCACAATGTCTTAATCCTTCGACTCCAGGAAACTCACTCCAGCAGAGCACTCACAATAAATAAGTGTGAAAATAGAAATGCTTTTAAATGGGCTTCTTTTCATCTGAATCACACAGGAAAATGTGAAGGCAAACAGAAGTGTTCAGTTTCACAGTACATATAACTCTCCATAAAGTAGCACAAACAGCATCTCCTAAGTCCTACCCCATGCAGATCTCCTACCTCTTCTTAGCCTAATCCCATCTACCCATGACCATGTGTTGAGCTCCAGTAATCTCCAGCTCCTCTGGGATATCCAGACAGCATCCAACGCAGACCCTCCACACAAGAAAAAGCCTCACATTTTAGCACTAGTTTTCATTCCTGTCAAGTACCTGGAATGCCCAGAAGGGGACTCTTGGAGAGCTAGCTGGAGTGCAGAGTGGTCACCATGATCCATTCAATCCTTAGCAATTCCCCTTCAATCACTTATCCCCACGGGACAATTGCTAGCAAATGACAAATTTTTAACACATAGTTAAGAGCAGACACAGAGCCAGACCTAGAAATAATTTGAAGTTGGAATGATTTGAAAGAATCTCTACATTCAGCCTTTCCTCTTCAGCAGTGTCCATTTCTTGCTGATTTCTTGTGGAAATCACCAGTAAAATGGAAGTGGAGAAGAAAGCCTGTCATAGCTCGCGTTGAAATTCTAAGTTAGCCATGTTGTTTTCTCCTAAAGATGCTGATGGCTCAAGCCTTGAAATTCTATTACAGTCAACTAATAAATTGATTGGTAAATTAACCCCAAATCCATACATAGCTCCAGTCTAACATAATTGATAATTAGGCTTTGTGCCAGGTTCTCGACTAATCTGACTTCTGGCCAGACAGGCTCTGAAAAGGGGAAAAAGAAAGAGAACTGAAATATTACAGTGATACAAGATCTACATGATAATTTCATTAAATGGGTCAGTAAGAAAATAAGATGGAAGTTGACAAACAGCATACGAAGAGAAAAAATTAAAAGGAAGTTAAGTGAGAGAGGGTGGGAAACCAAGAAAGTACCTGCAGCTTCAATGCTTCTGAGCCAATGAGCGATGTTCATGTATATTTTACTACTTTCTTGCCCATCACCCTGTATCTAGCTTCTTGCCTCTTTCTGTGAGTCTGCCCACGTGGGATTTAAAAGAGACAGTGATTATTTTCATTATATCTTTCTGTACTATCATGAGTTACACTGGATCTCATAATGAAACAGCTATTAAAAAAAAAAAAAAAAGCACATAACTGAATTCCACCAAAGTACATGTAAGTATCTCAGCAAGTAAGAAGAAAGCCTCCTCCCAAGTATAGTCAGTCATGCTGAAGTCCTGCCTGTTGCTCATGCTGCTTGAGCCCTGCTGGGTGACACTGAGGACCAAACTGAAGTTGAGTAGAGTGCTCGAAGAGAATGAATGAGGCAAAGTTGATAGTGCTGAAAACCAGATTTGCTGATGATCTCTGGTGTTCCAGGTAGTCCTAGGGCAGTACAAAGTGGGACAGGCCCTGCGCTGGCACAGGGCGCTTATACCTCCCAGCATCTTTCCTCCAGAATATCAGCTCAGCCCAGAGAAAAATTGGCAATCAGACAAATTAACTGAGTGAAAGAGAATGTGACACACCTGTGCAGAGGGGGGCAGTCAAACGAGCAGAGCTACAAACAGAATAAGAGAGAATTTAAGGAAGAATTTGAAAAACAGGGATGAGACTACAGAAAGAGGAGAATAAGGTGAATTAGACAGAGAGAGATGGAGACATGGGCCACGTTTGGAGGAAAAAGCATGGGGGGAGAAAGGCGGGGGCAAAGTCCAGGCACTCAGCAAGTTCAGAACAATCTCCATTCTCTACAGCGCTTTCTGTTTAAAAAAAATAAAAAAGGAATGATGGAGAAGGGGAGAGAGTCAGACAAGTTTAATGATGTGTGTTCAAAGCTCAGATTGGAAAAATGACAGAGAAAAGCAGCCTGTTTCGGCTCTAATAAATTGTTCTTTGCTGTAAGAGACGCCTGTCGCAGCATTAATACAGGGCCCTAATACACGGGTCAGGGTTAAGTAATTTTCTCCGGCAACTTAAGCGAATAATGAAGCTGGCAGCGGCTAGTGGCGCAGTGGGAGAGATGGCCCGGGCCGCCGGCACTTTGTCTTCATTTATTATGCCAGCTCTCATGATTTGGGTACTGGCTGCAGCGACGGGAAGCCTCCGCCGAGGAGATATCGCTTCATTTCGGCAAGGTAATGAAAGCTGGGATGGGGGGAGGATAAACCAATTTGCTGGCTGACATGGGAAGGAGTGATTTGCAGACCTGGGTGAGGGAGGGGGGCGGCCAAGTGAGAGGAAGCACAAGGCTAAACCAAAGGGGTGTTCAAGGCCCTTCTCTGAGATAACAGCACCACGTACTCATGGGGAGGGCAATGGAGGACTGAGAGGGAGGGGATGGTGGGGCTGGAGCGCAGCAGATAGCAGAGGCCAAAAGTGCAGGGAGCAGGGAAGAGCCACCAGAAAAGGTAGTGAGGGTAGGAGAAAGGCAGAGATCGGTGGAAGCAGCAGCAGCAGGTTCAGGCACTGTGGGAAGCTGTCAGGGGAGTAAAGAACATGAAACAGTAGGATAAGGAAAGAAAAGCAGAGAGCAGCCATTTAATGAAGGCAAGCACAAGAAACAGAGTGAAAGGAAAAGAGGTTGTCCTGGTGCTGCGAGGAAGAGAGCCTCCTGAGCAACTTGCCTGAGCCATTGGCACTTGCAAACTCATTGAAGTTCATCCGCCCCAACCTCGTTTTCCTTTTCATGTTGGAGATACTCCAGATGAAGCACAAGGCCACCCTAAAGTCACATCACTTTACGGAGAAGAGGGAGCCTCTGTCTCCTGGACTCTGTCCTCACCACATGGACTTAAGCAATGCTGCTCCAAGCCTACTTTTCAAAGCAGATTAGTAATGATCAATTTGATGGCTTAACACTCCAAACAGGGGTGTCACTCAGCCCAGGCTGGGCATACTGTCTGCTTGCAAGTCCCCTCTCAGCACCCCTGCACTGCTGTCCTCTCTTCTCAGTCTGAGAAGACACACTCCCAGCAGCTTGGATGCTATCTTTGTTCCTGCTCCAAAATACCTGCATCTCTAAGAGCATATCCCCACTCTCAAAACAGCAAGGCGAGCAGAGCACTGCCATAGTCAGGTCTGGAACTTGTACATTTTCCTCCCTTCCCCCTCCTTTCGATGTGGGTTAAGGATTTCCAATAAGGACCAAGTGTTGGAGGCTTAACACTGCAGTCTCTAGAGAAGCAGGCCAATTTCACACTAATCTTCCTCATGAAGGGAGAGAGCATCGGAAGCAAGAATTACATCAAAGAGAAGTTAATGCTGAGAAGCAGACGACAAAAAGGAGCTGCTTTCAGTTTCAAATGAATACACGCAGCTGGATTAAGAGATCAGGCAGCTCAAAGCCTGTATCACAAGCTTTGGTACCCAGGATTTAGCCAGCAGGGAAGAGTTCTGATCTGGGGGCCCTTTTGAAAGGAGAGGAGGGTCTTTATAGAGCACTGCAGGTATTTGAAAAGAGCAGCGTAGAAGACAAGGCGGGCTGGTCTCCTGGTCTGGCCTCCACTGACCTCTTGTAATAAATGTCATGACAAACTCGGATAATGAGATGGGCTCATGCAGCTTTCCTGAAGCCTTCTTTTGGTAAGCAAGTGGCTACCCTGTTATTTCCCCCAGCCCCACACGTTGGGAAGCATGAAGCCAGTTAGGGCCACCCTGCCTACTTGGTCTGGGGCATTTCAGCTGTGTGGGGAATAGTCCTCCTGATCTTGAAATGCAGGCAATTCCAGTGCAAGTAGCAAAGGCTCCCTGCAATATACTCTCCATAGGAAAGGCAAGCAGGAGCTGATTGCAGTAATGTGCCTGTTGCCCCATTTCAAGCGGCACTGAAGTGAGTCCCAGTGTGCTCCCCCCTCCAGGAGGCTGACAGGTGTAAATCCCACGATGAATGAAAGCACCAATCCCTATAAAGCTGGTGTCTTTCCATGCATCTCTGCTCTGATTGACTTGTCGGCTCTCTAAGGCTGACTATCAGCTCTGTGCTGCCTCCAATTCCAGGTGTGATTTAGTTTGGAGATGAGAGGTGACAGTTAACATTGGTACTCGTCAGTGTAGATCAGACACAGTCACGCTGTCTTCTCCTGGCTCACTCACTCACCTCCTCCCCTATGCTCCCACCCCTCTAGTGTCTCTCACTCCTACCTGTTGCTCTCATTCTCCCTGCCTACCCTCATCCAATCCCCATTATATCCTTTGCACCCCCTTTTATCACCATCGCTAGAGCTCATCTTCAGGAAGTTATTCTCTTTCACTCCCCCTTTCTGATCCAGCATAACATATTTGTAATGCCTTCAAGAAAGCTTCCCTTGTGCAAAGACTAGGAATAGCTGTTTTGGTGTGTCCTTTCCAGTCCCCTCTAAACCCCAGTAAGTAGTGCCTTGAAAATATTCTATTTGCCAAACATAACCCATTTCTCCATTCTCTCATGAGTTGTTCATCAAGTTGAATTTCCTTGAGAGTATTTGCTGTTTTGTATTCACCAATTCCATGAAATGATTTTGGGCTTGAAAACAGAAGAGGGATTTTATATTTGGTATATGAGATTATACCTTACTTGTTTGGTTTGGAAGATCTCCATATGGTGCATAAGCTGTGACATCCTAGAACAAGCCTAAAAACAAGGTTTCTGACAAATATTTAGATTTCACATCTGGAACTCCTCTTTGATGTAAAACTTCCAGTTCACAAAATACGTCCTGACAATGCCTACTGACTACAACTCTAAAAAGGAACACAGTGGAAAAGAACCCCACTTATTAGAGTTAATAACTGCATAAATTCTTCAATGTAATCACATAGCTCTCTTAGACCAAGTGACTTACTGTACATCCCTATTTACCTGTTATTTCCCCACTTGTGTTTGGTTTTAGTACCTTGTAGTTTATGTGATAGGTTTTCTTTAAGCCACACTAAATAAATAACTGTTCCAGCATGATCAAATGGGGGATGACTCAGAGGACAATGCACTGATTAGGGTCAGCCTCCTCAATTCCCATCATTACAATTTTCAGTAACTTTTGTAACCAATTCTCAATGAGGTATGATCTTCTCTTTTTCAAACGGTGGTCACCCATCATCACAGGTTTCAATGTACCAGAATGTGATCATGAATTTACAGATGGCAAACTGAAAAAGACTGCATGGACAATGGAGAACGGGCTAGGAATCAAAAAAGACCCCAACAAATTGAAGAAAAGGTCTAGAAAATAAAGGAAGCAGGTCAGCCAGAGCACCACACTCAGGCAGAAATAACACAAGCAGATGCAACTATACAAGTAAAGGGAAGGGGCTGCAGAGACACAGGACTCAATAATATTCTTGCTGCTATTAGAAATGATAAAGGAGATGGCCTAAAAACTCACTCTCCAATCTGAATAATCATCCATACAAAATCATGGGTTTGGAGAAGTATCAGATAGGTAGCAGCACTGTAGAAAAGTGAAGAAATAGACTCAAGTGGAAGACAAATCTCCATGCAAAGCTGTTGTAAAAAAATAAACATCATATAAGTCTCTGTAAACAAGCCTGAGAGGTACTGAGCTGGACTTCTCTGCCTTTCCTTGCCCCTTTCTGAAGGTGTAAGTTCCAAAAACAAACAAGCTAAAAAACACAAACCAAACCCAATTTAAAAACAAAACAACCACACACAACCATCCAGGAAGACCCAGGGAAGCAGAGCAAGAGTGACTGGAGACTTAGAAAATCTGTCCAGCAAGACAAGGTTGTAATTAGGTTTATTTGGTCTAGAGGGAAAAAAAAAAACCAGACTGGAGATGATGACAACCATCAAATACATAGCAGACTGCTTTAGAGAAACAAAGACCTTGGAGAGAAGAAAGAATAGCCTGAAAATGCATGAAGAAAGATTAAAAAAATGGGGAGAACTTTCTAGCTGTATATGTGGTAAAGTCCTAAAAGAATGTGATCTGAGATGAGGTAGCAGTGTAATCTTTCTTAAAGGCCAAGTTTCAGGTAAGCATTTGGGAGGAATCACATAGATATTCAGGAGTTGGATGAGATGAATTTTTTCACTATATTTTCTCCAAATCTGGAAATACACTGAGAACACACTGCTAATGCTCCACAGACTACCCATAACTCACTTAGCCCCAGAAATAAGCACACTGCTGAAAATCTGCAGTGGAGCCACGTTAACATGAGAATGACAACAACATGAGGCATTAACGAAGTAGTGAAGTTACTGTCTACGCTTCCCAGCATAGTTACGACAAAAATGAAGGAGAGAGGAAAAGAAGAACACCACTATATACCTACTATGGTACTGCTGAGAATCTGAAGGAGTGTATCCTCTTCTTTGCATGAAAAGCCAAGATGCAGAATTTGGTGACTGCAAGTCATCTGCTCCAGGTATTGTGGAGTTTTGAGATTCTTTCTAAGCTTGATTATTTTAATGATAAAGAAAGTTCTGAGCCCTTGAGCTTCAATGAGGTGTGACAGCAGTTCTGTCCAGACCTGGTGAGATAGACAGTGTTGAAAAATACAATTATCCATTAATTCAAACTGGATGAATATTCATTCTTAGTTTTTTCAGTGATATCTTTCCCCTAACCATAAATTATTCCTCTGGGAGAAGATCTGCCTTTAGAGCCATACCAGTGTGTAAAGAGTGCTTATACAAAGAAGCTATCAAGGTTGGTTCCTTCATGTTTGGTCTACATTGGATTGATTTCATTTTGTTTACTTCATAAGTTTTGTTGACATCTATATGTAACCACTAACCCTTGTAACCTGAAGTTACCACGGATGAAATATATCCCCAGCCTTCAGATCACCAAAAAGTTGCAGCTCTTCCTCTTGACATCACCTTGAATCTGAAGAGCTGTCCTTCACACTATCAAACAAGGCTAGTCAAAAGCACTAAATGGCACAGTATACAGCTGTCCACACCACCATCCTCAAACTACAGAAGTCAGTGATAGGTATATCTGCCTGTTTTACAAACTCCTTGCAACACACCAGTGACGGCCACACTTAGAAGCTGAATACTGAACCAGACAGACTACTTGTGTATTCTTCAGAGGTATTCCAGCATCCCGCAATTCTGAGAGCACAACAGCAGAGTACTACATGTTCTTCACCACATTCCCACACAGAGTCCAAAGTTTTAATGTTAAGTTTCATGTTGCTATGTGGTGATAGATGCCCATGTTACCTGAGGATCACCGAGACAAGTATGAGGCACTGAAAAAATGGAAATTGGAACTGCTCCCAGGTATACTCTTGGAAACTGAAGGTGGGGAGCTTTCAAGTCCTAGCCTACAGAACACCCTGGTGAGGTGACCAGAAAACTGGACATTCAAATTTAAGTGGTGGAACCTTAGGAAAGCACAAACAGAATCCACTTAAAAAAAAAAAAAAAAAAAAACCTGACACTCTAGAATTAACTTAAATCAGATCAGAGACAGAAACTGCCCCTTTAGTGAGCTCTCCCATGGATCTGCTCAGTTCTTGCCCAACAGCTCTGCAATACTGAAAATTGACCACACTCAAGACTGCTCTCACTGCTAAGACATTTCTCAACATCATCTTAATTTATCTAGTTCCCAGCTGCCATCTAGCATTCTTCATCCTCCCATTGTCAGAATCTAAGTTACTTCTCTCTTTCACACAGGTATGTGACAGCTGTCCTCCTGCTCCATCTAAAATCCTCTTCTCCAGGCTTGAGATACGTGCTTTCCAATCTGTCATCTACTTTCTTTCTTGATTTTTCCTCTACAGAAGATCCCATCTCTACCTATGCCCAGAAGGGGTACAGCCTACTATCTGCTCAGCCTCACATTGCCCAAAGAAGATTCTGAACTGGGAACTGCAGATGGAAATGGGCAGAGTCAGCACTGAGTGACTGAGCCTTCCAGCTTCTGTCGACTCACTCCCCCAGCAGTTCTTCCAGGTCTCTCATTTCTCACATATGAATACTCTTTTGCTTGCACTGTGCTGTCAGTGTTGGGATGGAGCAGCAGAAGGAACGAGCAGCACTTTAAATGTGGCCAGAAGCCTCTCCAAACAGAGGGCTACCTTCTGACCCCAAGAGAGATCCCCACAGCTTTCCAAATGCCCTTTTCTCTCCATCCTGCCCCCATGGAGCCCAGAAGTTCAGTTCTGAGGAGCAGTTTGGCTTTTACACCTCCTACTTTCTCCTGAAAATGAAACTCCCTACCTCCTATATCTACACTCCATGCTTTTGCCATGCATCCATCCATTCCCCTTCCTGCTCCAGCACCTCCTTCCCCACCTCCAGCCCGAGTGACGATCCATGAAAGCCCTCAGCAGTATGTCATGGGAGTGATAATTACATCCCCCGCTTGCATCATGCCGCCTGCTGCTGACCTCTCACCCCTCCTCTCTTTTAATCACCCCTTGGCATCAGTCACTCTGACAGGGCAGCAGCACAGGCCACGTGACCTGTCAGCCTAGGGACGTGACTTATAGGGCCCGACCGGTGGACAAAGGGAAGGGAGATAGGCAGCATAAATCTCCAGGGTGAATAAAAGAGAGTGATGGGGCACTCTGCTGGGGCCTGCGTTAGCAGATTCTTGGCCTCTTGTTATTCAGACCAGAGTTATGGTGATGAGGAAGTGGCCGAGAGTGACACGCACTGGTCCCAATCAACCTTGCAAAATCTGCAGAGACTTAGAGAAGCCTTAATGTCATGCTTGGCTGGAGAACCCCAGAGAGGCTGGGCGAGGGCCTGAGGAGCAGCCAGGGCAGTCACCAGCCATCAGAGGCATCTGACCAGCAAAAGCTTAATCTGTCAGGGCAAAGCACTTAGCCACACAGAACAAGGACAAGGGACCCAATCTCAACTCAGTGTAGCTGGGACAGGATTTGCACATCTGAGAACTCATTGCTGGCTCAAGACAGGCTTCCCCCCTGTTGCTCCAGGCTCCCCCAGTCTTCCGCCCGCTCACAGGCTCCCCTTCCACCTACTCCCCTGCACTACTCATCTATTGCTTGGTAGGATTAAATCATCAGTGCGTGAGACTGCTATTGCCATTATGAACATACAGGACATTCGAGGTTTCCGCAAAACAGCAGACTTGCATCACTCCTCTGTTGGGAGAGTTGCTCCTCTCGGTACTGCAGAGACCTTTTACTTCTGTATGGAGTGCAGTAGGGTTTGTTGTGCACTAACGCCTGTTTACAACACCTGCAGTCGGACAAAGAGCACCCACGAGGACATACATGGACTGCCACCTCTGTGCTGTGACAATCACCGTCTGTGATAGTCCCCACAGATCATCTCACCCCCTTCATACATCTTCCTCAGGAGGGAAAGTGACAAAGGAGGATCTGACATCCCCAGCAGTAACTTCCCCAATACCACACCTTCAGGAAAGAGAAAGAAGCCCAAGAGCTTGAACCTAAAACGTATAGAGAAGAAAAAAATCCCAAGGACAGAAACTGGAGGCAGTTTTGAATGTACTAGAGGAATTATAAAGAGAGAAACACCTGAGAGGAAGACAGGGAAATTTTAAATACACTGCCTTTCATGTTTGAAAACCACTAGTGGTGTCTGAAATTGGAGCACTTCAGTGGAAAGTCAAACATTATCAATGACTTTCCTGAGGACTCTGAGAAGCAAAGTAATGAGTCCCATCTCCAGCTTTAGATACAGTTGTTTCTGAGTCCAGAGGTAGGAGGGATTTGACTCCGTAAGTATCTTTTATCTGGAAACTATCTCAGGTGCTCAGAAGCAAGAACTGTGAAAGAACCACAGGCAGAAGGGGAAAGCAATATGCTTACCCTGCTCTGCTGGTACATCCTGTCCTGTGCTGAAACGGGCCCCTCCACACCTTATCTTACAAGGCCTGATGGGCACAGTGAAAACTCCAGCAAGGCCAGCTACTGATATTGGGTATTCATACTGTGCAAATCATCACCTGTTACCACTTGCTCTTGCCCCACACTTCCCACCCTCTCCTGCCCAGGGGCCCATCTCTACATGGTGATTTCTCCCTGGGCTGAAAGCCTTGCAGCCTGCTGCCTCCTTACCAGCTGGGTCCTAGCCTCCAAGATGGGAACATACAGCTCCCTACCCTCCTCCCCCCATCTGCCTTTTAACGATGATGGAAACTGCTGTCAGCACGCAGCGACAGTAATAAACACTCCTCTTAATAACACAGGGTGTCCCTCTTATTAAAATGAATAGACTTCAGTGGTTAAGCCAGGCTGCTTGCCTCGCAGACTGGTGGGAACAGCAGCCCTCAAGCAGAGCAGTTTATCTGCCGTAATTATCGCAGCAGCTTTGACTGCAGGACATCCCTCGTTACAGCACTGTACTGTCCCACAGGCAGAGACACAGGTACATGGTCAGACCAAGGTACCAACACACGAGACATGGAGAAACACAGATAATTGCCTGCGTGCCTGCAAACACCTACAGTAAGTGCTGAGATGTGCAGCCATGAAAGAGCAGAGTTAGGTGTATTTACAGCCAGGCTTCAAGGCATCCTGAACCCCACTGAAAACAGCAGCAGCAGCTGGTGGTACCCTGTTTCTCTCCTTCAGAAGATATTAACACACATACACAAACCACTCTACACTGAATGCAAATAGAGAGGGGCAAATGCTTGGTCCACAAATAAGAATCTCCTCCTTCACCAGCTTGTGATGTCACTGCTCAATCTTTCCTGTTCCCCTTCAATGAGAGGTAAAGGATAAATGCGTCTCAGACTTCACAAACCAATGCAACATGGTGAAAGGAGTTAGTGGCACTTCTCGTGTCTAAACTCTCTGGGTTTCAGATCTCAGCTGATCTGTTTCTCATCCTTGAGAAAGCTGTCCATTTCTTACCTACCACACTCACAGCATCTGTGTATCCCAAAGACCATCCATCTTTCACCCTACATGCTGTGGCCAAACACTAAGTTTGGATCTGTGGGACAGGCAAGGAAACCACTTAATAGGATGCTTGCTGGTTCTTCTACAGGTATATTTGGATTTGTTATTGGACAGTCTCCATGTACACTTTCTGGGCTGGGAAATCTCTGCCTATTTCCACAGCATTTGGAATCACTGAATCATTAAGGTTAGAAAAGACCAATAAGATCACCTAGACCAACCATCAACCCACAACCACCACAACCACTAAACCATAGTCCTAAAAAACTACGTCCCATTTACTAAGCTGACTAGTTCTACACATGGGCCCAGAACAGATCACGGGCTAATGCATGGGGAAGAGCTCCACTTTCCTCCTTGCAAGGATTTTCCAAATGGGAAAAACCTACCAGAAAGACAAATGGCAGTAGCACATCCCAACATTGACTCCACTGCCATCTCAGAGCATATCTCTGGGCAGTGGAGACTTTTGTCCTTACAGAATGGAGCACAGAGTTTTTGCATCACTTTTCTTCTCCTTCATGTCATGGTCATATCCTGAACTGTCTGTATTTCTGCCTAGATGAAGGTTAGCAAGGATGTCTTTTGGGGAGCAGCTGACAAATGCAAAACAAGACAAGCACATCATTAATCTGAAAAGCTTCTAAAGAATCATTAGTCACTCAAAAATGAATCAGTATCTCTACATACTTGCAAACAGACTACAACAACATTGTCAACATTACTTCCAAGTGGGAAAGCTCAAAAAGCAAATGGTACCCTGGGCTCCATTAGAAGAGGAACGGCCAGCAGGGCCCCCTCTACTCTGCTCTTGTGAGGCCCCATATGGGAGTACTGTGTCCAGGTCTGCAGCTCCCTGTACAAGAAGGACAGGGAGCTGCTGGGGAGGGTCCAGAGGAGAGCCACAAAGATGATCAGGGAACTGGAGCACCTCCCCTATGAAGACAGGCTGAGGGAGCTGGGCTTGTTCAGCCTGGAGAAAAGAAGGCAGCGGGGTGACCTCACTGCAGCCTTTCAGTACCTAAGGGGAGCCTACAAACAGGAGGGGAATCAATTCTTTGAAAGGATAACAGCAGGACGAGGGGAAATGGTTTTAAGTTGAGGGAGGCAAGATTTAAGTTGGATGTCAGGGGAAAGTTCTTTAGAGAGAGTGATGAGGTGCTGGAGCAGCTGCCCAGAGAGGTTGCGGATGCCCCATCCCTGGAGGTGTTCGAGGCCAGGTTGGATGGGGCCCTGGGCAGCCTGGTGTAGCATTAAGTGGGGAGGTTGGCGGCCCTGCATGTGGCAGGGGCATTGGAGATTCATGATCCTTGAGGTCTCTTCCAACCCAGGCCATTCTGTGAAAGAGGTAGCAGTATACTGAGTGAAGTCCAAGAAACTCCTAACAGGCCTCCTGTTCTACACAGCCAGCAGAGGAACTTTTTCTTGAGGACATGGCTCACCACTGTTAAATGAAGTGACTCACACGGGAGAATGGATAACCAGCCCTCTGTAAACCTCAGCACCAGTAACATCTTTCCTTTCCTTCCACAGGTCCTGTCAGCTCCAAAGCAGTATCACAGTTTGCTGCTGGAGGACCTCATCACACCCGTCAGCATGCAGGAGTTACAGGGGCAGACAGAGGAAGGCCAAGACCCGTGGCCAACAACTTGGCCAGAAAACAAGGAGCCAGGAGAGGACCAGTTCTTAGCCAGCTCCTCAGAGAATTCAGACCACTTTCAGAGCAGGTTCCTCAGTGGGTTGACAGAAGGCAATAGATGCCAGCTGGCTGCAGCACTGAGCAGGGCACTGGGAAGAAGTGGGAGCTGTGGACAAGCAGGCAACAGAAGGCACACTGCAGACAGAGACTTTGAAGCAGTGGACATCCAGAAAAACTGAGCCTCGAGGATTCAGCCGGATGAATTCACAAGGCTTGCATGCTTCAGGAGTCTGTGACATGTCAAGAAGCAGATGAAGAAATTATTCTGAGCAAGTATATTTTTCTCCCATTGCCCTGCAGACAAGCACATACAGATAAAGAGAGACCTCTAGTGATGCTGGAGGGACTCTGCCTGTCCTCCCCTCTGAGCATCCCTCACAGCCAAAAACAAATGTCTCGATTGCTCTGACTGCTGCAGCAATCACCTTTCTCCCAAGCCAGAGGAAAACAAGTGCTGATCACAGGGAATATCCACTGACCCACAGAGGTGAAGAGGTGGTACTCAAAGCAAGAGAGTGATTATGCCAGACTAAGAGTGTCCAGAACTAATGCAGATAAATGAAATGGATTTGGGTCTTGCCCACATTACCTCATGAGTTACAACCACTCAAGTTCCAATACAGTCCTGAACTGGGCATATAGTTCACCATGAAGAGGACAGGTGGTTATCAATGTTGGAAGATAATGCGCAGTTGTGTTGCAATTCTGAATACGTGGCTGAAGTTTGCATCTGGGAGGGAAGTTTGCATCTGCCAGCAGCTCAGCGTGGTTGGAAGGAGGAGGAAGAAACAGCAACTTCTGGCCGAGTCCCAGTCCCATCAGGAGATGCTATATTCCCATTGCACAGCCCTGACAATCATAGCATCACACATACAGATCCAGGACAAAAGAGCATTTTAGCTCTCGCTGAATTCAACTTCACAGCCCCAGCATTGCATGTCTCAGTTCAGCCCTAGACAGGATGGACTGGGCACACTCAATCACAGAATCATACAGACATGCTCACGCCAAGCTCCCTTAGCACAGCACAGGGAGACAGCAAGCAAACACCATTCACCTTGACTATGGCCAAAGAAGGCTCTGTGTCACGCCCAGGGAAAGAGTTTCCACATCTATTCAGGCACAGTAATACTACATTAAGTTTTCCAGTATGAAGTGTTAGAGGAGAAACACCAAAAGAAGAGGAAAAGGTGGAGACACTCTTGGCTATGGCAGAGACGTAGCAACTGTATTGTGCAAAGTCAAAAAGCAGACAATAACACTCATCCTGTAGACCCAGGGCAAGAAAAGGGCTCCTGCTGCCTTTTCTGCATCTCAGAACCTTGATTATTAAGTTAGCAGCTTACATAGTCCCTTCCCTCCACCCTGCAGTTCCTCCTGTTGGCCAGCCAGCATGTAAATCAAAGGAAAGCAGCTCTTTTCCTGGGCTTTCTTTCCCTTGCACTAGTCCAAGCCTTAGTGACCTCCTATTGGGAGGGGAGGGGGTAGTTCACCAGGGCTGTCATATTTTGTTGGAATGTTTTATTTTCTGTGCTGAATGAAGAGTAATTGTGGAAAGGAGGGAGAGCACGAGCAAAATAAAGTGCATGTGCTGCCAGCCAGGCTGATGTCCTTGTCCCACAAGGTTACGGATCCATTTTAGCTCAAATAATAATAAAAAAAGCCTCACAGAAGCAAGGGATTCATAAAACAAAATATGAGCTGGACACTTGGCAGCAGCTGCCCACAGAGTGAGAAGAACAGGTTAAAGCTTGGAGGCAGAAGAGCTCTTATCCCACTGGCAGCTCAGCAATCCCAAGGAACTGACAAGGTTTATTATGGTGTGCACATGCATGCGTGCACATGTGCATGAACAGAGAGGTGACAAACCTGCTTTCTCTTTCCCTGCCTGCTTCACTGATGTTATTTCAGATATTCAGTCCCACAGAACTGAGAGGGCACTCAGACTGAGGAGTGTGCAGAACCCACGTGCGAGCAAAGACAGGTGACAGCAGCTTGCCCAGAAAGCTCCCCTGTTGCCTTGCTGGGTCCAAGCACACTGCATGGGCACTGCAGAAATGCAGCTTTAACTACTACCGCACAGGACGCTTGCAGTGAGCATTTCTGTCCAATTTAGATCATCCAATAAAGAATACAGCCCACACCTAAAAGAGAAAAGTCTCCCTACTAGAATACAGAAAACTCTGTAGACCTGCAAATTTGGGACAAAATCCCAAGAGGCATGTGAGTACTTCCAAGTGATAAATAAGGCCCTGAGGATTTTTTTCGGAAAAAAAAAAAAAAAAAAACACAGCAATTCTACATTTATTTTTGTGCATACTAAGTGAGCTCTCTAATAATTACTATCTCTTTGTTGTAAGAGAAATGAATGATGGTTTCCTACATTCAGAGGCTATGTTGCTTGTTGACTTCTGGTCTGTCAGGACAGACACTTAGATCAAGTTTAAAGGGACAGAGATGAATCAGGACTACCTGGTACTTTAGAGGAGTCCATTGTCAATAAATGATGAGTTAGCTAAAAAGAAGTGCACTGAATATGATAGAAACTGAGCAAGCATTATTGAAAGATCTATTTTTCTCCTGATAGGTGTTCTTAAATTGAAAAACAGAGCTAACTATGAAGGCTCAAAGCAGGACCTGCGCAGCTCCCAAGTTGACTGCTCACAGAACAGAAAACAACAGCACTGATCAGCACCCACATCAGTGCAGACCATAATTGACTTTTGCCCATCAACTTGCCAAGATCAGTAACTCAAAGCTAGAGGTAACAAAGTGGAGAAAAAAGGAATAGAAACTAAGCACATATTGGAGATGCTTTCTGAAAGAAAACTAGCCACCCTGAGCCTATCAGTAATTTCCAAAAAAATTATGAGAAAAGGAGAAATCATTACCTGGACTTGCAAAAAAAGGATGTCAGCTTGAAGATGCTGCTGACGAAGCTAAACCACGATGAGGTGAAGGTGGCAATTCTGGCACAAATTTGAAGGGAAATGAGTAAACTGCTAATTTCAGCACAGCTGAAGGTCAGCCTTAAGATGCCAGGATGTGACCTTTAGAAGTACTGTTTGATGTTGCTTTTTCAGCAATTAGGGGCAAGTAGCAAAATCTGACTGTATTAGCAAATCTAGGCCAGAGAAGCAGTGAACTTCAGAGACGGATAACAGCAGGAACACATGATGCTGATGGATCCAAGGCAGCAGTTGTTTCTTGTCTCCAGGCCAACTGCAACTGGCAATCCATGTCAGGCCATAGTGAGGACAGACTGCTTCTAGGAGAGGTGACTCACAGCAGGAGGGGTCCAGCCCAGGCAGGGCTGAAAAGCTGAGCCAGGGCTCAGTACCATAACACCTGAATACAGAAAGCAGGTGCCAGTAACAGGGTCCATCAACAGTGCCAGTCAAGGCACAGTATGAACCGTGTCCAGGGACCATCCAGGGAGTCCAGTAGGCTGAAGTCACTACTACAGTATGGATAAAAGGTCTGCTGAGGAGATGAGACCAGAGACATAACTGGAAACATGTGAAGCTACAGCTCGGGAAAGGAGTAAAGCCCAAGCTGAGCTTAAATGAGGCCATGGGCAGCAGGTATGGCTAGGTGTCCAGGTGAAACCACTCAGGGCAATTAAGTCTAATTAGTGGCCTCAGGGAAGTTTTGTTTGATCTACAGATTCTTTTCATCTGGAGAAGAATCTTCCATACAGGGAGTTGGGGGGGGGAGGAGGGGTGAATCAAAAACCAAAAAACTAGAAAAATACCAATCACCCAAAACTAAATTAATAATAATATAAATGTGTTTCAAAGAATCAAAGAATGGATGAGGTTGGAAGAAATGTCTGGATGTCATTTGGTGAAGCTCCCACATTCAAACAGGGATGTAGAGCAGAATACCCAGCAGAGCACCTGCTCCTGTTGGCTGTCACTTGAAGGAGGAAGTTATCATCACTGAACTCTAGGAAACTCCTGGATTGCTTACATCCTGCTGTGTTGTCCCTCCAACAGATGTCCCTCAGGTGGTTGAAGCCCCCCATGACGGTGAGGGTCTGCAAATCTGAGACTGCTCCTATCTGATAAGAAGGATCCTTCACTTCTTCCTGGACAGCTGGCTTGTAGTAGACACTTTCAATGATATCATTTTCATCTATCCTTCCCCTTTTCAAGAGATTACCTCAACAGTGGAGGAGCGGATGCTGTCATTCTTTCCTGCATTTTAGCTATAAGGCTCTTTAAGTTGTTGTGTCTCAGAGAAGAGCCTACAATTTCATCTTTGATGCTGCACAGCCTGCTCACATCCTATGCCTACACCTCTTGTTTGAATTCAAGCACCGCTGTACTAGTCCCCAGAAGCTGGCACTCTGGGCTTAGAGACTGTGAATGCCTCCCTAGGCACAGGGAGGATCCCTTCCAACTACTGATGATATTGATACCAGGATTCCCACTCGCTCCAATAGCTGGCACCTCCATCCACAGGCCAAAACCGCTGGTCAAACTCCAGTAGTTGACACCAGTCCCCCCCCCTACACTGGTCCCCAGTAGCTGGAACTTTGAGCTGAGTCTACAGATGCCTCCCAAGGTCCAGAAGGATGCCTTTCATCTACTGATCTCTTCTCTCTGATGACCAGCAACAGGACCTGAGATAATGGCATAAAGCTGCAGCAATGGACATTCAGGTTGGATATTAGAAAAAGGTTCTTCAGTGATAGATAGATAGATTCAGTGATAGATAGTGATAGAAGATAGTTGGGCACTGGCACAGGCTCCCCAAGGAACTGGTCATGGCACCGAGCCAGGTGGAATTCGAGAAATGTTTGGACAACACTCTCAGAAACATGTTTTGAATATTCAGTGGTTCTGAGTGAAGCCAAGGAGCTGGAGTTGATGATCCTTGTAGGTCCCTTCCAATTCAAGATCTCTGGGCAGCTCACATGCTAGGGGAGGGCATTTTTTTCCTCCAACACTGCAGAACGTGCTACAGGATCAAACACCAAAGTGAGCTTTCTGTCCTGAGGAGTAAGTTGTGCTAATGGGAGCATGTATGGACCCAGACAGGCATAGTGCTGACCAGAGTGCAAAGGCAACACAGGAACTCCTATCAACAGTAGAGGTTCCTAACTATTGTGTCTTGCTGTTACTCTGGTACGTGATAGACATGTCTTTGTAAAAGCAAAAATATACAGATTGCTTCACTGTTTTCAGTCCAATCAAATTAACTGGAGTGGAGGGAGATAAGAGAAGCAGTAGGGAAGAACTGGGTTGGTACTGTGATGGTGCCTCATGCTTGGACTGCACATACCCCAGTCCCAGACCCAATCAGGTAGGGAAGGGCAAGGAAATGTGGTGTGGCCATGCGAGCTCAGGGTCTGCCCAAAGCCAGATCCCCTGCCTTTTCTTGCACCTCTCCAACATAACTGCTCCCCTCTCCAGCACCATCCTCTCCCTTATCCAGCCCATGGGCTCTGAAGGAAGCACCATGGTGATTGCCTTGCCCATAGACACATTGGTTGCTTACTCCAAGCTGCATCCAGCTATTTATTTGATGTAGAAGCCTTCATGCGCTCCCCCTCACCCCTCGCCTCCTTTCACCATCTGTCCATTTGCTTGGAAATCTGTTCCAGCTGACCCCGAGCTGACCAGCACATCCCTCGTCCCTCCATCCTGCCACAGGCTCCTCTAGACGTGCCCAGCTCAGCTCAGGGGCTTTTCGCTGACTATGCAAATGCTGCCCAGCCAGCTGGTGTCTGCCTCCCAGAAACACATGTTCCAAAGCCCCCTGGACAGACACAGAGGGGGGGACATGTCTCTGCATCCCGGCCCGGGGGCTGCATGGGGAAAGTTCCTTAGCCAGGAATTATTTGGCAAACAGATGGGAGGAGGGAAAGGAGAAAGGCAGAACAGAGAAAGTAAGAGCATGTTGTGAGTGTGTGGAAGTGTGGGTGCACAAGGTTGTCCGGTGAGCATGCTGGAGTGAGGATGGAGGTAGTGGGAGGGGTGTGAGGAAATCATACAGATTGCAGGAGGCCACTGCTGATGGTTTTATGGCCCTTTCCTCCTAATGACAGCTCATGCAGCATGCAAAGTGGGTTCTGATAGCGCAGCATAAAGGAAATGCAGCTGTCAGAGCCAAGCATCAGGCCCGTGGAAACTGCCCCCCCAGAGAGGCACTAACACATAGCAAGGCCAGAAGGGCTCATTTAAATTCATCTGCAAGATCTTTTCCTTGCCCACCACCAAGCAGGTCACCAGCCACTTGCATTCTCTGGGTCCCCATTCACACACAGGGAAAGAGTGAAGATGCTGAAGAGAAGCTGAGGATTTGGGGAGGGATTTGGGGCTGCACTAAAAATGGAAGAGTGCAGAAGAACATTGCTATCACATTCCGCCGGGGCTGTCCCCTAGAGGGGACACACCCAGCCAGAAACCACCTGCAGGCAGCAGTCCGACCCACCTGGCTGTCTTTGTGAGACAGAGCCTGTGGCACAGCCACTTCCTGAGGTGCTGGCAAGGAACAGGATTAATGTGATGATGGCTGCTAGATCTGTGCCATGCATAAAGTGAGAGAAAGGACTGGAAGGAGAAGGACAAAGCATTTAGTGTGCCTCTCATGAACTTCCTTGGCCCATGTGGCAGTGATGCTGCTCCATCCAAAGGCCAACACAGCCCTAGTGTCTCAGGCAGAAGAGAAAGGCTGGGCCAATGCATTATCACAAGGGGCTTGGTCTCTCTTTCTCCACAAAGTGCAGAAATGTCTTGCATGTACCTCTTTCAGGTGCTTTCCCTCAAAACTTCCAGCTTCTGAGTATTTACAGATAACGTGAACAGGGAGACACTAAGCAGCACTTCACCATTCACATATCATTGCCTTCTCTAGGTTTAAGATCAGGATATCTGCTCTCAACATTTAACACAATTCTCTCTTACAGTGGCAATTAAGACTAGAAAGAGCCAATGTACCTCCCTTCCCCAACCTAAATTTCTGCTGTCACAACAGCAGCTCAGTCCCTGTGATAAGGACCCGCCGGGCTCCCTGGGAGAAGGCAGGATGGCAGCTCCAGATGTAGCTGACAGATGATGCTCTTCCTGGCCACAGGCAAGAGCTGTGGATGGTGAGCTGCCAACAGTACCTTAAGGAAGAAATGCAGAGCGCATATGCAAAGGAAACCATGAAGTAACAGCATCAATACAGCACACAGGAGAACTGCTGGACACTGGAGACTTCTTTATATCCTGAGCACAAGCAGCAACACCACCTTGCCTCTGAGTCAACTGTGATGGTAGAGAAAATGCCTGTTGCATGAAACAAGCCCAGAAAGCACCACTGGCTTCTTCCCAGGGAAGTAAACAGAACAGCATCCAAGGTAACCAGAACTGAGTCTGTTCCCCAAAATGTGTGGGTAAAGGAGAGCCACCACACAAAGGTGGAATGGACTGGTCCTGCTCACATTTGTGCCCACCTGGTCTGAATTTAAGAGTAGCTCCCAGCCAGTCTCTGGGTTTTACCAAGAGCAAAGTGGGCAACATGAATGGATAATGCCATTCCTTAGGTGTATGCGTGATGTCATTGGTTTGGTGTAAGAAATAAAAGCTTTTTTTAATAACTGAAGAACTGGATTATTTTTACACCATGGCAAGGCCCAAGAAAGGCAAAACAAGCGGACGAGCAGCTCAGCAGAAGATGGGATCACACAGCCATGAGCTCACACTGCAGCTCTAGCACCCAGAGCGTGCAGGCTCCTGGCAGGCGGTGGGTCCTGGAGCAGAACTGAGTATTCACTTGGCCACAACCAAGGCACCTCCTCTCCTCCTGTCTCTCAGTGAGCTGGACACATCCTAGCCGGGCCCTCTGGGCTGCAGAAGGCTGTGAGGCAGCATGGGCTGAGGGGAGTGCTGCACCTCGTGTCTCTTCTCCCTTTGTATGTACCTCCCGGTACGATTATTAAACGCGAATTACAAGTGATGTGACCCAAGCGATCTTTATTTCTTCTTTCACCAAGCGGTGCCTGCGGGGTCCTGATTCTGAATTCTGTTTCAATTACCGATGCCATTTTAACACAAAGCGGTTTCTGTCTGCAATTACCAGCACTGACGGCAGTGCAGAGACAGCTCGGGTGGCAGAACACAAAAGCTTGGCATCTTCCGCCTGCTTGGGAACTTTCATTTGCTGTGATTAAAGGCGGGAGGCGCGGGAGGTGTCTGCGCACAGCAGTGTGCTGCTGGCTGTGGCACACCTCCGTGGAGAAGTCCCTGAGAAAGCAGCCCTCAGCACTCACCTCCACCATCACTCGAAGGACTCCAACTGATGTTGCAGCCACTGTCTGCAGCCTGGCTGGCAGTTAACCCCTTTGTGCCTTACGCAGTAAGGAAAGTCTGCCTGTACTTCACACTTTTCAGAATACACTCCCTTCCCTCACAGTTGAAGTGCAGCCTCCTTTAGGGAGGGTAGGAAATGCCACATACATCACTGGCACAAACTGACACACGGATTGGTGAAGAGGAACCCCACATCCATTGGTGCTGGCACCAGAAGCCTCATATGGCTTCTGAAGTTGGCAATTACTCAAGACAATGGGGACTACTCCCCATAGGGCAGGCAGCCGGACTTACATGTTGTTCCAAAGCCAACAGCTCCAAAACAGCAAGGCATCCCCTGGTTCCCAGCAAAATTCACAGCGGCTGTGGTTCTGACAGCTAAAGTCAAACACAATGGAATTCAAAGCATGCACCTCTGTGCATTGCTCCATGTGGCTGCAGCTGTGGGCCCAGCTCTGCCCCAGGGAGCAGCCAGGTACACCCTTGTTTGTGCACCAATCACCTCATTTTTCTTCTGCTTCTTGTCTGGCTGTGCATCTTTGTCCTTCAGCCTCTGCAAGCTCGTCCGGTTTGTGCAAGAGCCTCAAGCTTATTCTCATCAAGCAATCCTTTTGTTTTAGAATCAATGAGGTTGAAAAAGACCTCTAGTCTTCACCTAGTCCAACCCATCCCCACCATGCCCACTGTGTTCCTCAATGCCACATTACATGTTTCTTGAACACCTCCAAGGATGGTGACTTCACCACTCCCCCTGGCAGCCTGTTTCAGTGCCTCACCACTTCTGAGAAGAAGTTTTTCCCAGTATTCAACTGGAATCTCTCCTGGCACAACTTAAGGCCATTATCTCTCATCTTATATCCAGTCTCCAGTGGTGACATCTGCATTGTTCCTTCACTCCCCTTTCCCATTCCATCCATCACGTACCAGCTCCTTTCCCTGTGCTCTTTATACAGTTCCTGGAGTTTCAGCAGACCCAGGAGCTGCCTGTTGGTCCCGCTGGCTGCCGAGAGGTACTGTTCATATTTATTTGTTAACTTGCCCATGCCTTCTCCCCTTGCCTATTCTCAGGCTGTGGGCTGAGAGGGGCCATGGTGCCCGGCAGAGGGATCTTGGGGGGTAGGAGTTGATTTCCGGAGATCCCTTCCTACTTGTATGATTGTGTGATTCCCCACTGCCCACCCCACCACGGGGCAGCCCACACTACCAGCCCCATCCCTGGGAGCTGTCGGGATGAGGAGGGGCGATTTACAGCCTGGCTGCGGGGCGGCGCGCGTACCGTTTGTCACTCTGAGCCCTGGCACCTTGTTCTACCTGTGTTGCGCATGTTTTATCGGTGTTGAGCAGAGGGGGGCCAGAGCAGAGGGGAGTCTGGGAGGAAAGGCACTCAAGTGAAAAATGAACCAAGGCAAACGGGATTGAGAAAGAGAGAGAGAGAGAGAGAAGTGCAGAAGGGGGCGAAGGGGCCAGAGTATAAAACACAAGACAAATGTCCTCACTGGCAGCAGGGTTAGGGGAAAGAGGAGAGGGAAGAAGTGAGGGGGGCAGGGAGGGAAAAGAAAGAGAGAATAAAGAGAAAAAGAAAGAAAGAGAAAAAGACGGTGCCTCGTGGCCAGCACTATCCTAGTGGGATCAGGGATGCTCATGTAGTCAGAAAAATAATTCTCAGCCTAACAAAGCAGGAAAAGGGGGGGGCGGGGAGGAGGAAAGCTACAGATCCAAATGGAAAGTGCCCCAGGGTGTCCAATCTGCTGGGTTTTGAAATAAAATCATTTTGCCTCATCCCTCTCCCTCCCCCACCGGGGAGCCAGCTCCTTCCTGTACCCTCACCACCACAAGGAGTGGGACCAGGCAGGGAGCAGGAGGTCTGCTTAGCATTGCACGTCCCTTCCATCCTTCTCCCTCAGTGCTAAACTTTCAAGACAAAAATCATAAAACGAGGTGCTTTGTTGGTGAGGCGGATTCAGAGATCTTCCTGTTAGGAACAAGAAAGGGAAGAGAGAGACACAGAACGAGACAGAGAGATAGCTGGATGGAGGGCTGGCTTTGTGCTTGCAACAAGCCACTAAAGGTGCATTTTTAATTAAATTTATACAAAATGTGTCAGTTTTATCTCTATGTTTCAAACCTGACTCTTTTCTATCAAAGTAAAGTATTGATCTTCACTGCCCCGAAGCTACCTGACTGAATTAAACAGAATAAATAGAAGAAGGACTGAAAGGGCTTAGAAACAACTGCAGAGAGGCGAATGTTTAATGGCTCCACAGTCATTTGCTGCAATTAAAAAACAAAACCGTTTAGAGGGGCTGTTAACACCTTGAAGTCTGAAAATCCTCACTTCAAAAAAAGCCCCAAAACAGCTCCCAGGCAAAACATTTTAATTGCCATAAATACTTCCAACCTCAGCCATCACTGGTGCATGCGCACATTGCACAGACAGACAAACAGACCCCTGAACCCAATGGGACAGACACCGTGCAGCTGGCAAGACACAGCTGTGCTCTGTATGGACACCTCCAGCCAAGGAGAGGTGCACACCCAGTATGACCCAGACACAAATCCCCATTATGTAAGCAAAAATACCACAGATAGGACATGATAAAGATGGATGTTTTAGACCCATGCATATATTCCAGGGCCATTTCCTAATGCAACAGAGCCCACACAGAACACTATTCTCAAAGCTGGCCATAACCAATTGCACATCATGCAAGCCATAGGCATCCCACAGGGCTCTCTCTCTGCCTGTCATATCACAGGAAGATGTTGCAGACCCTGTGCAACAGTGGGTCCCACTCGATGACACACTAACTTGGGGCTTGCAGTGAGAGTCTCTGGGACAGGCAGGCCTAGCAATTGCATTAAAGTCCTTTGAACGTTATGCAACTTAAAAAAGAAGCACATTTTTTGTTATCTTAAAGCATGTACTACTGCATGACTCACCAAAGCCTTCCTGAATGTTGCATGCATCCCTTAGCATGGAGATTTTCCATCACTGCTCTGTGGTCCTACCAGGGTTGAGCTCAGCAGAAGAGCTTGATTTGGGGACAGCAGAATGCTGAAGAGCTCTATCAGCTTTTGACACATTGACAACTCATCCCTCTTCCTGGGCATTCCTGGGACAAAAGCAGCAGGTTTATGGCAGAAAACTGGTTTTGCAGAGGATGCGTATAGATTTCTATCTCAGCTGGGGTACCATGAGCTGAGTGGTGTGCTGTGCTCCTCCTGGGGATGGTCTTACATATAGGTATTAGGAAATTTTAGTTTGTGTATTTGAAAATCTGGAAGGACCTTTTCACTGAAAATCAAAATTAACAAATTCACTGGCCTTGTACAACATCCTGGTCAGTGAAGTAATGGCACTGAGGCTGTGGAAGGCTATGGCATGTTCTTACTGCGGGACCCTGAAAGAGTATTATCAGATCCTGGCTCTAATCTGTGTGAAATGAAGACCATTCAATCCCCTGTATACTGACAGACAAGGTCTTAAGACTCAGAAACTAAAGGTGTGAAAGCCATGGAAATGAGTAAGAGTATCTCTCTGGGGCACAGAGCATTGGAAGGAGCAGCACCAGCGGTGGTTTAAATGAGCCAGCTCAGACCCTTGAGGAAGAGCCACAGCACCCAGCTGGACAAGCCCAGGGCGCTCAGCATCCCTCTGGGTTAGATGGAGTTTGCTGTCTAGACTGCCTTTGTGTTAGCTCAGGGATAGTTGCTACTATGCATTTATTTAGTTGGTTGACTTACCAAGCCATCTGCACAAAGAACCCCACAGGCCCCGGGGAGATACATATTGCATTCTGCCTTTGGCTTTAGAGCTTAAAGCGCTGAGAAAGTTACTTAACTTGAACTACTTCTTTGGCAGCCTCCCAAGGCACTTTTCTGGCTTTGCGGGCAATTCTGCTGATCGGGCACTGATCAAAGCAAGCCCTCAGCCTCTCATGCGGGCTGTAAGCCCTTCCTTTTTGGCTGATCCAAAATGTCCCACAACTCCAAAAAAGGTGCCCCTTGTGACTTCCATGCCATGACCATCCTGAGAATTTGCCTTACTTGGATCTTCAGGAGGAGGATTTCTGTTGCAGGAGCAGGGTCAGATAATAAAAGCTCGGAGCAGCTATTAGTGCACCAGGCACTAGCTCAGGCAAGTGGACTCTGTTTTCTTATCTTTCAAATATTTTGTTCAACACTGAGTAATTATCACTTATTGTCTGCTCTCAGCTGACTGTAAACCAGCCATACACTGTAGTTTATTTTCCAGCGTTTTCTTGAGTGGAAGAAAAGTGAAGAAAAATATTTTCTGGGGGTAGCAGGAAAACACACAACAGCATGAATGTCATGATGCACAGCTCCTGCCTGCCACTGTTAAAGAACCCTGTACTTTTACAGGATCTTCTATGTCAAACGTGTGGGCTGCATTGCTGCAGCTGCCTAACCAACACCTGACCTGCAGATGAGCGTTCATGGCATCCTGCTGAAGCACTGAAAAGCACCAATGGCACAGGCACAGAAAACAATATGCTCTGCTCAACACAATTTCATAGCCATGCTTCCAAGTGAACACTGGGAAATTCTGCCCTGTACTCTTCACGGGCTCACAGCTTCTCAGGGGTGGAACAGTCCTACAAATCTGAGCCAGTTGCCACATTCTGTGGGTACATACATATCCAGTCACTGCTGCAGCATGTGCACCTGAAATGAACTGTTTGGGAACAAAGGAACGTGCATTTTGAGCACTAAGGTTGAGTACTTCCGCTGCTCACGGTCAGGCTCCCACTGCCGCACTTCAGAGCATTCTGCTTTGTTACGGACCCCTGATTAACACTTTCTAAGCATTTCAGCCCACACTCCTGTTATTTTACAGACTGCAACGAATGCAGATTTGAGTTTATGGGTTCATAAAAGTGTAAATTAAGTCAATAGTTTTTCACCAGCCTATTCGCACAGCCCTTCCTCCAGTGACCTGTCCCTTCAGACAACACGAATATTTCAGCTGCCTGAGCATTTTTAACAGGCCAGAAGCAGAGCTGTGCCCCAGCACAGAGTGCTGTGGCACTGTGGGATGATCTGTGCAGTTTGTGATTCTTCCAGCCTGGACTCCCACATCTCCCATCTCTGGGCTGTGGAAAACACTGTCACCCAGCAATTTGCCCCTTTTCCTGCTTGCTGCATATCACCGGTGTGATCCTATCTGTGCATGGAGGAGGGGCTGGCTGACCAAATTTCTTTAATTAAAAGAAAAAGGATCAAGTTTATCCCAGATAAGCAGGCAGGATTAAAACAGACAGAAAGAATAGACAAGAGGCAGCTGTCAGCACTCCAGCCGATCCAACATGATTATTAATAACGATAAGCGGGAGAAGAGGGCTAATAAAGGGATAATGAAGTAGTCCTGAAAGTGACTGGAGATGGAGCCCGATAAGGGCACACAGCCCAGGGCTGCTCAGGCCTAGTGAGGTTGACTGCAGAACATCCCTCTGGGAGAGGGTACCTAGAGGAGAGGCTTAATTCCTCCAAGAGCGTAATTGCAGCAGAGTGACAGCTTTCTTTGGGAGTAGTTGTATCCCAAAAGCGAGAGTTGTCTGTAGGTTACACAGGGCATGAAACACAGACAAAGACCAACGTGGCCTGTAAGCAACATGGTTCACCCACCTGTAATGGCAGACACAGGCCCTGGACCTGGCTGATAGTTACCAGAGTGAAAACAAGGCTGGAAAAGTTACTCGCTGAGAGCCATCAGACACGTGACATCTACTAACAGCAAAGTCTTTTTCTGTGCTCTCACTGAGGAGAGGATCAACCCATCTACTAAGATGCTCTGCAAATGTGGGAAACAAGGATGGAGAATGAGTAGCAGGTGCCTCACAGCAAGCACAGAACAGCAGCTGAGGAAGGAGGGCCTGGACAGTGAGCACTGTACAAGGAATCAGGGCTGTTTTGGACAAACTGGATTTTTTTCTACTCAGATTGCTCTCTTTTCTATCCAAGCATCTCCTTTCCTCCAGGCCTACAGCATTTCTCCCTCCCAGAGCCAGGAAGGCTGCAGCCCGGGGCGGTGCAGCAGCGGCTGTGCCCAGCAGGGCTGGTAGGGAGCAAGGCCCAAGCGAGGAGCGGGAGCTGGGCCCCAGGCTGCCGCTACTCCAGGTCAGCGCAGCAGCTGCTGGGAGCATATGCCATGAATTAATTCCACTGTCCCTGAGATGCTCTGGTGAGAGGAGCAGCAGCACCTTTCCAGCTGATTAACATAAAGCACCTCCCCCCATCGTTTTGCCACACTTAACAAAACACTTAGAGCCCAGAATCACAGAATCATGGAATGGCCTGGGTTGAAAAGAACCACAATGATCATCTAGTTTCAACCCCCTTGCTGTGTGCAAGTCACCAGCCACTAGACCAGAGCCACATCCAGCCTGGCCTTGAATGCCTCCAGAGATGGGGCATCCACAACATCCTTGGGAGCCTGTTCCAGTGTGTCACCATCCTCTGAGTGAAAAAGCCCCTCTGAATGCTTCCCGGCCAGCAGGCAGGCTCCTCAGTGGAAACTTGATGGGCCTGGCTTTTATGCATCTTTTATCTTCCACATGCTTTTCCAGAGCTGCAGTCTCTGCCCTGAAAACCCTCTCACTTCCCCAACAAGCTGTACTCTAAGAAGGCATCTCCTTTAATATAAATATTGTATCTATTATTATAAGCAAGGAGCTAGAATTCATTTTTATTTGTGCATTTCTTTTATTCTGTGATGAGGCTCACAGTTTGCCCTGAATAGACCACTGAGCCCTAAGCCTGCAAGGGGCTTTCTGGGGCAGAGCTCACCTAGCCTGAACCCCAGCAGAGCCCTCTGCAGACACCCAGAGCAACTCACTGTGCTAACCCTGCTGCTGACAACACACCGACAAGCCTGCAGCTCTCCCTCTGCCATGTAGGGCCAGAGCAGAACAAGGAGCAAGCAGGACACAAGATCTCCACTAGTTTCAGACAAAAGGCTGGGAACAAAACACTCACTAGGTCTATAAGCACTGTATTTGGATTAGGAACTTGAGGGCACACTATTACACACCGCTTTACCCCTCTGTGACTGTGGACACTGAGATGCCTCAAAGGATTGCTATACAGCCTTCCTCACCAAGAGTTAGCAAAGGCACTTACACCTGTTTCTTTTCAGCAGGAACAGTTACAGGAGCAGATTTCAATGTGACATCACCAGGGACTGACAGCGAGAGGGCACAGCTCAGACACTTCCCAGCACTGCAACCAGGCAGGTGGTGAGGAAGGCCGAGAGCCAGACAGCTCACCTTCCTTCCTCCAGCTGCGGAAGGAATGGGAAAGATGTGGAAACAAGTCTCGCTCTATTAAGTTTATTTAAGAAAATTAAAGATACAACTAGTTCATGGTGCACATAAATGCCTGAGCAAGTAGAAGTATCTGACAGCATGATTTAACAGGGAAGGTGAAAGCATGCCAGATGCAAGGAACAGAAGATGAAACAAAAACAGAGCCTAGAAATAAAGCAGATTTTTAACCACAAGGGCAGTTATCTGCTGAGGTAACTAACCAGGGAAAAGACAGGTGAAGCTCAGCCACATCTCACTGAGCTCTGCCACAGCCTGTATCATAGCAGGTCAGACTACACATCAAAGCACCTCAACTTTCCTTCTCTCCATCAGCACCTGCTCTGTCCTCAGTTCCTCCAAACATTATACATACTGTTTCCAAATCATTCACCTTCTTCATTCCTCTTTGCCCTCCCACAAACCCTGCTGTGACATCAAGTGCTCTCCTCCCCACACCTGTCTAAAATCGCGTCCCCAGGCCCTTCACACTCCTACCTGTCACCATCCCCAGGAAGATCTCTGAGCATCCAATATCCCTCCCACTTCTGTTTCAAGGGTCTCCAGGGAGATCAGTGAAGTCCTCAGAGGCAGGCAGTGTTCTGCCCTCCTGGATAGAGGCAGGATTGTTGGCATGGCATGCAGCTCAAGACGAGCAATGGGCTGAGCACAGCCTGAACCGCCCACATTCTGCAGGCCGCAATCCTAAGTACTGCCTAATAAATTGTCCTCTCTTAATGCTTCAGTTGTCAGTAATGCCACCTCACTAAGTTTCTAAATAAACTTCAACATATAATGTCTCAAGTCACAGATCAAACCTCAGGCTGGACAACCAGAGAAGTTGGATTCATAGCTCATCCACTCCTGTGCCTCAAGGCTGGGCATCTTTTATGGTCACTGATAACTGGCTGACATGCACTGAATACCATGATACCAGGCAAGCAGCTTAGAGGAGCCTCAGCTTACGCAGAACAGAGAGAACTCACACTAAACTAACTACAGACTGTATTTGAGAGAAGAGAGCCTCTGCTTTCTCTGTGATCTTTGGGATGTGCAAAGATCACCATGCAAATCTAACCTGAAGCCTAACCAACTTCTCCCACTCTACCATTCTTTTCCCCACACAGCCTTGTTGAGATTGTCTGATATAACAAGCTACTTTAGTTTGCTGAATTTGTTTTCTCTTTGTTGGACCATAGGAAGAATCCTAAATACTCTTTGGCCAAGCGCCACAGATGTCAGAGAAAAACAGACATTGATCTAAGCTGGAAAGCTTCTGTTCACACCAAAACATGTTTCTCTGCTCAGAAAAAGACCTCAGGGGGTATGCTCCACACGCTAGCCCCAAGGCTTCCATCTCATCTACTTTTCCAGTTACAGGGGAGATTCCTTGATTTTACAAACATAGCATCTTGTTCAGACAGCTTCTTCTCTCTTGCTGGTAGGCTTTTTTTGGCTATCAACTCTGATCAGAAATTTTGCAGAGTACTGAGCTCACACTGAGTTGTTTCTCCTGGACTTCTGTCAGTACAGAAGAAAGAATGCAGTGCTCCATGAGACCTATGGAACAAGCTAAGAAAAGCAGTAATAAGCCTTCTGCACAGCACCTGCACTGCACCTCAGAAAGTATATAGCAAGGTTCTCCAGTGGGACAAGGCTTTGAAGGATACTGGCTTAGAAGTAATACTATTGTTTCCTGCAAATAATGACCACAGCTCTATGGGGATAGGGCATTAACAGCTAAACAGATTTTTTTTAGGTGACAATGAGAACAGGTTACTTGCTTCCAAGGAAACACACCAGGGAGTTAGCTTGTTTCAGAGCAGCAGGCTTCTTTTTTTCATGTGTGGAATGAGCAGTATTTTCTGTGCAAACTACCTACTGCCTGGAGCTAACTCCATTCAATATGTGATCTCATCTGACTGCAGAAGCTAAGCAGCGTTAGGCTTGGTCAGCCCTTGACTGGGATACCTCCCGGGAAAACAAAGAAAAGGTGCTGTAAGAAGCAGTACTGGCAGTTTAGTAGGTGATGTTCTTCCTCTGAGTCAATACAGAGGTAAGGACCCAGGGCAAATGTTAAACCAGCAAGGGATGACAGAGGCTGGTAGATGAGATGTAAAACAGACATCCTGACAACTTGTGGCATATGTTGTGGGAAGATGATAACTTAGATGTCCTAGGCAAACAAACGGTACCAACCTATCTTCTCTCATAGCCATCACTGAAAACCACACTCCATTGTTTGACTGTGTAAGACAGTCTCCCAGAGAGGCTACAATTTGATTGAAGAAAGACTGCCCATTGCAGTTATCTGTAAAGGAGCTGCAGTAAGGTGACAGTGACTGTTCACAAGTAAATAATTTATTGTAATTCTTAACCTCTTTTGAGAATGAAGAGTCTTACTATAAAATATCCAAAACTTCTCCTGAGCCAGTTTTCCTACAGAGCAAGCTCTATTTATTTCCATGTCTGAAATATATTCTCAAATACAAACAAGCGAATAGAAAATTAAAGTGCTAAATTATTTACAGGGAATGTGTATATGAGGAGATATCTGGTGTATCAGTGCTCTAGGGGACACTGAGGTGATCCTCTCTCTCAGACTGTCCCACATCCCACTCAGTTACTAGTTCAGAGGATACCTCTGTGAAGAGATGGTCCCAATCCCAGCAGACATCGTCCTATCAAGAGGAAAAAGACAAACATGCTGAAAATTTAACTGATAACTCCCAAAGGTCTCTGAATGATGACCCTGCCAGAGAGGAAGGCATGTATTTCGTAGACTAGGATAGGAAACCTAGAGAGAACGGAATGTGAATCCGTGTTACAATTTAAAGATTGGCAGAATTAATCATGTTCCCAAATTCAGTAAAGCCCACACTGTTAATCTTAGGTACCCTCAAGAAGAGCATAAGGAGACATAAAAATCTGCCACCCTTCTACTGAAGCACCTGTAATTCTGGGCTGTAGAAATCCTTTGTTTCAAGTCCTGAGGTACTGCTTATACATTTGTACTGAGGTTCTTCTGCCTTGCTTTAAAACAGCCCCCTGCCCTAACCGTAAATGCTTTTTTTGTTCCTCTGTAGCACAGTGCAGAACCATCTGGAGCCCATGGTGGTTACCAAAAGACTACACACTGCAGCAGTTTCTGCAGGGATCTGTGACAGTACGAGGCCCTTCATTAGCTCTTTCAAACTGAAGGAAGCCAGTCACAGCAATGCCATGATCTCACACACAGAAATACCTACAAACTTTTAAAATAATCTGCTGGGGAATTCAGACCTCCATCAGCTTGAAAACAAGCTCCTCTTCACAGGCTCCTTCTCAAGTCTCCTTCTTCCATCCCAACAAAAGCTTAGTTTCTAAGTACAGTCTGAGACGTAAGAAGCTTTTAATTCACTGGCGTTTCCAGAAAAACTCACCTCCCGTAGTTCATGTTCTGGAGCCAAGACTTTGGTGAGAAGCTTCAGGTCAACCTCTCCATCCTAAGAATACACACAATCACAGTCTTACAGACACAGAGAAAGCAGACACCATCATTTCACCAGAGAGGATGTTGCTAGAGATACAGATATAACATTTTGTCCCATACATGACACGAACCTTCTTTAGGACAGCAGCAGGTACCTCCTCATATAACAAGAGGCACTATACATACAACATTTACAGACATTCACAAGCCTGAAAAGCGCTCTGCAGAGAGGAAAACACTTGCAGGCAGACTGGAAGGTGCTTGGATGACAGGGCAATGTATTTTATGCAGTTAAGTATCACAGAGGAAAATGGAAAACTGGAAGGAAGGGGACTTACACCGGTCACTCCACACCAACATCCACCTACCAGAGTCTGAAAGGCAGCGTACTTCATAAGATCTTTGTCCAAGTCATGGTAGGTCAACACTCGGTTCACCTGCACACTGCAAACAGAAAGGTGCAAAATACACCCCTGATGAGTGTGGAAGCACATCAGATGAGATGAACAGTGGCTTGAACAGTAGCGTGGGGACACCCACCTCAAGTATCTACACTGGTGATGAGGATATCGAGATGGTTGTGCAAGAACAGAAGAACATCTCATTCAGCAAATTAAAAGGCACTGACGTCTGAGAGCCAGACTGATCACATGTGTTAAAATAAGATATGGAGCAAACAGGGACTCCTTCAGAGAAGCTGGCATGCCAGAGAGAAGATTCATAAGCCACATGCAAGGGCCAGAAAGAAAACAGGAAGGCAATGAACATTCAAACAGCCCAGATATAGATACATCCAGCATGTAACAGCCAAAATGCCACTCCTATCTGGGAAGTAAAGCACACTCTAAGAGTCCCGCAGTGCAAACTATAGAACAATGAAGACTTTATGATTTCCATCTCTCAGCTAAATTTCAGCTATCAAATGCAATTTCTTAAAATGCAGACTCCAAAGATGAGCAGGGGTAGGAAGCAATATACTGTCCTACAATACTTTCTTTTGCATGTTACATAGTACTATAGGGAAGATTCGTATTAATTTATCTTCTATGTATGCCCATGAAAATTATTTATCTTCTATTGCAGAGTGACTATTGATACAGGAAGAACAGATGGGATTATATAAGAGAGAGAAAGCAAAAAAACAAACCCTGGTGAGAGACAAAATCTTTTTTCATTTACTGCTATGACATGTCATTTATTTTTATTAACAGCTATTTAGTTACGACTTGCAAGAGAGGCATCTATGGTCATCCAAAGGTGAACAGAAATCTTACTCTGTGATCTTCAAAATAGATCCAACAGGAGAGAAGACTTAGAAGTAACAAGAAAATTAACTTCAAAACTTAACTTTCAATTTTTAAAACGTACTACTCTCCCATGAGCTAATCCCAAGACTACTGTGATACACCTACAGACCATATTGTGCTTTGCAAATTGACTAAGCCCTTGAGTGAAAAGGATATCCTGTGGAGGGCAAAGCAGAGTGCAGTCAAAGTGTGCGTGATAATACATGTGTATTGGAGGCATTTGTCACACAGGCAACCTTACATCAAGCAACACCTCACTTTTCAAAGTTTGATTTTGCAACATCAAAAGCGTTGCTCTAATGTAGTTTTTGTGTATACAGAGAGAAAATGCATTAATTGCTATCTCTGTGCAATAGGAAACAAGTTTGCACTGTTCAGCCTGGAGCCCCACTGTCACAATGCAGAGCATCAACTCCTGCTGAGTGACACTGCCACTGACATCCACAGGACATGAGACAAGATGGAGTTTAATTTCACCACACATTTCACACAGCCAATGTGAGCCTCAAGAGCTCTCTTACCTGGGTGGGGCTGCCACCTGCATGGCCAGATCTTCCTCCTGGACTTCCTCTAAGTCAGGGATCACAGGAATATCTGCAATAAGAGAAAACAGCGTTTGAAGACAACCTTTTAGCTGAAAGAATCTGGCCATCATCTGAAGATTGGTAAGAATTTGCTTCCTATGAGATACGTTGTCAATTACTCAGCTCAGCTCAGCCACATAGAATCTGCTAGAAATGAGGTGTGGAGCATAAAGTGGCAGAAGCCTTGTGAATGAATCTGCATGCTAAAGGAGCTGCTGGCTCCTTGCAGACTGGGCAGAGGCTGTAACCTTCCGAGTGGCTGAAGGAGGAAGTGCTGGTGGTCCATCTGACACTAAGACTAGGGAGGATGCGCCAAGCTGTAACGTCATAAATCTTTTTGTGTCTTCCAGAGTGAACCTGGAATGGCTGATAGGTGTCACTAGATATTCCCAGCATGTTGATTATGGTTATTCCACCTAAAAAGGGTACTTAGAGGGAAAAAAAAAAAAAAAGAAAACAGAGGTGAGCAGGAAAAACTGGCTGCGCACTGCATCCCGCTAGAACCTGAGAGATGCTGTGCCCTCAGATGGTGGAGATGCCAGTGGTTGGCTCTGGGAAAAAGTTTCACAAGCACAAGGTGGGATCAGAGCTGGCCCTCTAGTGCTGGAGCAGGCAGGCTGCTCCTGCCTCTGCCAACAGCACAGCAGGCAGCCGGGCCTGACTTTGCCCAGCTTTGCAGCCCAGGCTGAGATGAATATTCAGGAGCTGAAGAGACATCCCCACCTGTGGCGGCCAAGGCTCCGGGCAGGGTCTTGCTGAAGAGCCCCTTGTCCGGCTGCCTGTCAGAGCTCCGCAAGCTCTCAGCTGCCCTCTCTGCCCAGCATCCCCTCAGCATCCCTGGGGCTCACTGGCTGCTGGGGCAAGAGCAGCCCTGGCCCAGCTGCGGGAGGGCACAGGTCAGCACAGGCCTCAATGTGGCAGTCGTTCGGCGCTGGCCACACAGTGGGATTTCTCACTAATTGGCTGCCTGGCGGAGGGCTGAGCGGGACAGCGGCTGCAGAGAGAGCCAGGGCAAGGCAAGCGGAGGTGACAGCTTGGATGATCTCAGCAGAGCTGTGCCTTCGAGCTCCCCAGCTGCCTGAGGAACAGGTGCCTGCAAAGCAGCTCTCTGACTAAGGCAAACTTCTCAAAGACATTTAAAGGAAAACTGCAGCAACAGGCCCCCAGGATGTCCCTCAGAGGGCAAGAAACACCTCACCAGTGTGTTACCATGCCTTTGGGATATATCTGTCCCCGCTCTGCGTTTAAGGACAAGAGCCAGGAGAACCTGCTGTCCCACTGGCTCTTCTATGCAGGGGCTCCCAGCTCAAGGTAAAGCTTGTAATAAAATGCAGTCACAGGCTAACAGCATCTCTGTGGACAGAGACTGACCTGTGGAGAGAATTGCTCAGTGACAATGTGGGAGAAAGTCCCTGTACATAACAAAGACCAAGGAGGATACAGACTGTGGAGGCTGTACAACAGGAGGAACAAAGCACCACACAGAGGTACCCTGCCAGACTTTTGCTTCTGTTTATTTCTTTCTGCACTAGAGAAAACCATAAACTTAGTGCTCTGAGCTGCATCTTCCTTTTATGCAGGTTTCCAAAGAGTTCTGTATTTGCCAGTGCTGATTTTATCTCCTTGCCATTGAATTCCATGGAGAGATTCCTGAACACCTTCTTGAGCGCTTCCTCTACTCTGTATTACCATCATGAAAGCAATTGCATAGAAATTCCTTCGAAAAGAAATTAAAGGCTCCAATATTTTTATAGGCACTTTGAAAATATTTCAGACAGAACTCGTGGAAATGCTCTGGGGGCTCCTGCCAGCCCCTCCAGCAAAGAGAACTGCATGAATGTTCTCACTGAAAAGTGCCAATGATTTTGTCCATTCCTAGGCACACGCAATGCTCCTTAGGACTGTTAGAGACTCAGGAAACAGAACATAAATGTTGCAAGGAATTAAAAAAAAAAAAGCTAGCCAGGTCAGTTGCTATCAATGGCAAATCAGGCCTGAAATATTTGGGTCCTTGTTTTACTCATAACTTCTCCTACCCTCTGCCAATATCCACAGCGCTATCTCTCCACAATCCCTCTCCTTCCTCTCTTCTTACAGTTCACAAAGTGTCTCCTTTTTCACCTTCATCACCGAGCAGCCAACCTTCCACTTGCCCAGGCTCCTGCCCACTATTTGCTCTTCTTAGCATGTACATCTTTCTTTTTCAACGGGCTCTAACAACACAGCTAAGTCATGGCACTATGCCTACTGTAGGGAACGGAACCACATGAGCTGCAGTGCTGCAAGAATACAGGCATATGCTTTACTTTTAATACTGCCATTAGCTGCAGTAAGATGACTCTGATATAACATTAATACATACAGAAATGTTCCAGGTCCATGTTCTCCCAGTCTCATAGTGCAGCACTCATACAGAAGTGGTTTTAGGCTTTTCCAACAAGACTACCTTACAAACCTCTACTGCTATCTATGCAGCCTCCTGCAAGTGATCTTCCCCAGACAGAACTCCTCCAAATTTCCATTTCATATGACAGATAAAACTGCCAGAATGAACACTCCGAAAAGCAGCATTCAAGTCCCCCTGAGAGAGTATCTCAATTTCATTTTAGCTGAAGAGAGAGTAGAAGAGGTGGACACATGTGCCAGGTACTTCATCACCAGCAGAAGACGTGGTATGCCCATGATAGAGGCGATAACATAAAGCTCAGTGCCTACAGTGACAGTAAAGAGGATCGGGTGAGACTTCCCTTTATTGCTCAAAATGACTGGGAACAAAATCAAAACAAAGCCTTTCTCATGAATTTTTCAGCCTATAAACAAGACACTAGTTTCAAAACTGCTCATGATAGAGATATGAAATACTGAGTGAGCATCAAATGCTGGATTACACCACTGCAGATTCCCCTCCATCCCTCATATAATAGCAAGCAGGTGCAAACTATCAAAGAATGAAATCAAAATGAGTGCATCCACACATAGGTTAGGATAGGAGACACCAGTACAAGTGTTGGCTAACAGGAGAGTTGTAATATGTTCCATCAAACTGAATGCCTTAGAACATCCAAGTCCAAAGCATAATTAAGAGCAGTGTTTTTATTACAATAGCTAGATCAAACGATGTCTTAAACTATTAGAGTTCCATAGCTAAATTATGACAAGATGCTGCCAACATGAGGCAGAAGCATGCGAGCAGTAGAACGAAGAAACAAAGGGGAAAGGCTACATCCGGGTAGCCAAACAATAAACAAGGAATAGCAGTTTTTAAAGTGACACACAAAGCAGGGTTCTGTGCTCATGACAAGGAATGTGCAGTGACCATCACCTCTTCTGCCCATTAGCAAAGAGGTTACTGATGACAACCACAGACAGCCACAAGCAGGAGATGGAGGCATGCCTACTAACTACTGCCCAGCTACACCTGCAAGTTGTCAAGTTGCACTTCCCCTCCTAGGAGCTTATTTTTGGTTTAGTAGCAACACCTGCAGGCTCTCATCACAGTGAGATTTGGTCCTAGCCCCACAGAACTCAATGCTTTGTTAGAGACAGACAGAATTTTTTCAAGGTCAGGCAATAAATCAGAGCTGTTCCTAGAAACCACATCCCAAGTCCAGCCTACAGTTGTTCAGTACGGTGGCTGCCAAGCCTCACCGGGCTGCTTTAAGTCACCTAAGCCTCACAGCCAAGATCCAAACACCCAAAAGAACATCTCCATCTTGCTTCATCTGATTAACTTCCACCGGCTGGGTGCGTATTTCCAGTGCCAGTTCAGAATGGGCACTTCTGCAGTGGGGATGGAGCTGTCTTCTCTTCCCATCCACTGCCATATCCAGAGAACAAAAAGGGCAGTGGCTGCTGGAACTGGCAGTCCCCTGCCACTAAGCAGGCATAAGAATGAAACTAACTTTAGTTTAAGTTGCTTGCTCATAAAATGTAAAAATGAGATAATTACAATATCTCTGCTGCTGCAAAACTTTGTTTTACTGAATGCTGTTACCTTCTGCATCACGTTTGGGGAATTTTAAACAGGCAAATGGAAGAAGGTCTGATTGAAGATGAAGTTAAGTGAAAGAAATTGGTCTCATTTAGCACATGACAGGATTCATCTGTGTTCTCAAGTCCACTGAGGTAGCATCATGGGCGTTTCATATTCATGAGCTGCTGCGACACTGTGTCCCCTCATTTACAAAGCACCGTGTTCAGCAAATTCTGTCCCTGTAGACACACTGTGCATTTCATGGTCTTGTCAGAGAGACATCAAACACTTCAGTAACCAAATACCAGAAAATGGCTTTAATTAGCGCATCTCAGTGCAATAAATAATTTTTCCCTCTAAGTGGAAAAATGGAGAATTAAAAAAAGAAAAGAAAAAAGTGGAAAGCAACAGGCAAAAAAAAATCTTCAAAAAACCATAAGGAATAAGGGACACATTCAGCCTCTGCTGAACACACAAACAAGCTTGAAGGCTTTTGGAAGCTTTCTCAGGAGAGCAGCAGGCAAATGGAGAGGATAAAGAATACTTCTTTGGATGTTGAGACATTAATTTCATAGGGATACCTTTCCCTTACTGAAATTGCCCTAGGAAGAGGCTGATACTGAGCAGTGTACCTTTCAGCCAGCAGGGAGATGAAAACAGTAGGGTGAAAAGCAGGTGGTACTACAGCTGCTGGGGCAGTCTTAGAAGCTGAGACAAGCAGAAGATAATCTGAGATTCTCATGTCCCAAAACACCCCTCTGAGAAGCGTAATGGCGTGACATAGGCAGCTGAAGGAAAAAGTCACTCTTTGGTCTGAGAGGATTCACAGGACCTAGACAGGATGGGTCATGCAGCAGATTCAGCAATGACCCTCCTGCCTTGCTTTACAGATACATCAAACAAAATCTTTTTTTCTTCAGCTGCCAAGCTCTGATGATACTGCTAGCTAGATGGAGGACTGGCTGGAATGTTGGGTGGTTCACTGAGACACCCTACTACCTTGGATAGCATCTCAGACGACAGCTTGCTGGACACACATCAGCCATATTTGCTATCTTTCAAGACTGCTGTTGTCACAAAGCCTCAGTTTTGATCCCTGGGAAGCATGAGGAGAGATAATCTGCTGCAGTGCAACCAGAGCACCAAAAAGCCACGTCATATGAGTCTCTTGAGCTCTGTGCAGGGCTTCAACAGGTGGCAATCTATGGCTTATACTGTGCAAGACCAGATACTAAAGGCTTTAAAGACAAGGAATCTCTTAACATATAGGTTCTTCACCAGCAGAGGACAGGAGAGACAGGAGGCCAAGATCAGGACCTGGAGTCCAACATATTCCTGAGGTTATCAGCATCTACAGTGGCCAGACACCTCCTAGCATTTACCCACAGTCCCTGACAGAGCACTGCACCTGCCCTCCTTTCTACTAACACCTGTTTTTTTCTTCACACAGGTTGCTCTTTGCTCCTTTGCAGTATTCCCCTGCTGAAACATACTCAGGAGGTGGCAGGGCAGCAGATGAGAAGGCATGAGGTTCTCTGGGAGGGTTTTGTGAACTCAGAAATACAAAACTGTCCTCAATAACACTGGAGATGAGTGATTTTGTGCTACAGTGTTAGTGTAGCAGAGAAAGCAGCTTCTCAAATGCTTCTGTGGATCTATGTTTGGGAGCAGGCGTATCTGATTCTATTTCATCCTCTTCATGTTACGCTGGAAAAACAAGACAAACTACATTTCTTTTATGCTAAATCCTTAGGTTTTTTATTTTTTTATATATATTTATTAAAAAATGCCTCTTTGATCGGCAGCACCCATGACATTTCCACATCCAGCAACTCCTCAGAAGCCTCCCTCCCTCCACACAAGGCCACCGCTGCTGACAGCTACCCGGGTTTGATCAGAGCCACTCAGAATCGGATTTTCATAAGACAGATGAGGAATCTTACCGCTGCTCTCTCTCATATCAGATGAGAAACCGAGGGGGAGGGGGGACGGGTCCTGAGGGAACGACACTACAATCAAGGGCTATGTGGTTCTCTCTCTGTCCCTCCACTGCTGCAATTTTCAAAGGAGCTTGCCTCAGGCAGTTTTAAATGATGGTGTCTCAATTCTGTAATCATCTTTCAAGAGCTTTTTCTTAAAGGGTATTTTAGGTAAACCTAGTCCGTCAACTACACTTATGGACTCAGCAATCACAGGACCAACATGACTATGTATCCACCATACTGCAGAATACAGTGATAGAAGATGCTTACCCACTCCTTTATTTTCAGCCCCAAACAAGCCGTGCTCACTCCCTTGCAATTAAATTGTCCACTGCCCTGTGACAAGTGGTTAGTCACTCCAAACAGGACTTCAGCCATATCCCCTGGGACGTACTCTCTGTTTCCCCCATCCACCACGGCTGCCAAAAAAGGCTTCCTCAAACAGCAGAACCTCCAGATCGCAATGTCAGCAGTCATTGTAGGAGTTCAAGCTGGCCTGGACCAGCAGCAGAGGAGAAACCATGACGTTGGTCTGAGTTTGCCCTTCACTGACCTTGTGCAAAGACTTAAGGCAGTGCAGTAGGGAGCAGCAAGTGAAGGAGAGAGGTGCATTGACAGAACCACACACAAAGTCATAGCACAGAATCCAAGAAACACAGCAGTCATTGTCACTCTGCCTTAGGCCCCTCTCTTCAGTCCCTCACACAAGCTCCCAACCACCATGTTTTTCACTCTGTATCCAATGCAACTCATGCTCAATGCTTTTAGCCCATATAGCTCTGCCCAAACCTGCTGGCTCTCAAGCCTCTGAAGGACTCACTCCACAGCAGTTCCTGCAGATTCACAGAATCGGAGAATCCTTAGAGTTGCAAGGCACCTTTAAAGGACATCTAGATTAACTGACCTGCAAGGAAGAGGGACACCACAGCTAAATCGGGTTGTCCAGGGCCTGATCCAGCCCCGCCTTGAGAGTCTCCAGAAACCTCCTCTCATCTTACCTCCGCTCTAGGCAACCTGTTCCAGTGCCTCACCACCCTCACTGTGTAAGACTTCTTCCTTACATCTAACTTAAATCTACCCTCTTTAAGCTTGAAACCATTTCCCCTTATTCTATCACCACGGACTCTGCCAAAGAGTCTGTCCCCATCTTTCCTGTAGCTTCCCTTTAGATACTGAAAGGCTGCTCTCAGGTCTCTCTGGAGCCTTCTCTTCTCCATGCTGAACAGTCCCAGTTCTTTCAGCCCATCCTCACAGGAAAGGTGTTCTATCCCTTGTGCCATTTTTGCAGCCCTTTTCTGGACATGCTCCAACAGGTCCATGTCTGTCCTGTACTGAGGACTCCACATCTGAATGCAGTACACCAGGTAAGGCCTCACCAGTGCAGAGTAGATGAGCAGGATCACCTCCCTCGACCTGGCCAAGTTTCTTTTGATGCAGCCCAGGAGACAGTTCTTTCTGGGTTGCAAGGGCACATCGCTGGCTTATGTCCAGCTTCCCATCTACCAGCTCTCACCCTTCTGGCTCGTGCTTGGCTGATAAGGCTTTCTTTGTCATACACTCCTTGCAGTCACAGCCCCCGGAAACCACCAGCACTTGGCGTGTTCTGTCAGAACAGCAGCTCACCAGGAAGCAACTCGCAAACTTCATCAAGAATAACGCAGGCAGCAATCACCTTGTGCCCTTACTCTCAGCTCTGTTCAGAGTAATTTCAGCACTGCTGCATATTTGCATGCAGCTTGTAAGGTGTTTGGTATTTTATGGCCATATCCTGTGCTACCCTTCCACCTGACTGACATCGCTCCCAGGTCGATGCAGGGACCAGGGCACATGCCCACTTTCTCCATTTCTTGTTGGGTTTTTTTTGTTTGTTTGTTTTTTGTTGTTTTTTTTTCTTTTCCCCAAGCAAGTAAGATTAATATTCAATGGAGCACTAACACATTTTCTACTGCTCCTGTTACACTCAGAGCCTGGACTCCTATCCTGCTCAAATGCAAAGGAGCTGCTGCCACATGCCAGAAGGGTAAGAAGTCCTTCTAAAGATTTGACATTGTATAGAGAGGTCTCATCATCAGCTCTGCTTCCTCGAGGAGGCTTCCCAGCAGGCAGGAAGGGATTTTGCCTTGAGGGCACAGATCCAGTGACTGTCTCTTGGCAGCTTTCCTCACCTGCAGGTCACGTCCGGCTTGTCTGTGAGCACAGGCAGGCTTTCATTTCAATCAGCTCCCTCATTCACCCACACTATCTGCTTTAAAATAAGCTGTTGTTCCCATAGACAGAGTATCACATGTGTCACAGCCCAATTCTCCACCAAAAGCCCTGTTCTAGGAGCTATGCAAGAGTAAGAGAGAAAGGGGCAAAAGATTTCTGAAGATGGGAGAACAGTCTGTAAAAGAAGGAGAGCAGGGAGAACAGATGATAATATCAGTTAACAGACCCCTGCTCCAGTGCTAAGAGGAAAAGCCCAAGGACCATGCAGTGAGGAGACAGGCATCCAGGGTGTGGAACCTAGTGGAGCAGAACAGGTGGACAAGAATAGAACATAGAGGAAACTTTTATACAACAAAGTTGTGTGCTGATAGAAGAGTGTAGCTGCATGTCAGAATGAGACACACAAGCTGAGTAAAGTCACGCACAAGCTAAGTAAAACAAACCCAAACAAAGCAGAAGCAGAGACTCTACAATCCTGCTGGAGAAAGGAGCAAAGGGAGGAGAAAGCCCTTTCACATATACTCAGTTGTCCTGTCCTCCTCCCACTTTACGACAAAGAATAGTCTGTAGTGGGGAGAAACTGCTCATGGCTGTTACAGAAAGCACTTGTTAAATTCTCCTGATTGTCTCCCACCTGCAGTCTCCTGGCTCTACAGCACTCAGACTCAGCTGCCCGTTTTCCCTGTTGACATGGACAGAAAATTGAGCAATTACCCTTAAACTCCTCTCTTTTAGATTGCCCAGATTGCTACATACATGGCATTAAGCCCCCAATTGCCCCTGGCTGAAAGTAACTCAACTAGACCTGTCCTCTAGGAATTAAACATTTTTTGAGGCTTGTGAAAGTCTATTATTCCTTAAGATGTGATGCATTAAATCCTGTTAAAGCGAGTTTTCCATGGTACAGAGGAGCTGGGCTGCACCACAGTTCGGTTGGACACACAACAACCTCACAAAGGAACATTAGTTATCCACTTGCTGTGACTATGTTCTAACGTGTACCAGTGACTGCTCAGGAGGGTGGGCACTGAGCTCAGAGAAGGAAGGCACTGTAGGAAACCCCAGAATCCATCAGACAATGCACCAGAACTGCTGCTGGAGAGATACTGTACTTTTTCATATCAGTCTTTCCAGCTTGCAGTTTTAAAGGATGGTGCTTTTAGTGAAACACGTTTCTTTGATCCCTATAACTCAAAACTGGCTCCTTTTTAAAATGGCTCTCTTGTCCTGGAGTAGCCTCAATGAAGAAGAAATACAGGTTAAAGAAAATGAATTCTGAGCAAAGCTTGAGCCAAGACACTTCACTACTAATATTTCAGTGGTTTATCTTGCAAAGTGTGGATGACTTGCACCTGGGTTGCCCTGTGCAACTGTAAGGAGTGGCTGAAAATGCATATAGTTCCACATATGATGCTCCTGTGTAGTCCAGTCTTCACACAACCTTCCCACACTCTGAGAACCAACTGTCCTTCTCTCCCACACGCCCACATTCTCCACATGCCAAACCATGGATTCTCTCCAGGGCTTGTCATTTTTCAGTGCTTCCTCCAACAGACTCCAAATTCTAAGCCTCTGAGCTTTAGTGCCATACAGACGATTACAGCTGAGCACACTTCAGATACGTAAGCTATCTTTTTAAGGGCAGACTGTTTTGTCTTTCATTCTTTAAATAAAAAGGTTGGACAGCGGACAAGCAATGTTAATGGAATGGTACAGCTAAGCTTTCTAATAGGGCAAAGGAAGGTAATACAAATGTACTGGTTGACAGCAGCAATCAGTAGGCAACCGCGCCTGTTCATATTAAGTTGTACAAGCTAACACATTATGCAGCAAAAAATAACCATGACCCATCCTTGGGGATCCATACACCAATGTCTTGATTTAAGGGTGGTTAGAATCTGGGCTTTACTGCTACAGTTAAGGACACAAGCCCTTCACTGTGTGCAGGGGAGGCCAATATGACTCAATTTAAGGCACAACCACAGCATGCCTTCTGCACTGGCCAGCTCTTATGTACCCCTCTGCTTAATTGCAGAAGCATTTTTAATCAGGTTCTGGAGTTTATATGTTACCTGTCCTCACTGCAATTGCTGAGTCCACACAGAGAACTGCTCTCCCAGAATCAGTCTGTTTAATTTCCCTGTACCACTAGGACCACTAGCATGCAATGTATTGATCATTCAGAGATTTTCCATATCAGAATTAGATCTACAAACCAGTGTATCTGATTATACGAGCAACTGCCCGGGTGGGATCTCCCAGTAACGTTTGCAGGATCCTTCTTCTAACACATGCATATAGTCCAAAGTTGAATTCTGATTAGCAAACAAGCCAAAACTAACTACAAGCCACAAATTAGGTACAAGTAAATAAGGGAAGCGTATTACAACCTATCATGTCTTCATACCATGTTCTGTATCAATTCTATTCTGTATTTATAGCCCAACATATTCTGTATTTATAATCCAAGCACTAAAAGTCATATGCTGCAAACATCTGGCAAGTTTTTATACCTGGTTAGCAAAGAAAGTTATTATACTCTGAATACAAGACCAAGGTTCAACAAGAAGGACAGCACACATGCAAACAGACAAATAGCTATTCAGAACAGACTATCAGCCTCAGTGATATATCATGAAATTTAAGAAGCCCAAAAAACATCCCACGGGGGAAATTAAATCTATTCTGAAGATGCCAGTGCTATAAAGGTGCCACTTCAGGCAGTCATATGCTGCTGTGCTTAATCTGTCTGGAAGACCCAAATAAGTCTTCTAATTAGTCTCATTAAACATATTGATGTCTCATCCTTTGTGACTTCCAGTAATTTTCTTAATGCTTGGCAACATTTTACAGATGCAACTTTTTATACACTGTATAAAATTCTTAGCCCTTGAAAATTGAGGTAGCTGCTAGAGACTTCAATGAATTTCTACATCCATGGCCTTCCACTGTTTGCCTAGGACTTCCTACTACAGATTTTTCCTGGGCTTTCTCTTGCTTCAATCAGTCCTATAAGCGTAGGTAATATAAACCGTGTGGAAAACTAGCAGTGGTAAGTTAGGAGTCCAGTACGATAACCCACCAGAGTAAGTTCAGCTTATGATCTAAGATCTTGCATTAGTGCAAGTGTTTTTCTTAAATAACGAGTTCTCTCATGACAGATGCCTTAAGAAAACTGTGCAAGCACTTGTCCTGATAGGCACAAGATAAAGCTTTTATCACAAAACACAAGAAGAGCTTTAAGCAGAGCCTGCTATCACCTAAACTAGGGGACAGCAGTGATTTCTATCCCTGCTTTTACCTTTTTATCAGACTTTTAGCTTTCTTCTTTCCCAGTACACTATTATCCCTATGGAGGTAATCACAGAGAAGTGTCCCTATGACACTTTCTTTCTTCCTCAAGGCATTTATTATTCTGTGTCAATGAAGAGACAGACCTAGACTGTAGGTTCATTTCATCATCGTTCTCTCAATCTTCTTTGCTCTCTCTCCTCCATTCAGCAGCTGTGAGACTTAAACAGCAGCCACATTTGTTTCTCTCCTCAAGCTGATTCATTCTCTAGCCATTTCTTACCAGATAGCTGCCTCTGCTCACTTTACTGGATAACCCCCAGACAGGTATAAAGGCAATTCTGGCATCAAGTAGGTGAAAACATACCTCCTCCCTCACTGGATACCTCCTGGCTCTGCTGCCTGAGACGATGACTGCAACAAAACACAAGGTGAAAAGAATTTCAAATGAAAGCCCAAAGAAGCATCTTCTTCCATCTTCTTCTTCCCCACAAGTCTACAATGCCTCATATCTGCGGCAAATACTTAGGTTATTACACGTGGCTTAGACAGCAGAGCCTGGCATGAGTCTGCTGGGAAAGCAGGCATGTTCCACTTCTTTGTCTCACATGGGAATGACACAGCCACCATAAACTCTGTATCCAGGGAACTACAGAGCAACCAGTCCTGACCCATGACCAATGCATGAATTTATGCCAGGCTCTGCATCCACCCCAGATTCCAGATCTTGATGTACAGGAGCTAAGAGAGTTGCATCCCCTTTCTCTATGAAATCAGATGTAGAAGTTGTGAAAGAAGTCTCAGCAACAATGGGAACTTACTCTTCTACTTCTTCTGCATGCTTTTTTCCTGACCTGCAAGACAAGGAAAAGCTTGTGCTTAGAAAAGTCTAGAAAGATATATTAAAAAACATATATTTCTCTGTATCACTCTTAATGTATAAAACAGTTCCTGCAACCAAGTCTAATATCACACATCACACCTGTAAAGAGTTCTTACTGACCACTAAACCAAGGCATCAAAAAGTCCTTGAGTGCATCAAGATAAAGCAGAATCATCTGAGTCCCAAAAGACAATCAGGTCCAGATACAGCAAGGAACAGAGTCCCTGTTTTTTTCAGTTTCTCAGATACTTTTTTCATATTCTCTGACATCAACTGTGGGCAAAGCTTGCCTTACCTGGGTGCAGAGGATGGCACATTAAGGAGCAATAAAGAAAGTATAATTTGTCTACCTTCCCCTGAGAGCAACAGGTTCTTCTAGCCCTTGGTTGTGCTTAAAGATTATGTGGTCGCCTCTGAGGGTTAGGAGCTCTATCTGAGCAGGCCAAGTTCAGGTCAGACATACTGTCGCTGCAGTAAATCAGGGTTGATCCGGCTGAGTTAACAGAAGTTCATAATAATAATGTGGGGGGGAGGCACTGGCAAATGGCAGCTCCCTTGCTCTCCACCCCAGCAAGCCCAGAAGTAATTCAGTTCCGATTAGGGATGCTTGTTCAATATTCAAAATGTAAAACATGGAGGTTGCTGAACCAGCACTTTGAAAAGTTAATTAAATGCCAGGTTTCTTTTTAGCAGATACTTCATCACTCACTGATTGCTTTGGCCATTTTGCAGAGTGAAGTTTCATCTCTATGCATTAGGAATAAATATTCTCCCCTCTCTCAAGTCAGAGCACCATGACAATAGCACATGGGGCCCTACTCTACCACATGCACTGTCCCAGGACACACCAAGATGTGAGAGAAGCTGCTGCACCCCCGTGCACTTCACCTTTCAAAGCCCTTCCATGAAACAGGCAGACTTCTCATCAGTTCTCTCTGATGAGGCCACAGGCCTCTTTGAGTCCTCCTATGAACAGTCCACTCTCCTAAGAGCAAGACAATGTCTAAATACGAAAAGAAGAAAGATCCTTGTCTCCATTGCTCTCCTTGGAGCTTGCAGTCTGTGAGAGGCTAAAGGTTAGACCCTATAAGTAATAATAGTCCAGTGATATCACTGCTATGGTCAGAACTACAGCCACATAAGTGACACCTGCACCTGAGCTTCCAGCAGAAGTACAGTGGAGTTATGAATTTAGGAGAGTTCTTTCAGTGGGGAGTAATTGTCCAGTTAAGTCATTTTCCCCAGTGATAGTGCAAAACACATTTGTGACCTCCTGATGCTGCAGAAAGAGAAAGTAATGGATCAGAGTCCATTGCCAGCTCACAACAGAGTTTGGAATCTGACCAGAGATGAAAAGATGATACATGATTTATCCCATTTTCTCCCTCTCCCTTCTGCCTTCACGGAACTGCTTCCCACAGCCTGTCTTCAGACCCCTTGGCACTCGCAGTGGGATCATTTCCTGGAGGTTCTATCTAACCTCTCCTTAGCACGATCCCATTATTCTTGCTAATTGTCCAGCCCCAAATAACCCTTTTTTTTTCCCTCAGCACTCACGCTTCTTACATTCTTGCTCGCTGCCTGTTCCCAGGCAGGAGTGAAACATGTTTATACTTCCCAGGAGAGGGTCACACCTTGCTATCCCTGCAAGCAATTGCTGTTTCTTTTTCCTGAGCTCCCTCTCCTGATAGATATGCAGGTGGCCCACTGGGAACGCAGTCATATTTAGTCCTAGTGGCAGAGACTATTCTGCTCTTTCTCAGACTTCAAGCTTTCCAGACTCTTCCTGATTATGTTATAAATGGACTCATTGAAGGCAGTAAGAAAATATAAATTATAAGAGTTCACTTCACTGATCTAGATGACTCCAAATCCAGACAGCTTTGTTGGGGGTATCAGTACTCTTACTTAGGTTTAATTTTCTGTCTGCACTCAATACTTTCATAATTTGTACAGAATACTCAGATTCGTACACACTTCCAGAAGGCAGTTTTTTCACTCCCAAAACTATCTGCAAGCTTGCCAAATAGCTTTACTTTATTATGAAATAACTGCACCGCATTGAAAAAAAAAACAGTAATGTGGAGAATAAATTAATAAACCAGGAAGGGACGGCAGTACTGCTCACTGTAACGCCAGAGCCTGGCTGTTAGAACACCCTCCTGTCTCTCCAGGGCTAGCTAAAGCCCCACTGTCAGTCCAGTCCCCATGCTTCAGGGAACAGAGGTGGCAGTGGAGGAAAGTATGTTACATCGACAGTACTCCCATTTATAGAGAGCATTTAAATACCAATGGAAGCAGAGCAGGAGACAGAAATGACTGCTGTTCTGTTTAGGTGAGACATCTAATTTCAGTCACCTGCACAACAGAGGTTTGTTAATACATGACTTGGAATAGCATCATTTGATGAAACTGGCATTTCAAACCAGCTCATGGGTAGAGAACTATCTGGGATATATGGTATGAAACTTCTGTAAGAATTTCATGTTTTACACTCCCTGTGACCTTGATGACCGAGTTAAGGTAAAGAAGATAAAAACCAGCTTTCTTTTTTTAAAGTCCCAAACCCAAAGCCTTCCTTTTATTTTCTCTGATGACATATTACTTTTTAATTCCTTGTTTCAAGCTGGGGAAAAAAAATCACAAATATTTTTGGTTTGTTCTCCTGGCTAACGTTTTGCTTTCTTTGGCTGAAATGCATCATCTAAATCTACCTAACAAAGTGACCCAGAGAGAAAGGACAAGCTTTGGCCCATGTCCTGAGGTTAAAAACCATCCAGGCAATAAGCAAAAAAAGTTGTTAATAAATTCTTGAAATGTGTCCTGCCTCCAACCCTGCGCCTTTCATAAGGTTGGGTAAGGGCTGAGCTGCACATGAGACAGTGTGCCTGCAGGACCAGCTACCTGCTTGTCCCTTTGGTCTCCAGGTGCTATCAGCAGCTTCTGGAAGCCCTGCAGGCATTCTTTGTAAAGTTACCACACTGCTCAAAGTGGAGTGGAGTGGCCATTCCTGAGAACTGGCTCAGATTTATCAATGCCAATTGCAACATGCTGAGACCAACATTTCATCCTTTAAAGAATATCATGCCCAGGTGCACAGCATCTCACTCACCCCTAAGGGCATAAGTTTCTAGTAATGAGCGAAAACTGACATGGAAGAAGATAGACTGTAAAGTCAGGTCAGTATAGATAGATTTTCTACTCTCTTCTTGTGTTCTCAGCAACAAGAGCATTGCCCTCATTTCCTGTTTGCTCTAACAGGAGACAAAGCCCAGCGAGGACAGCAACAAGCATCCATAAAATGAACAATTGTGCATGAACTATAGAATGGAATGGTTCAGATGGAAGGGATCTTCAAAAATCATGTCTAACTGCCTGACCAATTCAAGGCTAACCAAAAGTTAAAGCAGATTATTAAGGGCATTATCCAAATGTCTCTTGAACACTGACAGGCATCAACCACTTCCAGCCTTTGACCAACTTCATGGTAAATAATTTTTTCCTAACATTTATGCTGAACACCCTCTGGTGCATCTTTGTGCTGCATGAATATACACTTAAGTAAGGGCAAGCAAAACAACACAGTCCCTGGAGCAATGCTCAGAAATGCACTGTCTGCTGTATTCACACCAGCCATCATCCGCTCTTGTGAGAACAATACTTTTGTTTCTCTCATTCTTTCTGACGGGGCAGAAGACCCCCGGCAGACCCCAGTGCATCCTATCACACAACTTCCGCTATGCACCACCTATTTGTCTCCAAGCTGTGCCGGAGCAGAAGATATAAACGTGATCTCGCTCTGGAGCGACGCTCAGCCCCAGCCGGCCCGAATCCTGCCTCGTGCAGAGAGGGGGCTGAATCTCAGAACCCTCCACCCCCCCCACCCCCCCCCCCCCCCCCCGCACCGCAGCGCACAGCCCGGCTGAAAGGGAGCTGCCTACAGCCGTGCCCAGAGGTGAAAGGCAGCTCTAATGTAGACATCATCTCCGTTAAACTGTTTCTTTCTCATTTAATGGACTACCACGGAGATCTAAATGGAGATAAAGTAGCAGGGCTCAGAGAACTGCCAGGCTGCTATCTTTATGCAGCATGACAATGTGCAGTGGTTAATTAGACACCGTTAACCTATTTTAGAGACGCACATAACTGGGATGAATGGAGGGAAACGTCCTTGAAATCTCTCCGTGCTCGCAGCTCACGCAGCTCCGCTCACGCCCGCAGCCCGCTCCGGGGGAGGGAGGACCCCCCGCACCCGCCGTGTTGCTGCGGAGCTCCGGCGGGAAGGCGGGGGACGATCGAAGGTCTCCGCCGGGCCACGGCCGCCCTCTGCCGGGCCTCGGCCGCGCGGCGGCCCCTCGGGACGGGCTGCGGGAGGCGGGTGTGAGGGGATCGGCTGCCAGGGGGGCCTGCAGGGCCGCACGTTGCGAGGTGCTTCGCAGGGCCCGGCAGCCCGGGGAGAATCTCATCTGGCATTCTTGGCATGTCTGAACCACTTCTCTTTACGATTAAAACCAAACAAACACCGTACACTCCTGCTCAAGTGTTTTGTCCGTGCCCATCACCACGGCGAGTGGGCGGTGAGCCACGAGCAGCAGCTTGTTCACCAGCCCGAGGCACAACTCAGCGCACATCCACACTGACGCACCAGTGCGAGCTCTCCCAGCTCCCCACGTGTGGGGCTCGGTCACTGCTTGCTCGCTGGGGCACAGCAGGTGGAGAACACCCACCAAAGCTTCACAGTGCAGAACCGCAGTGGTGCTGGAAGGCATTACACAACACGTCCTGACAGCTATCCCGTTTCACCTTCCTTGGGCTGCTGAGCAGTTGTTCAGCTTTCTACCCACCTCTCCCAGGACTGTGGCAGCCTGGAAAAGACTCCTAAAATCAAGCTGAACATTGCCATCAAAACAGCACCCTCACCAGAGCCAGGATTGCAGTGAGCTTTTATTTCTGTCATAGGACACTGTCTCACGGCCCTCCGCTCCCAAGCCCAGGGGCACATGGGTGTGTGTTGGTATTTCCTCAATGGGATTTGGCAGACACACAACTGTGGAACCTGTAATGGTCCTACAGATGACACTCTGGTGCCTCACATCTCCCTGGGGTGCCTGAATCACATGCTAAGTGCTGCATGGGTGGAAGAGGGGCACGGCCATGAGCAAGCACTCCCTGCGGGACAAGACCTGGGCTGGAGCACCTCTCCTGTGAAGAAAGATTGAGGGAGCTGCATTTGTTCCGCCAGGAGAAGAGGCCCTGGACAGACCTCACTGCAGCCCTACAGTACTTCAAGGGAGCTTACAAGCACGATGGCAACTGATTTTTCACACTGTCTGACAGTGCTAAGACAAGGGTGAATGGCCTTAAACAAAAAGAGGAGACATTTAGGTTAGATACAAGGAAGAATTTTTTCCACTCAAGAGTGTGGTGAGGCCCTGGCACAGCTGCCCAGAAGCTGCGGATGCCCCATCCCTGGAGGTGCTGGAGGCCAGGCCCTGGGCAGCCTGAGCTGGTGGGGGACAGCCCTGCACATGGGGGTGTATGCAGAGGTTTGGGACTGGGCTTTAATGTCCCTCTAGCCCAAGCATTTCTGTGATCCTATGATTTGACAGACACTGTGGCTAAACAGCTCTAGCTGACATGGGTGTAAGAGGCACTAGCCAATCTGTAGCAGATTTTTTCTCCTCATGCTGTTTTTCTCCTCATGTCCTAGTATACAGGCTTACTTAACAGAAATAAGAAAGGAAGAAAGCTCTGGCAAGCAGGCTTTAGGAACTGGCACAAGAGAAGAAGCAGGCAGATGCAGTTCACAGGGTTGCTGAACCTCAGCCTACACACTGCATCGTCCCCATAACAGATGTTCTCAGGGTGCCCCAATCCACTTGCTGGTAAAGAGCTGAACAGCAGAGCTGCTCTGAGCTCCCACTGAGCAACAGAAAAAACAACAACACTCAACACAAATTCCTGCTGTGTGGGAAAACAGCACTGCAGTTTCTAGAGGTATCCACCACGCATCTTTGTTCCCTGAGAACAGGGGCTCCTGTCCAAGAGATCACATCCTCAGTCTCCAGTGAGCAGTGAGCACCGGAGCCAACTCTCACATCAAATGGGGTTACAGGAGCATTTCAGTTCCCATTTAAAGGGAAACATACATTTCTGATCCTCATGATTACAGAGAATCCAACTGCTAAAGGAAACAGAACTAGAAAGCAAAGACAAAGAAGCTGGGTTTTTGTGGTTTTTTTTTTCCCCCCCCAAATTCCACAACAGAAAGCAAACTCCAAATTCTGAAGAACCTGGCCAAAGTCTATTTACTTGTCGTTGAAAACATTATATTAAAAAAATAAAAATATAAAAAAAAAAAAAAAAAAACACACAAAAACTCAGATAAACCAGGTATAAGTGCCACCTTGTGCTGTCACGTCTTCTAAAAAAATGATTTCTAAAGAACTTGGGAACAATAGGCTGGTTAGGGAAGGACAGGGGGAACCAGGGGCAAACAAGTAGATCAAGGTCACCTTAGTTCTCTTTCCACAGGTAAACTGCATCAAGTCAGACTTTACAGTCAATTTAGAGGTGACCTAAGTAGGCCAGACAAGTTTTTAGCCTTGGCTTTGACTGATTCAAAAGAGTTCCAAGTTGCATGTAGTCTTCAAGAGTGCTTTGCTTTTTTAAGCTTAAACTATTTGGGACAGCAAGTATGGTCTTCCCTGGATGTGCCAGTAAATTCCTTGGAGATGCAGAGAACTAAGGAAGGAAAATGCTTTGCTTTCAATCAAAAAAATGAGAGACTTCACACTTTGCCATCTCAGCAGCTTACATGGACTGCTACCAAAATGTCATGCTTTTGTTGTGCAGGCTCCATTTTCCACTTCCTAAGGGAGCTAGACTCTACAGCCCTTCTACTTCTTCAACTGTCCAGTGTCTTTCAAGAAAAAGACAAAGAAAACTTCACTAATAAAGAAAAAAATAAGCAGAAAAATAGCTTAAAAAAAAAAAAAAAAAAAAAGACAAAAGCCAACTCTTTTTCCAGGCTCCTCTGGGCACTGCAAAGATGCAGGTATGGGCATAAGTCTAGCATTTTCCCTTTGCTGGAAACCCTTGCTAGTCACACGGTACAGGATTAAAAGGAAAAAATCCCCCATCACAGCAATGGTACTGAGGGACTCTCAGATGACTCTTTTGTCTTTAAGGGAGTTTCAATTTTCTGCCAGTTATCTTTACTGAGTCTAAACAGAAACACCAAGGAGAGCTCACCCCAGCAATGACATGGAGGGACAAGAGGACAAGAGCCTGTTAGCATTCCTGGAACATCCAGCTTATTAAAACAAAAAAAAAAAAAGAGTGAGAGAGAAAGAGAAGAAAAAGCCCACCCCAGGCCTGCACACTGCAGCTTACCGCCATCTTGATGTCCTTGATGCGTGCCGATGGCGTGGAGGCGGCTGGCACCAGAACAGCCCAAGAGAAGGAATGAGAGGCCAATGGAGATTTATGTGAGGAGAGTGAGATGGACAAGGTAAAATTGTCAGGAGGAGTTGTTAGAAAGTAAAATATATTGTGACAATTCCACTCCTGCCGTTCATCAATAAACTGACAGATCATTTAGTGTCAATTAGGAGTGATAGATGGACAAGTCCCCATGATCCTGGGCCAAAATTAATGGCTGGGAGGGAGAGGGTGATTGAAAATGACGGCTGACATTGAGAGGAAAGTCCTGAAGGTCCCCAAGGGGCTATTACTTGCCTCATTCCCTTGCAGATCAATGCAGGGACAAACCCAAAAACAGACACTTCAAGACAAAACTTAATCAGACTTCCTTTTCTATCTTCTCCTTCTCAGTTGTGCCTCCTCACTTGGTAGCCTCGATCCTTTGTACCTGTACTCTTCACATCACTGAAGACATCCACAGAGGGAGGCAAGATGCAGAGGGAGCCTGCTGTTTTCCCCACCACCAGGAGCTTGGCTCTGCTCCTAACATGGCAGTGTCATACGGAAGCACAGCCCAGGATTTATCTGAGCATTGCAGGGCTGGGAGTAGAGGGCAGACACAATGACACAAGCTTTTCCCTGCCATGTCAGATAGAGAAACTTGTGAACGCTTTACTACTCCCACTTGCAAGACAGGGATGGCCAGAGGTTCTATAAAACACTCTTGAGGGTCATCTCATACAGATGCAACACAGGATAGTTTAAGCCCATCTTCTTCAAACAGGAGGTTTTTAACTTTAGATAGCTCTAGAGACCTTAAATCATAAAAAACCTTAATCTCTTAAATAACTTTTCTCCAGCTCCAGGGTGCAATCTCACCATTGCCCAACCTCCAGAGCCCTAAATGATTTCTACACAGAGGTTGAGTTATCAATACCGTTCCACTCTAAAGGTCATCCCAACTGCATCCACTTCTTTCTTGGGCCTTGATATTTATCTTCCTGTGAAAGGCACTGCTAGACACGTCTGTTCCAAAACATTCTGGTCATTCACCTAAATAAGCCCTAATTATTCCAATTCTGTATGACTGAGCAGTCAGAAAAAAAGAAATTTCAGTTGTGGCTGGAGCACCTGTTGCTAAAATGCCAGGATCCATGTGTAAGAAAGGAGACACATGGGATCAAAAAAACAAATGAAAAACATACTTACAGGAAGAAAAACGAAGGAAATTCTATAAGGAAAGTAGGATATAAGGAAAGTCAGATAGATGAGATCAGCAGAACCTGGAATTAAATGGGTCTTTGAAACATCTCTCCTTTGTCAAGTCCCCACCAGTATGCAAAAATGACTTTTTTTTTCCTTCTCCCATTTGCAGGAATGCTGTGTTTCTTTTTCTTCCTTCCAAAGCATGAGATAACCTGACAATAAAACCTTTGCTTTGCTTGACACGAATGTCAACACTGATGTTATTAAGGACATCAGTACAGTTTTCAGAATGGCACTTGAGCTCCATCCAGTGGTTGGAGCGTTGCTTCTCTAGCATAAAACCATCTGTAATTACTGCCATTTATGTAATGTCAGCAGGGTGCTAGGCTCCAAGCAGCTGCCTTGGTTCTTGGCTGGTCCCCTTTCCTGTAACACTGGCACTAGAATATTGCTGGGGCAGCAATGGGACTGCCTCTTCTCATGGAGAACTGCTCTTTTCTCTCTGTACAATGCACAGTACATTCAGCTGCAGAGAACCCCATCAGTAAGCAAAAAAAGATTTCTGTGTCATTGCTTTGCACCATTTATTTGCTGACGGCAGAGGGCAAGTCTGAGGGTTTGCTCAGAAACTTATCTATAGTCTTCACTATTAGCCATATCAACAAATTGGGACTCCTAGTAATGACAACTGTTTTACAGAGGTGCTGGGAGTCCAAAGTAATCGCTCCATGCTTGACTTTTAGCATTATTATTATTGTTTTTTTAAGAACAAGAAAAAAGGACAGCATTATGATCATTCTTGGGACTTTAATATCTGACACTTGTAAACGCCATGGGAACTCGTGACAAAATTACTTTCTCTTCCTTGCACACAATCTGTGCAAATTAATTTTAAAACTAATTATAGACTGGACTCTCCTTCTCTTCCTAACTTGCAATAGTCTGAGACAGCACAAGTCTACTGGAAGGAAACAGCAAGATGGTGAAAATATTTGAAAGTTCACCTTGGTATGAGAAGAGCTGGATAGGTAAGGGCTGAGGAGGGAGCAGCAAAGATAGAAAAACAGAAAAACAGCCACAAATTAAATTCTACTCTAACAGTTATTCAGTGGAAACACAGAGAACAATTTCAAATAATCATTTCAAACTGATAAAACTTGGATCTAGAAATACAGCAAAAAAGAGTTAAAACAGCCCTGCAGGGAAAGCAGTAAGTTTGCAGTTTTACTGCTGAATCTGTCAGAAACAGAACTAAAAGCTTATACCTCAAATAAGGAAGAGAATGATGCACAAGACTTTCCCAAGTGGCTGCAGTATCCCATCTGACCCAAAATATATTTGCACAACACAGAAAATCCTATTGCGGTCATGCTGCTCACCCTCACTTCATAAGCAAAATATCACAGAATGTATTGCTGTCAGTTCAAAATTACTTAAACAAAATTACTTAAAGCAATATACTTGCAAGTGTAGGCTGAGTTACACTGGCATAAGAGCCCTTTATGGCTGCATCAGATATGTTAATAGAAGCACGTTATTCTAGTGTATCGATATCTATCCCAGTGAAATTGGAGCAAGGACTTGATGGTCTTCCAGACTGAGACAAATTGGTAGAAAAGCTATGGGGAGATAAAGCCTGAGAAAACAGAAACAAAAAAGCTACAGCAACATTGGTATGACATCAGCCCATCGATGACTCAGACTTTTCACATGAAGGTTCAACTCTGGGATATGTCACAAGGACAGCCTTACAGGCCAGCATCTCAGGCTTCTCTGAGGGAAAGGAAAAGAGATCAGCCTATCAGGAATCTGCAGCTGAAGCGAAGAAATGACAGGAGAAGAGCTGTACAAAAGCCTCATCCTTCCTACAACTAAAGAACATCAGAGCAAACCTTCTCTTCATAAAATTTATTCCATAAAAGCTCTTACTACAAAGGAAGAGAATACTGTCAAGTATGACACAATACTGTACTCATGAATGAGAAAGGGGAACGTCTTCATCTTATGTCCCAGTGGGCAGGGTGCTATGGGTAGAAAAGTCTGCAGCCCTCTAGCTCCTGCTCTGCTTCCAACCTCGTAGGAGTGTTTACTCCAAGCACCTGGTATATTCATTATCCATGCAATTGGGATGCTGGAGAAGCACTGATGATAACTACTGCTCTAAATCTATCTGATAAGGTACAAGTTAAACCACAGAGAACATCCTACAGCAGCACATAGCACAGTGCCATCATATTAGGAACCTGAGCACTGTCCTTCAGGGCACATTAGGCTCAGTTCTGAATAACTGAATTAGCTCTTATCCAGTCCCTCACATAGCCACCAATTACATGATTTATTTTTCCTAAGCAATGCAATTCACCCTTGTTCTTTGCTATCACATTTCCATAAGCTTCATCTTGGTTCTACAAAGGGCTGATACATTCTTTGGAGACAAAGAGCAAGCCATAATTTTCCCAAAAAAGTACTGTTTTCTAGAATGTAGACCATCTTTCTCAGCTCCAAGGAAATACTGACTGTGTAACAGGTCTCTAGATGTGCTGTCCCATTCTCAAGGTTCCAAGAAAGAAAATATATAACTTTTTCCAGAGATCAGTGTCTCCAAAGCACATGTCCAGACAAATACACTCTTACTAAAGGCCTTAATATACACAAGCAATCTCACACCACCCGAAGGCAGAGCCTTTCAGTCCTGTGAATAACAAGTGTAACAGCAAGGTAACTTTACAGCTTGATAAATAACAAATAGATTGAGACCTCCTTCTGGTCTGAACTGTCCCTTAGTTCTGATACCCATCCTATTAGTGTATCTGGGTATTTCTCTTAATGTGTCCTTCATAAGAATCAGACTTTTCAACATACATTCTACAATTTGAATAATTTTTTCTTCCATCTCTTCTCTCGGACCATCTCCATCCATCTCCATTATACCACAAACCTATACACACATAAGCATCAACAGATTTCATCTTTACCATCAAGGACAATCACTAAATGCTAAACGGTTCATTTCACGCTTGTCAGTGGGTCACTGACATGTGTCACTCTCCTGGAAAGGACGTGGACAATCAAATCCCATCCCCAGGTATTTAACACCCTTATTGGCTCCTTCCAGGAATCCCACATGGACTATACCAGGTGAGGAACATACTGCCTTCTGCAGACAGCAAAGTAAATGCACTTCATAGCCCAGACAGGTCAATCTGCACAGAGCATTTGCTAGTGGGACCAAGCAAGAGCAATACCTCAAATGGTTTCAAGGAGTTAACAAGGATATTGGAGACATTAACTGCAAAATCCAGAAAAAACATTTCCAGTGCCTGCAATTCCAAAGCCCAACCAGTGACATTCAGTTAATCCATGCTGAAGCCCCTATTAATAAAGAAAGAAGTGAGTACTCACTTGGTAGGTGCCAGCACAGGATCGACTGCCCAGCCTCCATGTCGGCGTGGGGGTTTAGGTGGTGGTTCCTTTAATTAAAAAAAAAAAAAGAAATTTTACAGCCAGCTCCTGTCAAGCCAATTCTTTCACCAGCTTCACACATACACAGGCAACAATTTACCAAACAGATGGAGAGATAATGCTTAAAGTACTGCTTATTCATAAAGTAAGAGATATTTAAGATAGTTTTATACATGTCTATGTAAGCAGGACATACACTGCTTTAGTCAGTATCTTGACAAGCTGCAGGTCTGCGTGCCTTTGACTTGCTCAAGAGACAAAGCAGAGGATACGCTGCACTCCAGAGCATGCTTCACTGGGAATACCTTCACTACTGCTGCTCACAGTTCAGTTGGGAGCATTATGTTTTACACGTTTGCTGGGACACAAGTCAGTCAGCACACATTTTGGACATTGTATTTTAGATGACAAATCGTTCCCTAGAAAGATCTGCTTTTCTCCACTGACTAGAATAGGAAGTCAGATGATAACTACAGCGAAGACCTATAACGTTAGGCAAGATGAATCCTGCCATCACCACCTCTGGGACGATAAAGGGAAAGTTCACTCAGAGCTTATAGACACTCCCTGCTATTTTGTCTTGTGTGGCACTCAGCCACGTGGCAAGAGAAAACAAGAATTTGACTTGGGGCTCACAACAGGAATTTCCAAATACCAGGCCCACCATGTGAGAGCTGCCCAATGCCTTCTGCAGTTTGGGGCCCAGTCCCCTGCCTGAAGCACCTCATGCAGCAGTAGCTTCAGTGTTCTACATAACATGCAATACCAAAAGCAGAAGTAAGGTGAACCCAGTGGATAAATACTTACATATAGCTCCTGATTATCACAGAATCATATAATCATTAAAGGTTGGAAAAGACTGCTAAGATCATCCAGCCCAACCATCACCACTGTGCCCTCTAACCATGTCTCTCAGTGCCCCATCTACATGGTTCTTGAACACTTCCAGAGATGGTGACTCCACCACCTCCTGGGCAGTCTGTTTCAGTTGATGGTGCCCAGCTGCAACAGACTCAGGAAGGAATGATCCGAAAAAAAAGGATAATGGGGTAAAATGTCCAAAAATGGGGAAAACACTGTAAATGCAAAGAAGTCTAATCTGGGATGAGGGAAAGAAGACATACAGCTCCCAAAGCTTTTATTAAGAAAGCAAATGGGCTGGGTGACTCCTGAGGATCTCTGACCTGACAAGGGAAGCTTGCTTGTGAGGTGGGGTCAAACCTGAGCCAAAGCCAAATTGTCTCTTGTCACAGATGAAGAAGGGGATGAACTAACCTCTGATGGTAGGGGTCTGCTGTGTTTATTTCTTGAAACAGAAGCATTGTTTGTGAGTGTGGGAAATGCAGAGAGCCTGCCAGGGGCAGCCACTGCCTGCTGCAGGGAGGGGGCACGACCCTGCATAGCTCCCTGATAGGAGCAAAAATAGTCATTCTCCAAAAATAAACAGGGAGCAAGAATGAGGCAGGAGCTGCAGTCCCAAAATACCAGCTTTCTTCAGCAAAGGGAGCACAGGAGGGCAGAGGGACAGGCAGGGAGCGTGAAACGCAGGAAACAGCCTCCTTATATGGGCTCATCCGCAGGGGACAGAGCTCAGTCGACTGGAATGACCATGTCACAGAATGTGAAGCCTTCAGGGGCCCAAGTGAATGGAGTTTTCTGATCTTGAAATGATTTCCCCAGATTCTTAAGATGCCAAACCAGAGAAGAGGCTACAGTGCCAAAAAAGGAGCATTTTGAATTCAGTTGATCTGGACACACCCAAAGCCCAGGAAAATGGGGAAAAACACACCAGATATGGGCGTGCGTGCCCACAAAAAAAACATCCCTATTCCCATTACACACACCCCTACCTCAGAAACACACTCCCTCCCACACTGATCCTTCCCACGCAAACAGCCCTTCTCCCTCCTTTCCCTGTACCATTCCCCTAGTAGCCAGCAGGCCTTGCTCCTGAACACAAATGTAACCAAAGAACCTGGGCATAAGGCTGAGGGAAAACACAGCATTTCCAAGACACATCAGTGCACTGGCAATTTAAGTCCTGCATCACCAAAACCCTTCTTCAGCTCCAAGAGAATGAGCAAAGTCGGGCACTTCAGATAGAAGTGTGGTGAGAATGGCTGCCCCAGCCCTTGCACAGGATGCGACTCCACTGTGTTTAGGGGGTTGGTTCCCATGTCTTTCCAATTTTATAATGTATTCCCATTGATCATACGCATCAGGCAGCCCTGAATATCTGGCAGATGCTGACAAACACTTCACATACACCTACAGCCCTTTTATTCCTCTTGCAATAAATCAGGTAATTTTTTTTGAGCTGCCCACAGGAACACTAGCAACAGGAAAGGCAACGTTGCCTGTCAGCTGAGAATAAATAGTTTTTCTTTGTTAGTTGCCTGGAAAGTGCCATAATAAGGTCACATGCCACAAGCACTTCTGTCAAGTAAATAAACTTACCTTTCCCACTTCTAAAATGTAATTTACAATTGAGAATGCAATGTTATGCATTGCCGTAATATGGTCACAGTTAGAAAAGTTGCAACTGCAAGCAAGCTTGACACAGAAAGTGAGAAGAACGCCAATGCCAGAGGAAGCAGAGCAGAAATGAAAGACGCTGTTCTTCTGTCATGGAGCAAATGTGCTCCTGAACACGTCTTCCTGATGAAAATGACTGTGGGCTTTAAAATGATCAGAACCTGTCAGTACTACCTGCCATATCAAAGGCAAGAGTTTCATTACATAACATACAAACATTACATACATACGTACATACATTACATACAAAACTATGTACCCAAAGTGATTTAGTGTTCAGAACACAGAGAATCCACCAGCTCCTGACAAAAGAGTTCTCTCTCAACTGCTGCTGCTCAGTCGGTTTCACACCATTAACTAATCACTTGTTCACCACGGCTTGCTTTTTCTGCTTGAGTTGTCAATTCCTTATCTCCAGATTTCCCCTATCTTAGTTTCTGCAGACTCTCTTTTTTTCAGGCATGTTGCCATGTTCTGTATCTCCTGCTGATTTTTTCTCAGAAATTCATTTTGGTGCCATTTTCCCGAAGGCAGGGTTTCCCAGGTACTCTTATCAATGCTTTCATACTACCATCACAATCAGGATTTTATCTCCCATTTGGAAAACTACTGGCCTTGCTCAGCTTACCTGAATCCCATCTATCTTTTATTAAAGAAGAAATTCTACCTTCTTCTTCAGGATCTTTCTTATCAGATAGATGTAAGATTCTAATCCAGCTTCCTCATTAAGGCAGAAATTTCCAGGCTACTTGTCGGCTCATGTCTGCAGCTTGGATGGTGCTAGCAGGGTGTTGCTTCCCTCATGGAAGCAACTAACTGGAGGATCCAGTTAGTTAAGATGTTAGTTAGGATGCTTCTGACCCACCATGACATAGGCAGATTATGGGCATTTTGAGTCCCTCAGATTCTCAGGAGGATCTGGAAATGTGGATTAATTTATCTTTATCAACATGACAACTCCTTTGAAACAGCAAGCACTCCATGCAGGAGGCAGGGACTCAAGTGACATTGACAGTACACAATAGAGGACACACAATCTTTCTCTTGTGCAGTCCAACTCCTTAAAATGTGTGAGATGTGTTCTCCTTCACATACAAACATGGCGATATTTTTATTTGGCACATAAGCACCTTCTTTTCATCCAATAATGGCCATGAAGCAGAAAGAAAGGTGTATGGCCAGACCCGAGCTTCCGTTCCTCCAGCAAGTTGCCAGAGGCTCCCTGACTGCGGGAAAGCTGATCTCCACAAACAGCCCTGAGTAATTAGTTCTGACTGTTGCTTGTTAAGGAGCTGTAAGTCAAACAGCCCTGCTACTTCTAAGCAGCTACATAACATTCACAACCTATTCACATCTCAAAGCACATATGATACCAAAAAGGGATCTGTTCCCAATTGTATGCAAGCCTTGTATTTTTGCAAAAAGTGGCCCACCTCTGCTAGCCACCTTTATCACATCCACAGACTGCAGAAGTAACGCGTCTCCTCCAAGAACTTCTGCCTAACAGAAAACACTGGATTCTCTTTTCTTCCACTATGTTGTTTTTCATAGTCACTGACATCCCTTTATTACGGAAAAGGCTTTTGAGATGGAAACATTTCTTGGGGGGCTTCAAATATTTTGACATCTATCACAGCAAGCAAAGGAACAGCTCATCTTGGTTAATAGCTGACAAGAACCTCTTCCCTAAAACAACAGTCAGCTCTGGCTAAGTAGCATGTGCACCTGCTAGGGAAGCTGTCATACTGCAGTGTGTGACACCTTGTCTCAAGAGTTGCTGCTCTCCTCTGCATGAAAACAGTGCAAAACAATCTGATTCTACCAGCAAAGGATTACCAAGTAGAAACCTCTCACAACCACAGTTATAAGGCTGTGCCTCTTCCAGCCTTCCAAGATGTAAACGTCTCTCAACCCACTTGCTTTTACCTTGTGCTATATACTGACAGACATTCACAGCCACCTACACCCCTCCTACAGTTCTTCTGCTACCTTCAGATGGGCCTGGGAGCACTTGAAGCATGAAATAAATGCATGGAAGGAAAAAGAAAAGCTGATAATAAAATTATTTTCCATGAGATTTTCAGGTTTTGCCCATAATCCAAATCAAGGTGGCCAAGCAGGAAGGATACCACTAAAAAAGCTGGGGACTAGAAATGCTATTTGAGTAGATGTCATCAAAAGACTCCAAATAATCTCAGGAAATTGAAAAGTGCTGCCTTGCCAGCCAGGCACTTGGGGTACACAGGAGAGAGGCAGCGGGAGGCCTTGGGGAGCTTGGGCCACACAGTGCTGGGGCTCACACTGGGGAAGTTGGCCTAATTAGGGAACAGAAGTTCAGCTGCATTTTTGAGATTCCTCCTGGAGAACCTGGCCAACTTCCAGCTGTGCGGTCCCCGGGAATGGGCTGGGAGCCCTGCAACTCTACAAGTAACCAGAAGGCCACTGGAGAAAAATACGCAATCCTTGAGAAAAGGAAGCAGGTAAAAAAAAAGTCAGTACTGCTTTGGATAGTGGTGGAGTGTGTTTATAAGCATAATGCAAGAACCCAAACAGATGACAGCGATTAGGACACACATGGACATACTTAGTCCAGTCCAGAACAAGCACACATATAAGTAGGGTATTAAAAATGTGCCCTAGCTACAGGAAATTCTGCCTTTGAGAACCCTCCCAGATTCTCAGAAATGCCACTCACTTCAAGAGCTACTGCCAGTCCATCCCACTCCCAGCTGAATGCCTAAGAAGGCAAAACCCTGGCAACAAACTATACACAAAAAGTAGCCTTACTCTGGTGAGAGTTCTTCTACAAGTTGAAGGTCACAGGGAAGAGCAGGATGCTGGAGAGAAAAACAATGCAGTAAGACCGCAGGGTGTTTGGGATGTGAACTTTTTGTCCCATTCACCAACATTCTCTAGATCTTACTGTCACACAAGTCATAGATCCAAAAAAGGGTTTTAAGAGGCTGCATTACAACTATATGCATCTTCTTAAGTCATGAACTCTCTGGACTAAAGAGGCTGGACATTGCCTAAAACCGTGTCATTGTTATTGCATAAATAAAGTCCCCCAGAAAGCACATAGATGACTGCATCCAGTGTTTGGATCCTCAGTTCCACATTTCTAAGCAATGGGCAAGAAATGTGGGGAAGACCACTAGGGGAGCGCCTGCAAGGCAGATTGAGACCGGATCAGACAACAGAATGAGTTTGGAGTTGGGTGCCAACCACTGTGCTCAGATAAGAAATGGGTTAGGAAAATACCACTCTGATTAAAGGCCCTGATCATACAGAGCCCAAGGCCATGTCTACACCACAGGTGCAGACACACCTGCAAGTAGGATTCATGTGAGTCAGCTCCACTCTGTAAACAGTCTAGCTTTAGTTACTTCAGGTAACCAAGCTGTGCCACAGCTCAGCACTGCACCGCCGGTGCAGGCTGCTCCTCATCAGGGCGTCCCTGAGTCATCTGCACTGTATTTTAGGTTGCAAAGATATAACCTCACCAAACAGGGTCACTCAGCAACACAGGTCTGCAATCGGCTTCACATTTCAGCCACTTAAAACTTCAATAGCTGTTCCTCCAAAAGCATTTATTGAAAACATTTGTTCTTGACATGTCTTCTTAACCTAAAAAGCAACAGCCCATTTTTTCCCATTCAAACCATTTCAAAAGCACTGGGATCTAGAACTACAGAAGAACTTGGCTGCCCCTCTGGAAAGGTCAGATCTTCATTTCTTTGCAATTGTTGCCTTAAAGCATGTCATCAAATTTTGAGTGACTAGGAGACATACAAGTCACCAACCACCTAGTGAGGGGTCAAAAATCAGGTGTTCTCCCCCATCAAAGGACTTCAAGACTACCTACGGCAGGTCTACCATAACAGAGCTATAGGACAAGGTCCCAGCTGGATTCATTAGTCCTAGAACAGATGCCCCTCTGCTCAAACGTTAGAAAGCCCTTTCCTGCAGCCCAAGATTGCTTCCAGTTCCCTTCTGCAAAGCAGAGCAGCTTCAAGAGAAGGGACTGAGAGCCTTCTCAGACCCAGAACAGCTCTGTAAGAGACTATTCTGTTAACTTCTGTGTCTCAAAGCTTGCTGGGGACACAGATGAACTTGTTCAAGTCCAGACAAGTCCCGAGCAAGGATTATGAAACCCTTTGTCTGGGGGAACGCAGATGGACAAGGCCAGGGGCAACGAGAGCGAGATGAGCTGCAGCTAAATAGCTGTGAAGTGCTCCTTTGTGTGGACCTATCTCCGGATGATGGCCATCTCAGGGGGTACTCAATGACTCTTGCTCAAGGCCCTTCCTTGTCAGTAGGCAGGAGAGTAAGGAGGATAAAAAGAGGAACTGAAAACCATGAGGATAGGTTTCTGACAACAGATTCCTCATGAAGAACAGGTTTCTGACAACAGGTTCCTCATGAAGAACAGGTTTCTGACAACAGATTCCTCATGAAGAACGGAGGGTTTTCTGACAAGAGATCCCTCATGAAGAAGAACAGAGAGAGAGGAATTCCTGAAGATAGAGGGATTCCTGAAGATTGAGGTGATTCCTGCATACTGTTGAACTCTCCTGAGCCTGCTGCCTGACCACTGTTGCTGCTTCAAGAATTGGCTCCTCGACTTCCTCGTCTACCTGCCTGCTGCCCAAGGCCGGCCACGCTGCTGCTCCCCGTCTTCTGCTGCGTTCTGCCTGGGACCTTCAAACACTGTGCAACGGGACCGCTGCTGGATCCTGCTGGTGACTATCCCCGCTTTACGCAACTCCTGCTTCTTTTCCATCTTTTCTATTGCCCTCCTTCCCTTCCCCATCTCCCTGTAGGTTTAGTAATAAACTGGATGCAACAACATATGAACCGTTGTTTCTTAATCTCACACCGGGTATACAGATATTAAAGAACCTCATCTCCCTCCTATAAATTGGAGCGAGACAAGCTCATAGCGAGAAACATCTTTAAGGAGGAAGAAGAGGGCAATAGAATCAGTGTCTTCCAGCTGGGAAAGGAGATGGCAGGTTTGAACTCCGAATTTGTGTGTAAAACACGTGGCTTCAGCATCAACATTAACACCTCCATCCCTGGTGGTCCCTGAAGAAAAGAAGTCCTACTCTGTGACTGACAACTCCGAAGCACCAGGATGGTGGATGGGCTTGCTCTCCCACAACTCTGAGAGGTGCCAGAACTCCACAGGACAGCAGGGTTTCAGACACATTGCAGTTCCTAGCCTCTTTCTATCACCTTAATTCCCAGCCCCATCTGACATCATCTGCATACTACACAGGGGCCTACAATGGGCTAAAATATTGATTTTGCTACGAGGGCAAGGTATCTTCTCTGCGGATTTGTGTTTAGGGAATCCCCACAATTTTCCTATGTGAAGTTCTATCCCTCCTTTAAACAGGGGCTAAAGCAAATTCAAGAAGCGACTTCTCTAAGGCCCTAAAGTAAACCTGTGGCAAAGCCAGGAAGAGAACCCAGCAAAAATCTTGGCTCCCAGCCACTTTCATACTCCTGCTTATTCTGCCTCTGCAAATTAACTAAGAAATTGGGATACACCCTTTTCTTATACCATTGATCAGCCTTGCGGCCTTTGGCTTCATGTCCCAGGCAGCCTTGGAAGGCACAGACAAACGAGTGACTCAACTGGCAAAAATTCAGATGTGAGATGAGTGGTTTGCCAGGGGATGCAAAACAAGTCTCTGAGCAGGCAGCCAGCCGGAGGGCAGGACTTCAGCAGGTACGCTCACATCAAAGGCACCGACTGGGTGTTTGCTGATATTCTGGCAGCCACAAACTTCAGAGCAGCATGAGGAAAGGGACCAAATCCAGGAAGAGTTCAGACTGTAACACTCAGCACAGCCCAAAGGGAGTTCAGAGAAGGGTTATGTGAGCCATCAGAGGGACAAAGGGGCCAACTTCGGACATGATTCAAGAATCCAAGTATTTCAGCTTGGCCAGGCAATGACTAAGGAAGGGATATACTGCAACTGAGCAGTTTTGGATCACACAATATAAAGTTCTGCTAATAATTGGTTTGGAAGGGGGCTATGATACAGTTAATAGTAGTCAGTAGGCATTTTAAGCATACAAGTATTAAAAACCTACAAGCAGACTACTGATGAGTCAGATTTCTCAATGCTCAGTTAACCATTTTGTTGCCCTTCACAGGCATTTACAAATGAAAAAATACTTTCAAGCATGACCATGCTGCTTAATAAGGTATGCAGGAGCTATCTAGATAGGAGTAGTTTCAGAGAGGGGATCACTTCACCTCCTTGCTGGACACCACTGCACAACACCCCCAAATCAATAACAATTGTTCATGTGGAAGTCAAATCAGTTTAGTTGCTTTAATGAAATTGTGCAGCCAGGAGCAAGAAGGTGCCTGCAGCACGTGACCAGCCACCACTCAGTACAGCAGCTCTTCAGAACCTATGAATTAGGGCAATGCATGAAAGGTAGAATTAGTTCCAGTGAAACAACTGTAAGGACTGGGTTCACTGAGGTAATAAATAAATAAATAAGAAAGTTTAAGACAATTATTATGAAAAAATGCTATTGGGTAAGTACTTCCCAAAATAATACCCATCTGCAGGTAGTCTTTTTGCCTGATTTTTGGAAAAGTGCTCTGGGTCCTGAAGCATCTGTCGCTGACTAATAGAATCAAAGAATGGCTTGGGTTGGAAGGGACCTCAAGGATCATGAATCTCCAACCTCCCTGCCACATGCAGGGCCACCAACCTCCCCATTTAATGCTAGACCAGGCTGCCCAGGGCCCCATCCAATCTGACCTTGAACACCTCTAGGGACAGGCAGCCTGTTCCAGCACCTCACCACTCTCATAGTAAAGAATTTCCCCCTGACATCCAACCTAAATCTTGCCTCCCTCAGCTTAAAAACCATTTCCCCTTGTTGTGCTGTTATCTACCCTTTCAAAGAGTTGATTCCCCTCCTGTTTGTAGGTTCCCTTTAGGCACTGAAAGGCTGCAATGAGGTCACCCTGCAGCCTTCTTTTCTCCAGGTTGAACAAGCCCAGCTCCCTCAGCCTGTTTTCATAGGAGAGCCCTCTGACCATCTTTGTGTCCCTACTCTGGACCCTCTCCAGCAGCTCCCAGTGGATATAATACACTCAGTGGATCTTTTCTACAATATCATCTCTAGCACCATCAGAGAAAACTGAAGAGTACTCAATTCTTACAATAACAAAATGCTGCTGAGACCAGAATTAATGAGACGGGTGATACAAGTTTCTTTTCTGGGCTCCAAACTTCTTGAATGGAGCTACTACACTATGACAGAGTTGGTTTTTCAGCAGAAAGAATGAGCATATGGGAAAGGATGCTTTAAATATCTAACATATACAAAGAGCTACTTGAGCCAGGAAAGACTCACAGGAAATACACAAGCACAGAATCCTGTTACTGCTGGCTGGCCTTCTCCTCTGGGGCACCAGTGAGACTTCATAATCTCTTAAAACAAGTTTTCATGTTGTGGGAGTAAGCTAAACAAAGTGGACAGCACATGTAGCCTCAGACAGGTTCTGTAATCCGTCTGCTACTCTCTGTCCTGATTTTTAAATAAAAACAGAATGCCTTTTCAATGGCCACACAAAGGTCTGTGATCTGAGTACATGAAGCAGCAGCTGGTAAGAGTTGCTTCCAGATAATAAGACAAAAAATTGTCAACAACAGGAACGGAAGATGCAGGAGAGGCACTGCTCTCAGGAATGATTTTGTCTTACTCTCTAGCACTAGGGTCCCCTCCTATGGTAGGCCCCAGGCACATCAATAGGTTAGCCTTACTAGTCCCCTTCAGAGAAGCCAGCATCTACCTAGAAAGCTTCTAGCCTTACATGGTCAACCTTTTCCTCAGGGTCTTCATCCTAGAAGGTAAGGAGGGGAAAGGAGAGAAAGAAGTTAAAAGGAAAAGCTAATTAATTCTGCACAAAATAGCTTGAAGATTGATATGAACTGTTCTGCAGCATATGCTATGCAACCTTAATCACTTGAACAAAGTGCAAAGTTGATCCCATTACTGTAAGGTTTCATATCCAGTCATTTACGCATACTGTGATACCACAAAGCATGCCTGTTTGACCGCAATGGCATGAAAAGTGGACAGCAATCATATCATTAAAAGGAATACTAAAAAACAAAAACAAACAAATACTACAATAAGATCAAGAATAGAACTAACCTAATGCAAGAAAGCCCATGGTACTCAGGCATGTAGGACACTAGAAAGATCTGAATGGCCAGACTCTGCAACTGTGCCAGTCCAGAAAAGATGCTGGAGCTGCCATGCTAGGAGTTATTTACCATAGCTGACTGTACCCCTTTTTTGGGAGACACTCTGAGCAAAGTCAAATTCTCCACTTGTAGTGGTAGCTGTAGCAGTTAGCTTGACATAGCCCTAGCTGACAACAGCATTGCATAAGTATATGAACTTTAGTTAACCCTACTGTAGAAGGGAACAGCTTAGTTATAAGGCAGATGAATAACTACAGAAAGCAGCCTGTTCATTACCATGAAACTTGTGAACTAGCTGAGAATCTTTCTGACTAACGCTGCCAGAAAAAGCACAGCAACAACCGATTGTTAGGCATCAAACGCATGGAGAAGGCAACTGAAGAACTCAGTAATCTCTACACAATTCAAGAAATAACAGAATAATTCAGGGAAACTATAGGTATCCTAAGACGCAGTACAGGGACTAGGGCTGAAACCACTATTTTAATCCACCTGACCTTTATCTGGACTGCATTATCTCTCTGGTGGAGAAGGGAAGTCATGTAATTTATAAATACATCTCCAATTAAAATATTTTTATATCCGAATCCATTTAGTTTCTGTGTTGCCATTTGGTCTTATGGCCTTATTAAGACAGAGGGAGCCTACATGCAGTTAATAGGGCAGCAGGGTACAGAAGTGTCCATATCTGAAAACAGAGTAAATGAAACCAGACTGACCTAACCAATAAGATCCATTGGAACTGTGTATCTGTTAACCAGGGACTCCTTATTCCTGTATCTGACAGCAAAAAGATGTCTGTGGGGTCCAGCATGATCTAAGCTTCTCCAGATGTACAGAACCCAGGTGGCACAGGACTCACAGTCACACAGAAGGAAATCCTGCTGGACAAGACATCTGGAAAGAAGCATTTATAGAACCACTTTTTTGAGCACTCTTCCATCCGGGTTTCATCCTCAGCAACTGATGTGCAGTTGTCTATTTGCTTGGTTTAAGCAACCAGAGTCCCATTTAAATGAAGCTAGCACGTTAGCCTAAAGAATGTGGCCTGAAACCACTACCAGGGCATCTGTAAGCTGACTGGCAGAAGTGCAAAGAGCTTCTCTGTAAAACACACTAGTGGGAACATCTGCCCAGCACACAGTGGAGGCAGTTCAATGTTTTGTCTGTACACTTGCCTATGTAAGATTTTTGAAGATAGAAATATTCTTTTTTTTAACTATCACTCTAGGACTACAACTACATCGGCATGCTTACAGATAACAGGTACCTGCCATAACCTAGCAATGGTTGTGCGTGTGAGGGAAGAACAAAGAACACACTTTCAGAAATGAAAGAACAGAGCCTTTCCCCAGACCTGGGTAAAACATGCAGAAGAAAATGACAGTTCTGGACAAATTCTGCCATTATGTGAAAGTAACCCTTGTCCTACCTGTAAGGAGAGGCCCCCAGCCCAGGCTGGTAAACCTCATCCTTCAAGCTGGTGCACTGCCTACAAAAAAGCAGTCTCTGCAGAGGATCTACAAAGCACTGCAAGGAAGACACTGACAACATCACATAGGGTTTGTAAGAGCAGAAACTCAAGAAAGTCTTGAACAAAGTCCCAAGGGAGCCTCTCCACAGTAGGATAAAGAGAAAATGGACTGCATAAGCAGAATAATACAAAAATTTTTTTTGCATACTGATTTCTTACGGAACAACAGATAGCCCACTCCTGCTGCGGAGACACAGAAAAGGAAGAAAATGCTGATATATTTAAACAGAAGTCTTTTCCACTCAGCTTTCCAAACCAATCTCCTTAAGAGCTCTGAATCTGGCTGAATATTTTATTTTGCTGAATGTCATTGAGCTAGCATTCAGGCAGTTGGATGCAGCAATGCTAGAGCCAGGACTTTTATTCTAGACAAGCATCCAGAAGTCCTGGTAGAACGCGAGAACAAAGATCTTCAACAGATCTCATTGCATCATCCACCCTCCCTTTGCACAGATAACACCCCCAGCTCAAGTCTGTCCCATTTTGCCAGAAACCCAACACCATCAAGATGAGTAAAAAGTAACACAGCAAGCCAGGGGATGGGAAAGGCCTCCCAATGGAAAATGGATATATTACTCTTCTGAAAATGAATGTTTGAAATGCAGAGTTCTGGCATGCAGCAAGTAAATTTATCTCTAGGAATTCCCATTTACAGCATATTCCCCTGGGTGCTCAAGAAGTGCCTGCTAAATTGCCAAGGAGCTCTGAAGACCAGGAACATGCACAACCATTGCTGCAGGAGGATGCTGATTGCACCAGTTACAGCAAATAATCATGTTCCTTCTTGCCTCCTGAAATAGTATACAGCTGCACTGTTGTTTGTTGGTACTTGTACTTCTGAAAAAGCAGGAGTGCTCTGCATGTTAGATGGCAGACTGTCAGCTTAATGACCTTTAAGGAGCTCCTCAAGGAGTCTGAATTTGAAGGCAATGCAGATAATTCCACACAGGAATGGGAGCTATCAAACAGATGTGGCCAGAGGAATCAGAGAGACTACTACAGTTCAGGAATTTATTGCAGAAGAGCAAACAATGCATATACACAACAGGCAGACAAAAATACTAAGATATTGTGTTGCTTTATAAAGCTTGGGGGATGTATAGCAGGCTACAAGGCACAAGAGACTGCAGTTATGTCCGAGGGAACAGCTTTCCACAACACATTTCTGAAAGAAGACAGACAGTACCATTGTTTGAAGTCTCTTTTTGAAGACAGAGTCCAGGTCAACAAAAGATCTGTGGTAAACTGATAAGATCTACACTCCAACTCAGAAGATTTGCTTATTGACTTCAAAACAAAGATCTTTTTAATTATGCTAAATGAGTTCACTCCACAAAGTGATTTCCTTGTAGTAAGTCCAAAAGCTGAAACATGGACAGACAGGTACTTTCTGCTTCCTTCAAGCAAGCTGTTCTGACTGTAAAACACATCCAGAGTGCTTACTGGCATCAAGAAAAGACAAGAAGTGAGGACACCTGCGAGGACAAATGAGGTGTTCTCATCACAGATTTGAGCTGAGTGGAGGTTGGGTGGACAAACATTAAAATACATAAATGAAAATCAAGATGACCCCTAAAACAGTCCTAAAACCCTGAGGTACTACCAAGGACAGAATCACTATCCCAAATAGAAAATTTCCCACAGAAGTGTCAATACAACAAAGGCTTAGGATAAACCTGTCTTCAAAATCACTAACAGGAATAAAATCTGCTGAAATAATTACATGGAACCTCCCCCACTATGGTGAGTCCTAGTAAAAAAAAATATGGCAGGTTGTTTTTTTGCTGTTTTTGTTTTGTAGTTTCTTTTAGTAATGCTCCTTGAAAAGGTTTCAAGATGACCAGTGGGCTGAATGAGACACCCATTTTAACAGCTGACCCCACGCTTTTGAGATGAGCCAAGCTTCCAGAAAAGTAGAACATGGTTGCCAGTCCAGGGTGAAGGAAAACACGAGATCAGTTCTATTAAATGTTCTTTTTCTTACCAACCATGGCCATGTATGAAAGGCTTCCAATTCCAGAACAAAGGAAAAGGCTGAGGATACAGTGCATTTTGTCTCTTCTCCTGTAGCTCCAAGGCTTTCAGTTAACAGCACACAAAGAACTGTCTGAAGGGAGACTACTGACACAGTTTTCTTCTTGGTGGTTAAGATCCAGTAATAACATATTTGAACTGTTTAAGGCGTGGAAGGCCTCACCCTTTACTGCTGAAAAGCTCACTGCCTTCAGTCAGAAGATTCTACTTCTTATTCCTCTCCAGGGATGTCCAAGGATGGGAATCTTTATGATCTCTCCACACCCGTTATAGTCTCTGTGACATTAGCCATACTAAGCACAACCACAGTAAGTTGCAACCTATCAGCTGCCTCCATCCTTTTCCAGGCAGGGAATCAGTCCACAAAGCCAATTGTGGTGAGAGAACAATTAGAGTGACCACTCTCAACTAGAAGCAAACCGATGTCAACACCCGCGTGCCCCACCAGCTGGCTTCTAAGACTTTCTTTACCTATTAGTCCCACTGTTACTTTGGTTTTTTTATATTACCGAAATAAATGCATAAAAAGCTACATTTGCTTTGCAAACATGTAGCATCTGCTGTCATGCCTTTCTAGTGCTTCAGTGACAGACGGAAGAAAGCACTGACGAAACCACCTGCTGCTGAGGCCTCTTGCTAATTGGGAGAGTCATAGGACTCACTGGTAAAGCAGGGGATTACATCTTATCTCCTGAGCTTCTTCACAGGGTACATTCAGCTCTTTAGTATGCATGAACTGAGATTTTTTGGGGAGAGGCTCCAGAGAGAACTCATTACAGCCTTCCTGTACAAAAAGGGAACTTAATAAGTAGGAGGGAGACTGTATACAGTCTGATAGTGACAGGACAATGGCAAATGGTTTTAAACTAGAAAAGGAGACACTTAGGTTAGATATGAGAAAGAATTTTTTCAACTCAGAGAGCAGTGAGGCACTGGCACAGCTGCCCAGAAGCTGTGGTGCCCCATCTGGAGGTGCTGAAGGCCAGGCTGAATGGGGCCTTGGGCAGCCTGAGCTGGTGGGGGGCAGCCCTGCACACAGCAGGGGCTGGGACTGGGTGGGCTTTAAGGTCCCTTCCCACCCAAGGCATGTGGTGCTTTTAGAATAGTTTCAGCTAGTCACATGAAATAGACAGTGACGACTGCCCAGCCTCAACTGGATGAGAGACATCTTGGCGAGTATCAGTTATTCCTCTTACTGTAAATATTCTTCTTCATTATCCAGTATCCACAGCAGCACCAAAAAGAGTTGCCAGTGGAAAGTGATTTAACTCTAGAAACCAGAGCACTCACTTTTTTCCTAAGGTGGCAGGGAAGCAGTGCTACGAAGAAGATGAACCCTATAGAGTTTAGGTCTGTTCTTAGTATGGGCCTTTCCTTCCACAAATGCCCTCCCAGAATTCCTCTTGACCTCCTAGCATACCCAGAGGGAGAAGAACACGTAGGTGGGAAGAGATGATTCTCTGTTATGCTGATCAAAGGGAAAAAGGAGCATACTTTCTTCAGGGGGGTAAAGAAGGGGAAAAAAAGAAAAAAGAAAAAAGAAAAAAAAAAAAAGGATATTCAGTGTAATTTTAAGAGAAGCTGTAATGGTATATTTTCAACAACACAGCAGAGACTCAAAGGAAACAAATGCCCAGAAAATACTTTGGGACAGATGAGTGTGATACAGCAACTCAGAGTTCCATCATGACACAGAGAAGCAGCCGCTCCTAAGACAAAAGGCCCAGGGCTCAGAAACTTGAAGTTCAGTTGGTACCAGAGTGCTCAGCAGAGCAAATAGGCCTTGCAGTTCAAAGAAACCAAGGACATGGTATGCTGGAAATTGAAACACAGGCACTGCAAAAACCAAAGTACTATTCTCATTTACACAAATATCACAGTCAGTAAGCTGGAAATCCTAGGAGCCTTTTGTCCACTTGAAGGTGACAGGGAGAACACTGTATGTCTTTTCTTGACTGGTGCTCACTTCAGCAGGAAATGCTATGGAGAAGCCATGCAAACATCAGAGAGTGAACTCCCACGTAGAATTTGAGGATTCTGCAGCACTAAGATATCAGATCAAAAGGTTCAGCTCTTCTGGGTTATTATAGGATGGTCCCTCACCCTCCTGCGAGAGAAGGGTTCCAGGCAGCTACTTTGTACTCTTTGAAGAGGTACTGACAAGAACAGACTCTGAACAAAAGTCTATCTCCAAAGTCAAATGGGAAATGAATTTGTGCATTATCACAAAGCCTCATATGCTGCAAAGCTGGCTTCTAGCATGACCTCTGTAGCCTGTGAGCAGAGGAATGGAAAAATACTGTTGCTATACAAGTTGCTATACAAGCTTGATATTGACCACCAGAAATTGTACTCTGGCTCCTGCAGAAGCCAGATGCAAACGAGAAGCACCTGCTTACCTGTACTCTGCCTTGCTATCACGGGTGGTGAGACACTGGTAACAAAACAATAAGCCTGCATGTATGTATGGCAAGATATGCCACGACTGGAGGAATAGGTCCCAGTCTGCTTGTTACCACTCCTCACCTCACCACGAGGAACCAGAACCCCATTTAACAGCTCTGTGAACCCTGCACGCGGTGCGGAAAGCAGCACGAGGGAAGGGGCAGGGCAGCCACACGGGCCCAACTCTAAGGATAAACTTCGAAGGGTAAGGCACGTAATGAGGGAACGAATCTCAGAAGACAGCAACAAGCTTCCGTGTGGGACACAGCGAGGATGTCCTGGAGCTACACCCACCTCTCCCGTGGACGCAGAAGAGGAGTTCTTCCTGCTGAGGCTCTCACCAGAGAAGAGGTCCTGGCGAGCCCGCCGGCCCATCCTGGGCACCTGTGGCAGAGGAACGAAGGGCACGCAGTCACCGACACGCACGGCTTCAGGTGGCCCGCAGAAGGCGGCCATAGCCGCGGGAAGGTCAGAGGGGAACGCGACCACCACCCGCACGGCACGCTGGGGGCGGCGCCCCCCGCCGGCAGCGCCCCGGCCCGCTCACCCCCGCCCGGCGGGGCACCTCTGCCCGTTCCCGCTCAGCCTCCATCCGCCGCCGCCGCCGCCGCTTCCGGCACTCGGCCCGCCCCGCGTCCTTAGCAACCGGCAGCGGGGCCCGCCCCAGCCCGGCCCTCTGCCTGCCCGGCCCTGCAGATAGCGTTGCTGCGGATGGGCCCCGTGCGAGCTGTACGCATTAAACAAGGTCCCGGCCTATTTGCTGCATTTTTCTGCTTTCTCTGACACCCCTCGCAGCCTCCAGCCATCCTCATTAGCTTAAGCAGCCACCGCTCCCTAATTCAGCTGCGGCAGCCGAAGGCTGCTCCCCGCCCGTTCTCTACGCTCCAGAGTAGCGTTCTGCCTGCCCCGCTTCGCTGGGAGCTGTGGTCTGGCTGGAGGCCTTTCGGAGGTCTAAAGACGTTGTGTCAGAGAACCCTCTTTCTGCTCCTTGCCTGCGTTTTCAAGCAGTTGTGCTGTAGCTGTGATGATCCGAGAATTAAGTGAAATGAGGTTTGTAGGCAGAGGCAATAACTTTTTATGAGACCCACTGATGCAGCTGGAAAAAGCCATACACGCAGCACATCTGTGCCCGAAAGCTTGTCTGTTTTTTCCAGCTGTATCAATTGCTCTAATAGAAGCTACTATCTGTCCTTTCATGTTCAAGGAGCTCGGTAAGCAAGACGTGGTTTTCCTCCCCTGAAGCCAGGCTGGTTGGGCGCTGTGACACCGTCAGCCCCCAGACTGTGGTGATTCTGTGTCACTGACAGGCTCAGTATCCACACCAGGCAGAAGGGCACCACTCACTGTCTCCACACTTCACCACAGGAGCCACGGGCACGCAGCCCTGCATCTCCCACCCCCTCTCCGACAGGCAGCCGCAGGGTGCTGCAGCCGCAGGAGGGATTGGAACAGGTCACAGAACAGCAGGACTTGTGGGTTCACTCACCTGGCTGTGCGGAGCAGGACTCAGAGAGCCCTCCAGCACTGTGCTGCTGACTGCTTCTTAACCAGGCCTATGAAGTGCTGTGTCTTGTCCTCCGCCTGCACAGAGGAAGCCTGGGAGCCTGAGAAAGCCATCAACACCTGAGCCCTGCTCCCAGCCACCTTCAGCAGCACACGTAGCTGCGGCGGGGAGCCCACACATTGCTTAGTAAGAGAGAACAACAGCCATCTTAGTTGGGGTGCTGAAGGGCGGCTAGCTGGGCTCTTGGCCTGACATGGGTCTGCAGGCATCGTGCTGCTGCAAGGAGACACGGCAACCCATAGCTGCCATAGCAAGAGACAGCTGCCCTACCCCCTCCTACAGGACATCTCAGTCGCCCTCGTGCTGACAAAGCTCCCAGCCTTGGGTGAGCAGCCAATATCATTCACACATCCATCGCAGTATGCCAAGATCCTTACTGACACCTACACCCGGGCCCAGACATGGAGGAGCTGCCCTCATCAGCTCACAATTCCCATTCCTATCTCTGCACTGGCCAGTAATTCACCATGTGACACTGCAGCAAGTGAGCAGAAGCATCCCAGAGCCACCAGAGCTACGGATCAGCGTGGCCTCCAATACATGACCCCTCGAGTGCAATGCTTCCAGCCACCCTATGGGCTCCCACACCTGGCAGCTGCAGCTCGAGCAGGGGAGCCCAGCAGCAGCAGATCCCCCACCAGCCATGCTCCCAACTAGGACCCATGTTGCTGAAAAAGCATCTCTCCAGGCACCACGCTGGCCACAAGGGCGTTGGGCTGCCCTTCAGCATCCCTAGGGCACACCCGAGCTCTCGGAGGGCCCGGCAGTGGGCAGCGCAGGGTGTGGAAGGAGAGCAGCGGACACAGGGTCCGGAGGCTGCGGGCAGGCTGGAAGCCAGGCGGGGCGAGTGAGCAGCGGGCCATGCCCCGGGAGAGGAGACCACGGGGACCTGAGGGTGTGATCCCAACCCGTGACCGGGGCCGGGTGGGCGCTCAGGGCCGACATCCCGCCCGCCGAACCCCTTCTGCGGGCTGCAGGCTCGCGAGGCGGCTGCCCCGGCCCCTCCGCGGGTCGCCAGCGCGGGGCCCCGCGGCGCCCACCACCGCCTCTGGGGCCGCATGCCCCACTGGTCCCCGGCCCCTCCCTCCTCCTCTCGGAAAGAAACCGCATCGGGAAACTATTCGGGGTATTTTTGCTGCTTTTAACCCGATCTCGCCGCTCTGGAAAGGGGAGGAGCGGCGGACCACCGCGAAGGGCCCGGCCCCACGCTCGCCCGCCGC